>NW_024349804.1:5269810-5366177 GCF_902729225.1 Pteropus medius | reverse complement strand
CAGATTGGAGATTAATAGAGGACCGAAGTGTATCGGTTTTTATTCAGCTCTAAGGAAGAAAAGAGAATTTCAATCACTGTAGGGGCATATATATTATTTGGGGACAAGAATTTTCACCAGGTTTGCCATGTTGTTCTGACAGCCTCTTTGATAGATATGAGAAAAAACAATTAGAACATATGCGTAGGTAAAAATAAACATCTCATTTGTAATAATAAAATATTAATGTATAAGAACAAATTAAAGAAGTGTGTAGGGCCTATATAAAGAAAACCATGAGAATTTCCTGAAGTTACATGAAAGAGGACTAGAATAAATAAGAGACGTTCCATGTTAGTGGGAGGGAATACACAATAGTGAGGTGATGTATGATAATTATCCACAAATGACTTTATGTATTCGATGCAATTACAGTGACCCCCCCATGAGATTGCTTCTTCTCCTCCCTCCCCTCCCTTTCCTTCCTTCTTTCCTTCATTGGCATTATTTCTGATGCTTGAGCTCCAAGCTCTCCCGGGTTCAGAAATTTTGCATTTCCTGTTCCTTAGGTTGAATTTCTCTTTTCCTAGATCTTCAGGTGGCTGCCTCTTTCTGTCAACACAGATCTCAGCCCAGATATCACTGTCTCTAAGAAATCTCTGAACCACCCAACTTCAAGTGACTTATAAGTCTCTTTCTACTACATTTCCCTCTGTCTTTTCCTCATAGCATTTGCCATAATCTGAAAATACTGCGTTTATATATGTTCATGCATGCTATCCACCACCTTTCCCCACTAGAATGTGAGCTCATGAGAGCAGGGCATTCTCTGACTTAATTCCACTGCATTTCTTCCTTCTAATAATGCCAGGCACAAGGCAGGCACTTCGTTGATTGGTTTTGTTCTTAATGAATGATCAGTTTTCCAATTTAGAGAGTTCCTCCCAGGCATGGACTCATCATACTTCACTATTTTCCTTTAATCATGTTCAGAGGTTCATTAGACTAGTTTTAACCGTGTTTATGTTGTGCTAAAACCATTTCTGTATTTCGCTTCAGGATGATTCTCATTTCTTTCACCTTTTAGTTGTGTGGCTTTGGGCAAGTTGCTTAACTTTTCCCAGCCTCAACTTCCTCATCTGTAAAATTGGGATAATGATAGGTTTCTTGTGAATAATAAATTAATTAATAGGTAATCACTTAAAACATTGACATGGAGTAAACTCTCAATAAATGTTAGTTATTCTCTTCTATTAACCTTATAACTTTTTCATATCAAAAGTCCTGGCGTAGAGGCTCCTTTACTTATGAACATCTCGTTTCTGAAAGGCTCTTCATAAGTTCTTCGTATGTCTACAGTGACTCTCTGTAAGGGCTAATGTGAGCACAGTGGTGTGAAGTTTTGCTGTAGGTCAATGGTATGGGTTTTGATGATCCCATTTGCATAGGTGACGTTACTAATGTTTTTAACAGATATTGCTTAAATCTCCTTTTTCTTTACTATCAAAGATTCAGGGCTTGTCCTTTAAGCATTATTACTTCATTTTAAAGCGAACATTAGCACAAACAGATGAATGCCAATGGGGCCTGTGATGGTTGGCACAGTTGGTGTTTTTGCTCCAGCGAATAACTATTCACATCCCTTTGTTTAGTCAGTATTTGCTGCCGCTCACCTTGTGCCAGGCGCTGTTGTCATCTTGGGGAGTGATGTATGATCAGGGCAGACTGGTCCCTGCTCCCTTATAACTTACATTTATGTGTTTAAGAAAAGGTGTGTGCTGAAAATTTTACCTAGAAGACTGTGCATTTTTAGGTGGGGTTTGACCCCTTAAAGAATCCTGCGTCTCCCTATATATGGAGATTATTTCCTCTTTAGTAGAACAGCATCCTTGTTTGCAGCGTTAGACATGGACAAGCCAGATGCTAAGTGGTGTGACATTTCAGTTTGATTTAAACTGATTGACAGTGACAGCTTCATGCCAAAGTGTGTTAATTCTTAATCAGAAACAATATCCCCTTGGACTGGTGAATGTATTTAGCATTAATTGGCAGTGGCTGTCTGCAAGCTTTCTTGGGGAAGCTGTGGACAGAAAGCAAAATGTGGTTTAGGGAAAATGTATTTTTGAAGCAGCCACATCAAGGACAACTTATTATCCCTTTGTGTAAACTGCAGTCTATTCACTGACCATTCATACCTTTATTCCAGTAGCATCTAAGAGCACCTACTATGCACACTGGGGGCCCTGGGAATGTAAAGACACTGTGTCCCTTAAGGAGTTCATAGTCCGATGGTGGAATCATGATGGGAATTTTAAAATATGAATCGTAAAAGCCATCAAGAGGCTATTATATATGCATATGTATGTATATAAATATATATATGTGAACATATACATGTGCAAACAAAATGCACATATCTTAATTGGATAGGTTCCCAATTGGATGGATATCCATGACTGGGAAAACCAGTTTATCAACTTCTCCTCCAGAAGGGCACCTTCTCCCTGGCCTCTAGCTTTGCACATACTGATTCCTTAGCTGGAATATCTGGAATAAGTGGGAGTAAAATATGTCGCACTATGATGAGGGTTTTCAACCAACGGTATGGGAAGTTAGAATAGCCTCCAGGGTTCTAACTTTCTTTTCTCTCTCCCTCTTCCTCTCCCTCTTCTTCTCCCTCTCTCTCCCTCCCTCTCTCCGTTTCTTTCTTTCTCCTTTTCCTTTTCCTCTCCTCTCCTCCCCTCCTCCCTCCTTCCCTCTCTTCCTCTCTCTCTCCTTCCCTTCCTTCCTGCCTCTCTCCCTCCCTCCAGGTTATAAACTAGATTATAAAAATTCAAACCTGTTTGATGAGAATATATCTTAGTGGATATAAATGTTCAGTGTTGGGACTTTTATGAAATGCCTTAGATTTCTCCTCCTACCATGATCACTTTTTTTTTTTTTAATAAGCTATTTCTGAGATATACGCTTTCTTTCCTTTTTAAAATTTTCTCATTCACACTCATCTAGGTGACTTGGCTAGATCCTTTTCCAGCAAAAATCTGTTTTCAAAGTCACCAAAACCCAGAAATATCTACTGTTGGTTTTGACGATGGCATTTAAACTGTGCGATTTTCTCAACTTTAAAGGAATACAATGGATGAAAAGATGTCAACAGACTGAGTTTAAGATTACGGTGTTTCTTAAATGGCAAAAGATGCCGATTTGCGTGTTCCTACAGGGAGGTTCAAGCCTTTCAATTTCCATGCAGAGAAACACAGTGGCTGATAAAACTACCTAAGCCAAAGGTAGCTTTGATAGGTGTGTCAGAAGTTTGCATTTGTCATTCTTATGCCGTTCTATACCCTACCACCTCCATCCACCCTTGTCGAAGAGTTCTGGCCATGTCGTTGTTTCATTATTGGGTGCAAAGGCCTAGTCCACAGCAACCCAGCACATTTCTGAGGATTCTATGTAAATTAGTTTCTCACAAATAGCATTATTAACAGGTCCAAGTTCCAGATTTGTAGGTCTTTATTACCTGCTTATATTTACTTTGCTATTCATGTTATTTACATATGTAGTCATATGTCACTTAACGATGGAATATGTTCTGAGAAATGGGTCATTGGGCGATTTTGTTATTGTGTGAATGTCACAGAGTGCACTTACACAAACCTAGATGGTGGAGCCTACTACGCACCTAGGCTATAGGACATAGCCTGTTGCTCCTGGGCTACAGACTTGGACAGCGTGTTACTGTACCAACACTGTAGGCAGTTGTCACACAATGGTATTTGTGTATCTTAACATATCTAAGCATAGAAAAGGCACATTAAAAAAAATCGTACAAATGTAAACTGCTATACCTTTACGGGGTGCTTACCAGGCATGGAGAATGCAGGTCTGGAAGTCTCTCTGGATGAGCCAGTGAGTGAGTGGGGAGGGACTGTGAAGGCCGAGCACGTGACTGTGCACCACTGTGGACCTGATGCGCACTGTCCCACAAGCCCTCCCTCTGAGTGTGTAACGCTGTGGGGACGGGCCGACTGTGCTGAAACAGGTCAGTGGCCGACTAATCGGGAAGTAATCTGTGTACTCAAAATTATGGTGCTGTGAGTGTGAGGGAATCTGTTTCCAAGCTCCACAAATATTGCTCCCGTCATGTCAAAAAATTCCTCCTGAACCACTTATCCTTCCATTTCTTACCATCAGTTTGGCTCCACTATAATCTTATGGGACCACTGTCATGTATCAGTCCACTGCTGGCCAAAACATCATTGTGCAGTGCGTTTGCACGCGCGCTCACTCACACACACACACGCACATAGAGAGCTTTGTATAGATTTTAGTTTAGTCGTTTGCCGAGGTACAGACATTAATTTATAAGTCAGGAACATGTACTACTCCGACTGCAAAACAGAGGTTGGGATCGTCGTCCTTGGCCATGGGTGTCAGAGTCTCCCCGGTAATGTGAGATTTGGACATCTGACTCTTCAGATTTTCTAAGCTTAGTGTCTTATTTTACTAATAAATAACCTATAATAGGACTAGGAGGAATAACAGGTTTGGGGTTTATTTGTGTTTGTGCTTTAATTTTGAGTATCATCTTCCATCAATGACACCTTCGGAGGAAATTTTTTTCCAGTTTCTTCTCCACTTTATGGGAGTTCGCGTTGCAGATATCACTAGTCTTCTTCGCCAGCTGGCTTCCGCTACTTCTAGATGTGCTGGAGGATTTACTCTAACTTCTGTGGTTAGATGTAGCCATACGAGCTTGGGCAACAGTGGCATGTTACGTTCGTTCACAGCAGAGCATTTACACGTTGGCGTGAAACTTCCTGTTCTCTCCGGTCAGTATTGTAATCAGGGACTTCCCAACATGGAAAGTGTAAGTAGAAGTTACAGTAATTTATTTCTACCACCCAAAAGCTGATCTTAACAGTGTCTCAGAACGATGTGAGCTTTAGGAAAAAAAATCTAAACAAAATTATAGGATTATGAACATGACTGGATTTCCTGTGGAAATCAGGAGACAGCACCACGTTGTGTCCTGCTTACTGTGGACCAAACTCCCATAGATGAGAGAGAACTATTGTGGGAATTGAAATTTTTTAATTTATTTATTTATGGACTTATTTATTCTTTGTAAGAAACCGAGTAAAAGAATCAGAAGCTCTAAACCCACTGTGTGGTATAACCAAAGAGCCATGACGTGCTACAGTTAAAAATGTCATGAAATCTTTGTCCTTTAACAAATTCTTAAGCCATAGTTTTAAAATGACGTAAATTATTCCAGGGAGTATTCTTTCTCAAATTAGTATTATAAGATGGGTGTGGCTTTTCCACCTTTGGAAAAGGAAATTTGTCTTGAGAAGCGTATTCCAAAAGAAAGGGCTCGTGTTAGTGATTCTAAGGTAACCTGTGAGTTTCTGTTTGAGCGTGTTGACCTTTAGCTTAAGACAATGTCTTGTGAGGCATTGGTTTTCACAGGTCCCTCAGGAGGTTCCAAAGGCAGACTTTAGTACCTTGATTTTGAGGTATACATCTGGAATGTGGTCAGTGTCTAAAAAACGGTGGACAGGCAATTTTCTAACAGAGTCAATATAATAATTAAAGAGAGATGTGGAAATAGCTTGTTGCAAGCACTCACCTGTCGTTTATTCATGATGCGTTTGGAGGGAGTTTACGTCATCTGCTAAATGCCAGGTGCTGGGCTGCAGAACAAACAAGACACTGTTTCTGTTCTGGAGGAGCTCATAAACTGATGGAGGACACAGAAAACCCATCAGTTACAGAAGACCGAAGCATGGCACAGACAAGCAGGGCTCCTTATTTTGGGGAAATGGAGGGAGATAGAGGCCTTCGAACATGAAAATGTCTGCTCATTCTGAAGTTTACGGCCCCTTTTGGCCTAAGTTAGATCGGGCTGGGTTAAGCTCACGAGTGGCCCAGAATCCTAAACAACGCCCTCAAAATGGAACACCCTGTCACCTTTCTCTAGTCTAGCATTGTATTATTGTTTGTTATATTTTTTCTTCCCAATTAAAGTGTGGACAGGGAGGAGTCATGTGTCACCATCTTTGTATCTCATCATGCTTTTAGTATGTGGCAAATGAGAGACGTCTAAATGCCACAGGAAGGCTAAAGGAATGCGTGTTAGCTTGCCAAACAGGAGTCCGGAGGCCCTGTTTCTAGCCCGACTGCCCTTCCCCAGCTGTGATCAGATCTCTCTGAAATCCTTGAATCTGATTTGGATGAACCTGGGATTTTTTCTAATTAGGCTGCGGAGCTGTACTTAGGTTCAGAAATCAGTATTGCTTTTTAGATTTTCTCAGGGCATTTGCTTAGTGCTTTTCAATATTGGAGTGTGTATTCTGAAGTCAGAAAGTCTTTATTCCCAATTCTAGCTCTGTCTAACCTCCACAGACCTTAGCTTTTCCTTTTGTAACATGAAAAATATATATTATTATATAGAGTTATTTTGAAGATTAAATTAGCTCATGTACAAAAAGTGCCAAATATATTGCTCAGCACTTAGGTGCCAGAAAATGTTAGCTCTCCTCTCTAGTTTGCATGGAGTTATTACTCAGTAGATGATGGTCTGTTTTCCCTTAGGTATTAGCTCAAAGCAAAAGGAGCTGATAAAGTTAGACAGAGTCTGCAGTCTTTTCTCACATTGCACTCACCTGAGAAGAGAAAACAGGAGGGTTGACATTTATATATTTACACACCCCTTCCTAGTTCCAAATTTTCATTATCTATTTCACAAAACAAATTTGCTGGGTATCTACTCTGTGAAAGTCATTGCGTTAGATTTTTTAATATAAGAAGTCTGCCTAATAACACTGAGCAAGGAAATGAACACAGTTTGAGAGTCAGGTTTCAAGTTTTTCGAAACTCGAATCAGGAAATATGCCCTGATGAATACCCATATGCTTTTGGGGATGTCGGGATAGACTGTATGAAATTGATTGTCATAGAAATGAGAGCAGCATATATATGAGAGTAATTTTCTTCTCAGGTTCCTGTCACATCCACTTCACCAACCAATTCTTCCTCCTTGGTCAAATATAAGCTCTTTTCTATAGTTATTTCCTCTACCTACTGGGACATGAAATTGTCAGCCGCATACAAATACCTTCAATATCAGAGATAAAGTGACACATGCCTGAGGAGAGGTGATAGACATATTCCTGTAGGGACTGAGAGACAAGATGTCTGCAGCAGGCTCTTTTCTCTCCTGGCTATGCTCTTCCCTGGGCTCTTATTGCTCAGGGTCCAGGCAACATACGCTTTCTCGTGAGCTGGAGCATAGTTAGAGCAAGGTCAGAGGAAAATCAGTAAATAACACTGTAGATCTGAAGTGGTATCGCTCTTACAATTTGTCACTCTTTACAAGTGTTTTATTTAAAGACAAATGTAGTTAAAGAAGTCATGAATATCTATCTCCTGGTTTTCTAGTACATAGAAATATTTGTCGAATGCAAAGGCATTCTAATTGAACATTGGATAATTGTACACATGCCATGGCTTCCCTCATTTTAAGTTAAATGAAACTTTAAATTCATCTACTTTCTAAGCTGCTCTTATTGTTTGCTCAAAGGACAAATATATATATTTATAATGTTTAACGTATATATGTTCAATTGAGTTTTTTGCAGACCTGTAACATGCACAGCAACTACAACTTTAGGACTTCTTTGGATCAAAGGCCACGTGGGATAATTACTTGGTCACTGCTGTGGGCTGAGTTATGTCCACCCCTACCCAGGTTCATATGTTGGAGCCCTGCCCCTTAATGTGATAGTGTTTGAAGATGGGAAGTAATTTGGTTTCGATGGGGTCCAAGGGTGGGGCCCTCATGATGGGATTAGTGCCCTAATGTGAAAATATACCAGGGTTTGATCATGCACGTGTGCTCTCCTCCGATGTGAGGACTCAGTGAGAAAGGTGGCCATCTGCTCGCCAGAAAGAGGCCCATAACCACAACCAGGACATGCTGGCACCATTGTCTCAGACTTCCAGCCTCCATACTTGTGAGAACATAAATTTTTGTTGTTTAAGCCACCAGTTCCTGGTATTTAGTTATGGCAGCCTGAGCTGACCAATACAGCCACATACATCATCCCTTCATGTACATAGTTGAAACTGAGCATGGAACTCTGTGGTTGAGTTACTTTCCAGGGAGATTCAAGGCAAGTACTGCCATTTTTCATGCTGCTTCCCTGTTAATCTGAACAGATAGGTGACTTGGTATGTCATGGAGGAGATGCATGGAAAGAGCACATGCTCCCCACATGGCTGGAGTAGGGTGGTTTCACTTAAGAGTGGCTTCGAGCCAACTCTGAGCAACTGTGCCCAGGACTCGGCAGGACACCACTGAGAGAACTGGGCAGGAGCCTTCTTTGTGATTTCTGAGGGAAGTAATGGTGAGGCAGGGCAAGGAGGTCTTGCGCTGGGGAGTCTGAACGATTAAGCAGGCTGTGGGGCACAGCGGCTGTCGCTGGTTGTCTGGCCCCTGACCCTGGGGTGATGAGGGCAGGCAGGCAGTTGTCCGTAGTATGAGAGCCCAGTAAGGAAAAGGATCGAGGGGGTAGAGTACACATCGGTTGGTGTTCTATTTCAAAAGCGTGTCCTTCAGAGGAGTATTTCTCCCAATAGGTGTCAAGGGCTGTACGGGAGGTGGGAGGCCAGGCCAGGGTGACTCAGACATATCACTGGGTTGTCCAGAACAAGGTGCGTCCACCCCATGCATGGCGGGCAGATGTTACAGCATCGCATTTACGGAAGCTGGTTACTCTCTTAATACAGCTACACTCCTAATTCCTCTTGCTCTAGTTTTTTTCCATAGAATTTTATCACCCTCTAACATGCCAGACTACGTACTCATTATGTTTGTTCATTACCTGTCTCCTTTAAACTATAAGCTTTTCGAGGATGAGACCTTTTTTGTCTATTTTATTAACCAGTTACCCAGAACCTAGAACAATATCTAGCATGTATGTGTTCTCAGTACTTGTTTATTGAGTAAACACCTTTAATGCTACAGTCTATAAAACAGTTGACGTTATGTTCATGTCCCAGTCAAGATTTTGAGATGCTGTACTTTGGTCAAAGATCTCTCTGGACCCTGATCGTTCCTGGAGATGAACAGGATACTCTGTACTCTGAAACAAAAGCTAACAACTTGAGAGATCTCAGTCTTAGCCTATTTAATTTTCAACTTGTTTTTATGTTAATGACAACCTGGACAGAGTTTATGGAAGAATATATTTAATATTCCCAGCTCAAGGTGTCACACGCAGCCTTCTTTGTTAATTGATAGCAATGCCCCTTCACCCTGTGACTATCAGCTTAATGTGAATTTAAATCCAGAAGTGCTGTGTCTGTGCACACATGTGCTGTGTGTGATGTGTGTGTCACAGCTGGAAGGAGAAGAGGAGGTGGAGAGTATGTCTTCTTTTCTAGTAAATATTGATGTCCCTTTACATATTTTGAGATGCAATTACTATGGAAGCTATTTAAAAACTCAAAAGCATTATAGTTTTATCTTCTCTAGTATATATTAGAGTTTCTAATAAAGGGGCCTCAGAGATACTTAACTTCCTAGTCTTTTCTTTCTGATTTTATATCATGCTCACCTTATTTTATACAAAGAAAAAATAGAGATTTGTGTTGTTGATGTTGTTTGTAGTCCACGTTAACTTGTTGTTATCTCACAAACTTACCATTGAGTTTAGACTTTCAAGGGAAATATCAAAGTTGATATCTCATTAGAACTGTATGTCTCCTTGGAAAAATTTTCTGGATTTAACTGTATTTCTCATTTTATGTTTAAAAAAGCTTTTCCTTCTATGATAGAATAAGAATAATATTTTAAATGTCTCATGTGATAGGAATAATATGACAAATGTCAAAACATTATGGAGATCAGTCTATGCTAGCGTGTTTATTTTTACCACCTGCTTTATTAAAAAAAAATTGAGAACTGAACACTGAGACACAAATTATGAAAACATACTTGGTATGCTTGGAACTACAGACTTTGTCTTTCGTTGTTAAAATATACTACAAAGATGGAGTATCTGGAGAATTGAAACTCATTTTGGTTTTTCACTGCTCTGCATAATATGTTGAGATACAATGATTGCCAACTGGACCTCTCCCTATGCTGTCTATATTTGTACATCACGCCTTGGGCTAGGCGTGATAATGAATGATAAAATATTATACCAGTTGGTGGCAATGTTGTTTTCATAGCAATGGTCACTTAGTTCAAACCACAAGGCTACGCTTATTTTCCTCTTATTCACTCTGTTGTTTTCAATTTCTAAATTGTGCTACAAGTTATTTCTGGCTTGAAAATGAAGCCAGGTTTTCTATAACCCCCAAATATTTATCTTGTTATCTTTAAATCTTTTTCATTACCGAAGGCAAACCGAACATGAAATAATAAAAAGCAGGATTGCGTGGGCTGAAAAAGCAAATTCTTAAGACTGCAGGAAACTATGTCAAACATTGCCTGGCTTCATCAAGAAATTATACATACAGGCAGTTTTGGATTCGGATTCTCAAATGCCTTTGATCTGGTATTCTGTTTTTGAACTATTACTTAATAAGCAGAGTATGTGATATTTAGTGAAAACTTCCCAGAACATCCATTTTTATCCAACTAAAATCAGAAAACTTTCTAGGATAAGCAATTGATAAAGTTTAACTGTCTAAATTTATTTCATGTGTAGAATAGACAGATGGGATATGATAATACATCTGGTGGCTGGGAATTGA
This sequence comes from Pteropus medius, assembly GCF_902729225.1. Lineage (NCBI taxonomy): Eukaryota > Metazoa > Chordata > Mammalia > Chiroptera > Pteropodidae > Pteropus > Pteropus medius. The sequence continues at coordinate 5,355,428 of NW_024349804.1, read as the reverse complement.
GCAGATACATTCAAACTTGTACTAGAATTCTTCACTCTCTGGTTCAGATTTCAACTTGTCAAGAAATCCTTCCAAATTACAGCCTAATTTGAATTAATATTTCCTCGTCAACTGATACTGACTTCTAAAATGCCTTATTCATATATCCGCTTTTGTACTCATCACAGCTTGATTTACATCTATTATTTGTGTACACATGTTATTCACATTAGATATGAATTTAATTCAGCAGAGTTCACTGAATGACAACTGTGTGCTAGCCACACTGCTGGTCATCAGTATTGTGAACTTTGCAAAGTCAGAGGCTAGTCTGGTTCAGTTTTGTGTCCCTCATTGCTTCTAGTGTCGTGAACCATTAATAACTGTTTGTTGGTTTGGATGAAATTAGAACCTTCGTCTTTAAAGGATGATGCTGGTGTACTTGTTTCTTGAGTAATGCCAATGAGCAAACCTAGTGTCAAGAAACAAATAGATGAGCCGGTTAGCAGAGAGTGGAATGAGACTCAAACGCCAGGGGTAAAGCAGGTGAGGGAACAGCAAAATGAAGCAAGTGGGTTTCGCAGATGGTCAGGAAAACAATAATAGTAGTAATAACAAATAATGAGCACCACAGTTACTGAGTTAGGGACTGTGCTGTGTGCTTTCTATGAATGAACTCATTTACTCCTCTTAACAATATCCTAAGTGGTAATTATTATTGTTACTCCCCACTTACAGATGAGGAACCTTGTAGATGCTATTGTTTCTTTCTTACCTGAGCTGTATTTCCTTTCTATCCATGCCCCGATTTGGTTCACATATCCACCCCTCTGCAATGCATTCCAGATGGTTCCCTGGACACTGATGCTGTCCCCAGTTCTCGGTGAGGCCCCGATTGGTTTAATGGTGACTCCATCCCACGCCAATGAATGTGTTCAGGAATCCAGCTCTGAGGCCTGTCCACAGGGACTGGTGCAAGAACAGGCCTGTGACTCAATCAAGCTAAAGGCTTGCCGGAGGAAAGAAGATCGATCCTTTACCCTGACGAGAGGGATCCTTAAAGCAAATATCTCATTTCCTCTCGATTTAATAGTGAACAGCTATGAAGTCAGAAGCTGCTACAGACATTTTGCCATCATGACGCAACCGGAGATGACTTCTGGTCTGACGAGCCAGTGCATTTACTCTCTTTAAATGTAACCTGGATCAAAAGTTTCGTTTTGATTGTCAGTTGCTGCTGAAAGCATCCCTACTGACACAAGCCTGAGGCATCAAAGAGGCCGAGTGACTTTTCTAAAGTCATACACACGGTAAGTAAACGAGCCAGCTTTACTGTCACGTCCACGGGACCAGAAGTCCGTGTTCTAAACACGTTTCCGCCTTGCCTCCCTGTGGCCGCCTGGGGAATTCTACATCAGTCTTCTGAGAGTGTGCCTGTGCTTTTGCTGAGCTGTTTTATCTTCCTTAGTAGATGTCCCTTTCTGTCACTGTTACAGGCAACTTCTCTCCAATGCCGATGTTCTTTCATCCGGGCCCTTTTACTGGCCTGCTACCTCTAGGCAGTTTCTTGTCCCCACCACTAGTGACCAGAGCCGCCTTCTTAAACTCCTGGCTGATGAGAGTAAGGCTGCTTCATCTCAGGTGAACGATACACCCACCCGTGATTCCATCTCTGTTCAGACACCCCTGTAGCCACATGGACTCAGCTGCTCAGCCTCCTAAGAAATGCCATAGCAGTCTTGATTTGGCTAAGTGTTCATTCTTCCTTGAGACACTGAGATTTTGGCTGATGCCCCTTTTTCTTAGTCCTAAAGATGCCAGATTCTAGAATATTCTCTCCCTTGCCAACCCAGCCTTAACATTCTACACCTTGCGATTGAAGTGGAACTTGGCTGGAGCAGTATATTTGTTCTGGTCAAAGATAACCCTTATCTACCACTATCACACAAGGCACCATGTGATTAAAGAACTACAATTGATGTCTACAAAAATTAAGTTAGTATAAAAAATAAATTAATCCAAATCTCATTGACAAAAAGAAGAAAAGACAAGAGAAATTAATACAATGGATGAGACTCCCATATCTTATTTTAAACAAGCATCTAAGAACTCACAATGGTTATGTCCTCCCTCTGTTTCTAAAAGTTTGTGCTGGCTTCTTTCAAGATTTGGAGTTCTTGCTCGGTGAATTTGAAAAATGGAGACACGAATAGCTAGCGTATTGAATTGCCTCAAGGACATAATGAAGTTATCTTGGCAGATGCATCAAATGATAGTTCTTAGGCAAAAATCAGGAAAATAATCCATTGTTTATACAGTATTGCCAAGAGTCACATCTTTTAAAATTTCAAAGGAGAAACTAACCGCCTGGAAACCTTGATAAATGTATGTTGACATCCTAAAAAAGAGTGGCCATCCAATTACTTCCATACTATATCAGCTGAACCAGGAGATGAAAAGCATATGGTTGGAAAGTGACCCCGAGTTCATGAGGCCTTTGACTGTTTCTAAAATATTTGATATTAATATCCTTTTTGAGTTCGCCTCGAAGTATTTTCTTTCAAAAAAGGGGGGGTGGGGATTAGCCCAAGGTAGAGTCAATTCAGATCAAATACACAAATGCATTCATTCATTCATTCATTCATTCATTCAGCCGGTCAGTCAGTTAATCAGAAACCCTGAAAATACTTATCGGGCACTCACTTTACTACAGACTCTGTGTTAGGCAAGCTATTGCAAATCATTTAATGACTGAGTCTCACAGTCCTCCACCGAGAAAAGGGAACATAGTTTTCTGTTCTATAAGATTTGTTTTGAAGGTAAAAGATGAGAAGTAAAATAAAAACAGCAGAGTAATGGGTACGGAGTGGGTCTATCATAGATGTTAGTTGAATTTAATTCCCTTGAATTCACCACGAGGGGCGAATGAGACAATGTATGTGAAATGCTTTTTATACAGAGATGTTCAAATCTTTTTTTTTGTAGGATTAGTGTCCAGGCGAGAAATGTGAGTAAGAAGGGAGTGCAGAGATTATCTGAATCAAGTCCACCTTTTTGATTAGTAAATTCATGTATACCTAAATCATTTAAAATAAGAAATTGCATCATTTATAAATAAAGAAACTGAGGCCCCGGGGGCAGACGGGCTCAGGTAAACATGGTTTGCTTGGCAGAAAGCAGAATAACTGCCTCCCCGTAGCCCAGGCCACTGCTCTTTCTCTATATTTCTTTTAGATGAAATTGTTATGGTAATTTCATTGTTATGGTAGTTTTTACTTTTATTATTTTCCAATTGCGAACATTTAGAGTATGTGTATTACATATATATGTATATAAGATATTCAAATATCTTATATTGGTTATGGTACCTCTAACCTTGTAGATAAATTCAACTACCTCTAGTTTAAAACATTCTTACTGTATGGAGGAAAAAGGGTAAAAATATTCATTGAGCAATTGCAAGGAGCCAGGTGTTTAATACCTATCAATTAAATACTATAGCCATTCCTGTTTTACAGATGCAAAGACAGGCACAGAGAAGCCAACATACTGGTCTATGTTTACATAGCTATTTATTGGTAAAGCTCAGGTTTGAATCCAAGAGGTCTGATCCCAGACCCTTTCTTCACTTCTAAAGAAAACAAAAAAGTGTCACCAACCTGTGCAAATCAGCTAGGATATGGATTCTAAGGTAATTTTGGGGATAATTCCTGTATTCTCACCCAGAGTTTTCCTTGGCAACTCTTAAACTGACCTGTAACGGCACCAAGGTCCTTCCTGGGACTCCTTAGTCATGTTTGGACAGGATGGGCGTGGTGAGTTGGCTTGGCTGTCTATCCAAGTTCACAGGTGACCTTGAACTGGAGTGGGCATGGCTGAGGAGTGATTCGCTCCTCAGACACAGAACTCAAAGCCCGCTCCATTCTTTTCCTTGACTCTGTTGTTCCCTCTCCAATCTAGCCTCATTTTTCACAGATTGTGTCTGTCAGACGTACTGTCGACAGGCAGAAGGCATGGCAAACTGGAATATGATGGAGAAAAGCATTGGGGAGGTGTTCAGCTAGCCTAAGAATTGTGCTTGACTATAATGAAAGGATACTCTAAGATACGAGAACATAGGCATTCGAAATTTTGTGATGAACACAGATCTTCCTTCCTCTGCGTGTCGGAGGGAATGGGGAAGACAGCTGAATTTCCTTTCCCTGTACCATTCACCAATATGCCATCACTTCATTTGAAAGGAGCAAATTGATCCTGAAAAATAACAGTGGACCCAGAGCTTCGAGGTATCTTTTCTGAATGGAGGCAGTAAGTCCTCTGGACAGTCTAGATCACCAAGATTTTCTGAGAAATCATCTCTATAGTAGTGATCTAAGAAATATACAGAGAAGAATGTTGTATGCAATAGGAGCCCATATTCAGTCCGTTTAGTTTAAAGCAGAAGAATCACACTGATGTAATGGAAATTCAATGCAATGTAATGGAAATTCCACCTCTAACATGGTAGTATACCCCACTGCTGACAATGACAATCAAAAAAATGTGTATGCAGTTCTTCCAAGAGTCATTTTTATGTCAACTATTCATTCATCTTAAATATCTTTTATATTCCCTTGGTAAGTAATGAATGTTCTTTGTGTCTCGACCGGCTGTTTCGCCTAATCAGCTTTCTCGGACAAGTGGACAGAAAACATTTGTTGAATAGCCTGTGATAAAAGCTGTCAGGAGTGGTCGAGAATGCCTTTCTTGCTTACTTTATGCAGCCATGGAAGAAATTAGATATGCATGTCATACTGAGGGCATCTCATTTTGAGACTTAACTGGTGCTTTTGAAACAATACTAATTTTCTAATTAGAATCTACGTAAACCATGGAGCTCCTTATGAATGAAAATCAGACATGGCTTGCATTTAGATGAATCCCATGAAGGCAGGATTAACAATACACAGGGCGAAGGAAACTGATGCCAGCTGTAGTCTTTTATACAGAGAGATGAGATGCCGAGGAGGAAATGGTTGGCTCTCAGCGCGGTGTTTATGCCCCATCCAGTACATCTGTGTTTGGATTTTTATATGTTCTTCCTTTTGGAGTTGATGCCAGTGTTACATTTCACATCAGCATCTATTGATTCACAGTAAAGGCACCACACTTATTTGATGTTTTGGTCGTGCAGTTGCAGTAGGGTTGTTTATTAGCTTGTCAGTTTCATTCAGATTGTTTTTTAAAAAAAAATTTCAGTGACTTCCTTCCCACTTTACAAAACAGATTTATCACAAAATGATGGACTGGAGATAGGATTCAAAGTTTACTTTTATACCATTTGTATTTTCTTGATTGGCTTAGAGACTGGGATATTATATTACAATTGTATTATTTTTCTTTCCCCAGAATATGTCAGAATAATCAGGCTTTGTATGTATCTCTAAATAATTCTGGGGCTGAAAGGTCACTTAGGAATTATCTAAGCCCACCAACAGCATTTGACAATGAGAAAATTTAGACTCAGTTAATTTAAAATAGGAGTCACAAATTCAGATATTTGCATGATAGAGGAAGGTATCCTCTAGAGGCATAAAACAATAGGACTAAACTACTTACATTTCAATCAAACTTAGCCGATTTCACATTCTTTTTCAAAAACTGAGTAGTCTCAACATTAGGCTACCATTGGGAGGCAGTGTACCTTAAAGGTTTCCCCTGATTTACATCCAGCATCTGATATGTGAGCCCCTATTGGGAAGCCAGGGTTAGGACCTGTTCTAAATCTCGGGGCCAGACCCTTTCCACCGCACTGTGTGCCTTTGCCCATTTTCTAACTTCCCCGGCTGCTTCTTTATTTTAATCACATCATCTGTGTTGGTGAGGACAAATTACATCGAAAACTTTTTGTGGGGAGCAGCAGTCAGGCAATTATACAAATGTTTGGGAGAAATATTTTTATTTTTCATCTCAAGTGTTATGCATATATGTATGCATGTGTTTCTGTGCATGTGAGTGTGTGTCTATGTATACATGTCACTGTGTATGTGTGTGTGTGTGTATCTGTGTGTTGGTTCTCATCTTGGCTCATGAACTAGATTTCTTCCCTGTGTTACCTGCTTGATTGTGGAGGCACAGGTTTATAGGCTGCTATAGTTTTCTTGTCCATAGGCTTTGGAATGGTTCTTTTCCCAGTTCGTTATGGGGCGTTCCCTATTTATTGTGACCTGCTTAAAGCAGTGAATGCTCTTGGAGACTTTCTTTAGCACCATAGATTAGCCAAAGGATATTTGCAGAAGAGGTAGACTCTAGAGTTGACAAAAAGCAATCTGTCATGATTTTCCCCTGATTTCTCACCAATGCCTAGTTAAAAATTGGTGTCCTTAGTAGACACCAGTGAATTTTTGGCTGCTTATTTTGTACTGTTTTTGGCAAATAGCAAAGGGTTAGTTTTGATATAATTTAATGACTTTCACCCTAATTATAGTGAAAGATACTGTAATGGAAAGGAACCAGAATGCATCACAGATGCACTATGCTTTTTTCTTGTGCGTGAAAAGCTTTTCTGGCAGTTTTTGTCCCAGAACCAGTCTTTAATCTTCCAGGATTCCAGAGAAAGCATCAGAACCCAAAGAGGAAAGGTTTATAAACTGGGCATTTGCAGAGGGAATTCGTGAGACCTTGAAACTCACATAAGGATAGAAGCAATCGCTTCATCTCTGCAGAGAGAGACTCACCATATTCTTAAAGAAGGATTCATTGCTGGTTGATAGTGAAACCTACATGTGTGTTGTAATGTTCAACTTCACTGTTTAGTGCAGTCAAGTAATAGGGGTTTTTTTGTTTATGTCTTTGAACTTGAACTATAAGTAAATAAACCTTATTCAAATCTCAGTCAGGAAAAGTCCTAGTTATTGAAATTAGGTGAATATTGGTTATATAAAAAGTACCACGAGTGACCAAGAGACATTTTGGTGCCCAAAACAAAATGGCCAGTCCCTGAGTGTGTCCTCCCACACCATGCCCCACCTACCTGGTAGAAAGGAAAGGAAGAGGAGGATATTTAGTGGATGTGCCATGTTACTCTGATATGTTTCCCACAATAAAACTACACTTGGTGATACTCAGCTTACTTTTTCTGCCACTTTCAACCAAGAATCAATATCTTGAATTTCTGTAGGGCTGTGCAATTTGCAGAGCTCCTTCATATACCTTATGACAGCTTTTCCGACCAACGGCCATGCAGGTGGAATCATCCTTACCTGACAATTGTAGAGAAAATAGAAGTAGACGTTTATGAAAGTGCAAGTATGAAAAACAAAGATTCTTCCATTGTGGCTGAGGATGCCGAGGTCATAAATGTGACAGCAATGATCACAATTTCTTGAAAGAGCAAAGCTTGCTAGTGGCAAAGCTAGAACTGTATTAATGGTTTTCTGGTTTCAAAACTGGTATCTGTTCAGTAAGTGTTCATTGAATATTTATTGTATGACAGTCAATGTCCTGGTGGCTTAGGCTACAAGTGTAAATAAGACATGGTTCTTGATTTCAAGGGATCTCAAATCCAGTGGGGGAGACAGTAAAATATGCAAGCAATTACAACATAGAGTGTGGTAAGTGCTCTCAGAGAGCCAAGTTCAGGGGGCACTGGGAGAGGGAAGCAGCACCTGGCACAGATTTGAGGGGTAGTAACCTCTTTCGAGAGGAACCACAGTTAGAATCTAAGTTCTAAAGGACATATTGACATTTTCTAAATAAAGCAAGATGCGTAAGGCATTAGGAACAGTAGGGGGTGCATGTGCGAGGACCCAGAGGTGAGAAAGAATGTGAACTAGAAAGAGAATGAGTGAATATGTCCACCTGGCAATGAAATTCAGTCTCACTGGAGCAGAGATTGAGAAGTATGAAGTGATGAGAGACCAGGCTGGAGGTATTAGCAGGGGGCCTTGTTTGCTGTACCCTTTCTCTCTCCAGCATACTTGGCCACATCTCTGAGCATGTGAGTCAGGCTGCCCCACACCTCTAATTAGGGACACCCTGTTATTCCTGGTGCCTAAATGTAGCCAGAGCTGCTAATGGCCTTCGATTTGACCTTTGGCTTTTGAAGGAGACAGAGTCTTGAAGACTGTCAGAGGAGTCATCGACTTTGACTTACAGGGAAGCGCAGCTGCAATTAGTGAGCCGTGGGCACTTGGCAAAGAGAAATCCCTCTGCTGACAGGGCCTAGCTCTCCAGAAGGCATTAGCCCTATGCTGCTTGCCAAGCTTCTTTAGGCATCGGATCCTGGAAGGTGAGATGACTTGTCAAGGGATCCTGGGAATTCAGTGTTAGGTGCATACATCGTAATCCACTTCTAGGCTTGTTTTATTGAGACGGGCTTGCTTTATGAGAGGGATACACTTTCTAATATTTCTGTGGCTTGACTTAAAACTCAATTTTGTTAATCCTCTTAGCTAGACTCAATTGGACAGAATGATATGGCTGATTAAATACAAGGTCAAGCACTATATGTTGCTTTAAATTAGCTATTTCCGAGTTCGCAAGATTCTACATGTAGCTGCAGAAACATAGCTCCTAATAGAGGGAAACTGTATTGGGTTAGAATATTCAAGACACATTTATTGAAACACTTTCGTAGACTAGAGCTCTGATCCACCATGGATGATGAGTGACACATGACAATTCCCAGGGGTATATTATTTCTTTCAGGAATATTTTCACCAAAGATCAGAGGAGACTCCCTTCTTGTCAGGCCACATATTAGTTAGCATTTCCTTATAAAATGCAGTGAGTAAAAGTTTCAGTTTTTTTTCTTTATTTTATTTAAAAAATTTTTTTTATTACAGTAACATTGATTAATGAAATCTAGTAAGTTTCAAGTGTACAATTAAACAGTAAGTCATATATATTTTGCATTAAGTCATATGTTAGTTTTTTTAAAAAAAATATTTTATTTGTCTTCTGTTTAAAAAAATAGTAAAAATAAGGTTTTACCTGCACTGGTTTCATTTTCTTGCGAGATCCTCTTTCAGAATGGCTTAGATGGTGTTGTGGCTCGAATTGTGTCCCCCCAAAAGATATGTTGAAGTCTAACCCACAAAACCTCAAAACATGACCTTATTTAGAAATAGGGTTGTAACAGAGATAGTTAATTAAGTTGAAGTCATACTGGAGTAAGGTAGGCCTTGACCCAATGTAAATGGTCTCCTTACGATAACAGCAGGGAGAAAAACATAGAAGGAAAACTATGTAAAGATGGAAGCTAAGATTGGAGTGACATGTCTACAAGCCAAGGAATGCCAAGGACTGCCAGCCCACAGCAGAGGCCCGGAGACAGGCATGAAGCAGTGTCCCTTCGATACCTCAGAAGGACCCAATCCTGCTGGCACTTTGATTTGGGGTTTATAGCCCCCATAAGTCATAAATTTATGATGTTTCGAGGCATCTCGTTTGTGGCACTTTGTCATGGCAACCCTAGGAAACTGAGACAAATGATCTGAACTGGAAACTCCTTCCTCACAACTGCCTGGGTCAGGGAGGGTGGTCTTGAGCACCATGGATGGGACCTGGCCCCTGTCTGTCTTTCCTGACATGAATTGTCTCTTTTTTATAGGATGGTTGACATGGTGGCTATCCAGTTAGAACATCTTTTATATTTAGGGCACTGGGAAATGGACTTCTAGTTCTTAAAAAAAATGTTACAAAATAGAAAGCACTAAAAAATTTTTATGATGTCATATGACTGCATAATAGCTCTGGCTCATCTGTTATGGTCTCCTCTTGTGATAATGTATGATGAGAATTAGCTTCTGGGACTCTGATGTTCTTGCTCTTCTCTACCATGCTGTCTCCATGACAATTCACCAAGACCATGTGATCACAGGTGAAAGAAAAAAAATCCCAGGACAAATGGCCAAGGCCACAGCCTCCCAGGTAGCATTGTCCAAGGGTCCATGGTATATTCTGATCTTCGATCTTCCTACTTATTGACAATGGATGGGCAAGGCATGGACAATTTCTTGTATTTTACAGTTTTCCAAGGCAGAACAAGAGACGACAGTTTGTGTTAGTTTGGTAACAGCACTGAACTAGTAAGTGATGACAGCCAGTAGATTGTCATAAGGTTCTAGGATACCTTCTTCGGCACTATTACTCAAGCAGCACAGAGTCCATCAGTCACATGTATTAATTTGGCTTCGACTTTGTGTTAAATTTTGCCTTTTTGTTGGCTTTATTTAATTTCCAACTACACACCCACTCCTTGGATTAATTTGTTATATTGTGCTAGATAAAAATATTCCTATTTAGTTTAATTTAGATAATGATAATCTAACAATTGAGATAGACCTCAGTTTACCACAGCCTGATAATGTTTGTTCGTCGTGAAACAAATGTCATACACTCCTCCTTAGGCACAATGTTGTCCTTCAGCCAATGGGGTGGTTTGAGTAATTAGGTCCTCCAAGGCCACAGAGGACACAGCCTTTACATGGTACTCATGATAACATTAGTTGGTTTAATTAAATTGTGACACCAAATTCATTGTCCTGTTGTTGCAGTTGTCCAGCCTTTTTACACTGTTGGAGCAATGTTCTGATGTGGTACCCACTCTTTCTTAGAGCAGACCCACGTGAAAGAACCGTACGTGAACTACAAGGGAACAGATGAAACAGAGAAATTAATACAAGCTTATTCAACTGTGTTGGGTAGCAAGACCACAGGTTGGTTTTGGTTTTGGCAGGTCAGTAGTTTATCCACAAAATAAGAGAAGTAATAGCAGAACAAAATGTCTTTTGGTACATTGAGCCTTGGGCAAGGTAACCATGCAATCGTGTTATAACACTGGGAAGCAGTCTGCACTGTTGACAATAAGAAGTGGTTTTCATAATTTTGGAAAACTTAACACCCAAGGGTGTTAAAGGCTACTATGAAATGGATATTTGTGTCCCCCCAGCATTCATGGGTTAAAATCCTTACCCTAATGTGATGATATTTGGAGGGGGTGGCCTCTGAGAGGTTTAGGTCACGAGGGCAGAGTCCTTATGAATGAATTAGTGCCCTTATATGAAGAGACAGATGAGCTTGCGGGAGCTCTCTGCTCTCCACCACGTGAGGATACAAGGGGAAGAGAGCCACCTGCAAGGTAAGAAGCAGGATGTTACCAGACCCCAGATCTGCCAAGACCTTGATCTTGGACATCTCAGCCTCCAAAACTTTCAGAAATAAGTATCTGTGGTTTAAGCCATCCAGTCTGTAGTTTTTTGTTTGTTTGTTTGTTTTTCCTGCTATGGCAAATGGTCTGAATTCACTGAGACAAAGATTTATTTTTCAAAGGATGAAGCTAAGGCTGCTGGCATTATTAAATTTATAATTTTAGCGTTTTTGATTTTGATATGTATGTTCAAATAGCGTTTTCGATATGTATGTTCTCCCATTTAGTGAGTTTTTGTTTTTCTTACATCTTGCTTGCAATATGGAGGTTAAGGGAAGACTATCATTTTGTAGTTATGGTGCTGTTTTCATGTGTCATACAAAAGGAGATTTGAAAATCAGAAAGCATCAGTTCAACTCCAACTCTGCTGTTTTCTAAGTGTGTGTCCTTGGGAAAGCTGACCTTCGTGCGTTTGATTTTTCTTTATGGGTAAGCCAGAGTTTGCTAGAGTAAAACCTTAGTTACCTGGAATCCAAGCTCCTAGCGCTGGATCCAATTTATCAGTCCTGCTTGGGGTAAGCAGTAATAACCAGAAGCAGCAGGATGTAGCACTGGCCTTTATTACAGATAAGAACTATGAAAACTGTCTTCTATTGCAGAGAAGGGCAGTCACTAGAAAGGGTCAAAATCAAAGGAAACCTAAGTGCAGTAGAATCTGGCATAAGAAATCCCTTCCTTTAAGACATAACATTTATTCCCTAAAGAAACAAGGGACTGTAATGAGACAGAAAAATATTTTTTCACATATTTTTAGTCAGCTGGAGATACACACCATTTACACAGTTTTATATGCTGTTTCATTGTCTTCTATGACACTACCTTCCTCTGGTGTCATGTATATCCATTGAGTCTCTGTTGCTCCTTTTTTTTAAATTTTTTTAATTCTTCTGAGTTTCTCTCCCTTTAACTGGCTGGTATATGGTAGAGTTCCTTAGACCTGGGCCTATACCTTATTCTCACCAGTGGGAAACCTCACATACAACCATAGTTTTAATCATCACCATATGCCAAGAACTCCCAAATATAAATCCCCAAGTCCTGACCTTTCGTTAGTTTCAGATCTGTGTATCCAGTTGTCTGTTTCACATCTCCATCTGGATGTCTCAAAGCCACCTGAAATTGAACACGTCCAAAGACAAATGGCTGGTTGTCATCAGCAAACCTGGATTTCTTTTTCTAAACACTCTCCTCAGTCAGTGATGCTTCTTCCTTCCATCAAGTTGCATAAATGAAATGTTAGAGTCTATCCTGGAAGCTTTCTTCCCATCTTGAATTCACCTATTTCTCTATATTTCCACCATTATTTTTCTATCCAAGCTGATGCCATGTCTTGTTTGAACTACAAAAATATCACGTCTCCATCTATTTTTGCCCCTCCCAATCCAATTTATATTTTATAGCCGAAGTGATCATTCTAATATGTAAATCTGAATAGCAATGTACCTTTTTGCTTCCAGTGGGTGGATGTGCATATGATAGAGGAATAGACTCTTTCCACACTCTCATCTCATTGTCCAGTTTCCTGATGCTGTTCTCCATTGGATGCACAAATCTCAAAGCTGGAAGGCAAGGGAGCCCATAGATGGAGTTCTTAAAGTCCCATCTTCTATGGCACAGGGTGTGGTGAAGAGTAGGAGGCTGTTTGTATGTTTATTATTTGTGCTACGATAATACTGTGTTATTATTAATTACAAACTCTTAGTGATATAAAATAAGTGGCTTTTATTTAGCTCACAGGTCTGTGGGTTAAGTGGAGATTGACTGACCTAGACTAGGCTTGGCTGAGACTCTGCCGATCTTGGTTGTATTTGCTAATACATTAGGAAGTCAGCCGATCATGGCCGGACCCAGCTAGACAGCTGAACTTTGTATCATATCTTCTTCATCTTCCTCTTGAAGCCACCTTGGGAATGATCTTATAGTGACAGCAGAAGCTCAAGAGAATGGGTTAGAAACCTACAACTTTTCTTAAGGCCTAGGCTCAGAACTGGCGTGCCACTACTTCTGATGTATTTATCCAATGAAGTCAAGTGACTAAACCCAAAATCATGGTGGGAAAATATACTCCACCCCTTTCGTGGGAGGTAATATAAAGTCGCATAGCAAAGGGCACAAATACAGAGAAGGGTGAAGATTTGAGGCAGGAAAGGATTCTGTGAAGGTAGCACAGTAGGAAGTACCAGGAATCTGACTCTCCACCTGGACAACAAACGTACTTGCAGAATCTGTCTAGTATAATTATTTTGGAATTCTGGAGTGTAGTATGGAAGCTTGCGACTTCCAGGGGGAAGATTTGAATTGTAAATGTATTTACCAAGGAGAGGGAATTAAAGTTGTGTCATCAGAGAGGTAGTGTGTGTGCCAGGGGTGCTCGTACAATGGCCTATTGGTCCTTTCGGCTTCGGTGTTTTCAGAAATCAGTATAGCTATACTACAGAGAATAGTTATACTACAGAGAATATTTTGCTAATAATAGTTGCATAAAAGTTCTTTACAGTGACTCCTAAAAATAGCTATGATTTAATTCTAATTATGTGGGTTTTATTTAATAAACATTTTGATATATTAAGCATTTGCTTATTATGACATGATAATGGAGATCAGATTATAGGCAAAGTTTTAAGGAGCTAAAAATCCAGGTTAATGTAACTCTAAAAATTATTGTGTCTCTAGTAATAAAAAAGATATAATAATTTTTCTGAACTTTTACTATGTACTAGGCTCTGTTCTAAGTGGCTTACAAGCGTCATCTCATTTAAACCCACAAACCATGCTACGAGGCGATTACTGTCATCACTCTTAATTTACAGTGAAGAGACCGAAGCTCAGAGAGGTGAAGCTACCTGCCTAAGTCTACACAGCTGGCACACGACGAAGCTGGGATTTGAACCCAAGTCTAGAGAGCAAAACTCTTCAACAATAAAGAATATAAACTGAAAGGGGTATGAATGGAATTTTTCTTAGAGCTTTTGGAGAGAGTATGGCCCTGCTCACACCTTGGTTTCATACTTTCTGCCTCCAGAACTGTGAGAGAATGAGTGATAATTGTTTTAAGCTGCCCACTTTGTGGTAATTCGTTCTGGCAGCACTAGGAAACTAATACAGGCAGCTTGACAAAAATAGAAGCATGAGTCCAGTAATCAAGATTTTCCTACAAGTCGAGTAGAGGAGAAGTTGAGGACTTAGGAGCCAAATATGAAGTTTATGAAGCATGATTTTCAAGGAAGTTTACAGAGGCCTGTAATATTGAATTTCTCAGTTTAAACTAGATAGTCATTCTTCAATCCAATGAGGTTTTATGTGTAATCCTGATAGAGAGCGATATGTCTCTTTGTTGAGTTAGTGCTTCGTTTCACATGTAATTCAGTATGAGCATGGGCATTGATTCTCGAGTAAGTTCTATAGTAGAGATTAACAATGGCTTTGTTTCATGCACACTTTGGTGACCATGGAAAACAATTACCATAGGCCAAGACATCAGTGTCATTGCTGTCAGGGCTCCAGCACAGAGACAAGAGCAAGGTGACACTGAGCCATGAGCAGGATAAGTAAGACAGGGTGGCTTGCTTCTGTCCTTGGCTGTGCTTAGCAGTCCAAATTCAGTACCACAAGCACACCCATCAAGGGGCACGGACAATCCTGGAGCCCTTAATGGGTCAGATCAGAGGAACGAGCTGGGATAGAGGTTTAGAACGTCAGGAGCCCATCCAAGAACTGGGAATGGGAATCATACCAAAATTGTGAATCAGATTCTTTTTAAATCTCCTGATTTTTAAGTATTTTCAACAAATTCAAATTATATAACACTGTGGAGAACATCGGGGGCTTTTTACATCAATGCGGACCATGGAGAGTCCTCTGAAGACATTTCTTTTTCTACTTGAGTCTAAGGGCAGCAGGACTCAGGGAGTGAATGTAGAGGGCAGAACTAGGTAAGGATTTTAATTGTCCTCATCTGCAGGTGGCATTCTGTGGTACAGAGCTGGGCTCCACTAGGATGTGTTAGCATAGTTAGGGTAAAGAAAAACAAAACAACAAAAACGAAACAAACAAAAAATACTCTCGGTACCAAAGAATGGATCAGCAGGGACTAGTCTAACTGCCTATCCACAGTCCCTGAGTTTAAGGGAGGCTGAGAAAACTGTCTTGCCCTGTTCCCCTGAAGTTTGAGAATTTAGACAGTACAAGCCTGAACTGCTTTTATATCCATTCGTTATTGTGGTTGGAGATTTTAATATCCTGCCAGAATTATTTTTCACTTAATTAGGGTTAAATGATGCTGAAACATAGGTGACTATTATCATTATCCACAATAGGAAAAAAAGGCTGAACAGTAGGGACTGGTGATTGAGATGAAATGTGGAAAACTTAGCTCTTAGAGTTGTACTGTCCAGTAGAGTAGCCGCTAGCTACCTTTGCTCATCTTCCTGAAGTCTTGAAGGAACGACTAGTAGGTGTTGAGCTCTTGAAATTTGGCTAGTTCAAACTGAGATGTGCTATTGGTATAGATACATACCGGAGTCCAAAGACATTACAAAAAAAAAAAATAATAAGGTAAAAAATATCATTAATATTTTTATGATGATTGTATGTTGAAATAAAAATATTTTGCACATATAGAGTAAATGAAATACATTATGAAAATTATTTTCAACTGTTTACTTTTACTATTTTTAATGTCGTCACAAAATTTAAAGTTACATGTGCGTCCTGTATTTGTGGTTCACATTTATTTTTATTGGATAACACTACCTCAGAGGATCATGAGTTAGGTAGCCATTTGATATGCATCAAAAACCTGAGTTTTGTTGCTAACATTTCACTTGATAGCTGAATAAGATAGTGTCATGTAGACCCAAGAAGTGTTTATTTTTCAAAGATTAGGCAAATAACATGACCTCACGACACATGACTTTTACAGGATCTGTGTTTTTTACAAATATTTGTTCCAAGTACTTTGGGTCAAATGCAGGAACATGGGGTAGCCGATGAATGCCTGTCAAAGCAATCTTCACTTAGATGAGAAAGTATAATTCTAAATCATAGCAGAAATTATAGTTTACACGCTGCATTAGCCATCTTAATCTGCATAGTATATTTTCTATAATGAATTTTCATGTGATAACAACAAGTCCAGATGTAGCATTTAGATGATCAGTAAGCTTTTAGATCAATTTATTATGAATAAAACAGGCATTTATCTCTTCCTCACACAATTTAATTTGCATTCCCTTTCTAAAAATCTTAAAAGCCCTATAGAGAGAACTGTAA
This sequence comes from Pteropus medius, assembly GCF_902729225.1. Lineage (NCBI taxonomy): Eukaryota > Metazoa > Chordata > Mammalia > Chiroptera > Pteropodidae > Pteropus > Pteropus medius. Next base: position 5,338,987 of record NW_024349804.1, on the reverse strand, counting down.
TGGACATTAAACCTATTCAAAGTAGTGAGCATTTAGTTTCCTCATGTAACATGGTTGTCCTTGGAATACAAATGGAGACATTAATTTGGAAAGAAAGTATAAATTTTGCTTGGTGATGAAGGAAATATTTGAGTTTATGCTATTCAGGCAAACAAAGAATCATTTGTCAGAAAATTATTGCTTCTAACAAGAAATTCAAATATTGTCAATTTGAATTTAAATTATAGGAAGGATTGCTGTATCCATTGAGGAAGACAAGAGTTTAAATGAATGACATTACTAAGATATGCATAATGTTCTTAGCATTATCATATATATGTATATATGACATACATATATTTACTATTGGTGTGTATGTATTTGTAATTGTCATGATCAAATGACATGTGTATGTATTTGTAATGGCATTTGTCAAATGTCCTTTATGTGCTTAGGTGATGTTAGAAAAATGGAATTATGAGCTTTTAGGGCCGGCATGCAGAGGACCTGCAGTCCAGTGCTCTGGCCAAAGTCACACTGAAGTCCTTTCCAGGGGACTGCTGTCTGGACGCCTCTCTGTTAGATCTCCAGCCACCAGGAATTCACAGGTTCATGTAGTAAATTCACGTTTTACCATCTTTGACACTTTCAGACATTTCCAGTTGTTAGCCATGGTCTGCGTTACCCAGTTTTAAAATCTACTTCCCTAAAACTTATATATTTAGGGAAGTATTTCTTGCTGCCAGATGTGCTTCATTCGTAGGAGTTCATAGAAACACTCAACATGAACTTTTGAATGAATGATACTAAAAAAATTATAAAAATTCATCCTCTTAACATATCATCCTACTTATTCAGGTAATGAATGCAATATTCTGCTCTGTTGTTTTAAGGCTATGGCTTGAGACGGGTTTATAATATAAGGACATAGTAGGTAATAATTTGGGCTAGGGAGTAGAATGTCTTAGATTAAAATCTCTTAACATTTCCACTGGTGCATTGACATGGGGCAGATTATTTAACTTAGCTCAGAGAATCTATGCTTTTATGTATTCCATGCATTGGCATCTGGAGTCAGACCTCATTTATTATAAGAGTTATTCTAATTTTAAACATTTGGAAGGTAATAATCCAAACTCCTCACCTCACCCAAATACCAGGTCAAAAAGATCTGTAGAGGGTAAACAAAGAAAAAAGACAAAGTACTTACTCTCAGGGAACTTGTCATTAAGTTGAGAAGATAAAAGATATTCGCGTGGAAGGATAAGTGATTGGCTTGTAGAGGAGGAATGATACAAGGGAGGCAAGGTGGTTAAGAGCATGGGATCTGGAGTTAGGCTGCTTGAGTCACGTTCCCACTTCCTTGCCTGCTAACCCTGTGTCTTGGGCTAACCACTGAATCTTACCGAGTTTCATCTGTAAAACGGATATAATAAAAGTACCTTAAGGCATTCTGAGAATTAAATGGCGTAACACATGTGATGTTGAACAGTGCTGATGATATAGTAGGCCTTCATTAAATATGTATCACATATATACTCACATGCATCTATAGAGGTGGAGGGGAAAGAATATTTGTAAGCAGCGAAGGGCATGAATAAAAGAAATGAAAGGTCCAAGCGTAGTTACTAATTGTCAGATCCTATGGGGAGCCACTGTGTTTATGCCAGTCTTGAGATAGCGCTCTATTCTTTGGTGCATTCCAGAAACACTTGTGCCCACGTAATACATAAGTAAGAAATGGATGTTTCCTAAAGATGTCATGGAGAGATGTAAAAGGATTCACGACACGTCATATGACCAAACTTCACGAATCTCATTTTGAACCACTCTGTCATTTTCCTAAAATCTCTTTTCTGAGGCTGACCGCCTCCTCTCTTCCCCAAGGCGAATCTTCCACGGTTTCTCCAACAATACTCGTTCCACCACCATCCTCCTCCTAGTGGACCCCAGTATCCCACCTCAACCCCATGCCCTGTACGCTTCTTGTTTGTAGCCTAACACTCACCATTCATTCTGCTCCACAGAATCTGCCTCAGGAACTACTCTCATTATACAGAGAGGAGGCTGCTAGATCATTCTTCCCCTCCAAAAAGCTAGTCAGTGTAGGAAAGTGATCTCACCTGTCAAGCAATGTCAGAGGGCTAATGTCGCATAAGAATGCCTGACAAAGGTGATTGGACTTTATTCTCTAGGGGCAAGAAATAACTGCAAGATTTTGAGTCAGGGAAATAAGAGAATAAGCAAGATGTTTCTGAAGAGACCGGAGTTTCTGCGATTTGACCTTGAAAAACATGCTTTGTTTGATTTCTCCAACTTTACAGGGTGGAGAAAACTTTGAGTTTAAAAGTGATTCATTCTTTCCGGATTAGAAATCACAAATATTCAAGGAGCATACCAGATATCACAACATCATTTAGAGCCAGAGCTGAGATAAAAATTATAAGTCTCAGGATCCTGGAAGGCATAGAGAACATGCTCAAGAGTGAAAGTCTTTCACTTCTGAATTGACGTTTTCATGAATAGCTAGAGCGATGAGGATTTTCATGACTTTTCCTTCACAGTGTGCCAGTCAAGGATGAATTCATTGTGTTGCTCTTTTTTGCCAGGCTTTCACGAGATTTTCCCTTTCCTTTGGAGTCTGACCTCTGTCCCTGCTGTCTTCTCTGCAAGCCGTCTTGCCTTTCTAGGGAGAAGAATTGGGACGAAGAAGAGCAAGGCCAGCACCTTTTCTGTGCTGAGCTAGGCTGACACATATGTAAACACCTGGGAGCTAAACGGTCTGAGTTTTACAGATTACTGGGTTATTACTGGGAGATGCAAAATAACCTTTTCTGGAGAAATGGCTGAATCTACATCTAGGGTTACCCATTTGGAAGATTGAACTGTTTTTAAAAATGTAGGAAGTGAATATAATAAAAGTCAGGATAATAGTTAAGAGATGATGAGAAGAGGAAGAGGCTGTAGTAGAGATACGGCCTGTGAAAGGGACTTTTCAAACAGGGCAAAAGGCTGTTTCTTGCCCTGGGTGGTTTCCATGTAACAATTAATTAAGCTACACATTTTATTTATGTGATTATATGATTATATTTATATAATGTGATTATATTATGTGGTTATATGATTATATTTCACAATAGAAAGATTGTGAAATTTATCCAAAAATCATCAGAGTGTTGGTGGTGTAGGTAGGATTCGAACACAGCGATGATTCCACAAGGACTCGGAAGTACCCTGCCATTCCTGCGAGTAAAAACCCGGAGCTAATTACTAATCACTTTGGCCAATTAAAGTTTAAGGAAACCCCGTGGAGGCTCCTTATCCCCTTTCTTCAATTTCTAATTTGATTTCAGAGACGCAGGATAAAAACTATTAGGAACTTGAAGAACGATCAGTAACTCCACCAAATTACTTACCTTGCACACAAATGTAAACAAAAATGTCACATGCTAGAGATTGCTTTTTGAGTAAAATGACAAATAATATTCAATTATATAGTCCAATACCATTGATTTTATTAGGCCAGGATGTTAAACATTTTATTTGTATTCTGCTGGGTCTTTAGTTACTTCATGATAAGGGGATTTAAGCGGCTTACACGCCTTTGGTCTGGGCTGTCATATCTCCCCCCCACACCCCCCACAGTAAACTTGTGCAAAGGCCTTTATTTCATTTCTACACTGTACTGTGCTTGAGAGGGATTACAAGTCAAGAATAGATGTTACATTTTGTTGAAATTCATGAGTGCTTTGCTGTTTAAAAAACACTTTTAATATAGGAGACCATTAATTACTAGGATTCTGATTGTAATTGCCTGGTCTCAGAATTGATGAACAAAGCCATTTTGGAAAGCAATCAATTTGAAATCTAATTTGTAGGCGAAATGAACCATATAAACAAAATGCCACTTGCAGTTTGTCTAAAATGAGATGTGCTTAACGAGCCCATCATCTCTGCGATCCTCATCATTATGGGTCGTAGCTACCTCAAATGTCATCGTTCGGATGTGGCACAGAAAGCTGAAATAGGACACTGCACTATGAGCAGAGCAAAATGCAAAACAGATGGCTCCACACTCCCCGCGGGGTGACTTTGGGGGGCCACTCTGGGGTGAAAGCAGAGCAGCAACCACAATGAACTAAATGCAGAAACACATTCATCTGCCCTGTGTTGTGCACCGAAATAGCTGTGGTTGTTTAAGGTATCTCATTCCATACACATGTATTCAGAATACAAAAGATTAAAGTGCAAGAAAACTGGATCTGGGGAAAAGGCTATGAAATAGACGGACACATGCAGGCATGCATACACACACATGTAAAACATGCACATATGTAGAATATATAAAACATATATATGTATATAGTCTTGCGCAGCTTAACAGGGATACATTCTGAGATATGCATCACTGTGTGGACATCCCAGAGTGCACTTACACAAACCTAGAAGGTACAGCTTACTACACACCTACGTTGTATGGTCTAGCCTATCACTCCTAGGCTAAAAGCCTGTACAGCACGTTACTATATGAAACGACATGACATTAAATCAAACCCAGGAGAAAATGATGCAATCAAGAGACACAGTAAACTTAAGATGTGTGAGGCTGCTGCTGGAGTAACACCCATACTGTTTTTCAGTAAACTTTTTTTTCAATAAGTAGAAAGTATACAACATAATAAAACAATAAAACGTGTAATATAGTAACTATATAAAGCAGTAATATAGTTATTTATTATCGTTATCAAGTCCAGTTGACCCTTGAAAAACATGGGTTCGAACCTCCCAGTTCCATTTACATGCAGATTTTTTTTTTAAATGAATATAGTGAGTCCTTTGTATCCATGAGTTTCACATCTGCAGATTCAATTAACTGCAAATCAAAAACAATATTTTTGCATGCCCAGGCACTGTTTCCCAACCTCAGATTCCCAACTGGGGATTGAAACAGTGTTATTGATCTCTTGGTTGAGTTCATGGATGGGAAGGGCTGACTGTAGAGTCAAAAGTTACACTTGCATTTTTGACTGCATTGCACTGTGACATGATGGCTATGACATCACTAGGCTGTAGGAAATTTTCAGGCCCATTCTATTCTTCTAGGACCACTGTAATCTTATGTGGTCTCTCATTGACCAAAACATCATTAATGTGGCTCATGACTCTATACAGAGAGAGGGATACACAGAGAGATAGACAGAGAGAGAAAGAAACCAAAGGTTTCTTTTGGACCATATTGTAGAATCTGGGCTTTGTATAAAGTTTGACAGAGCATTCATATGTTCTTTCATTATTTAAAGAAAACTTTCATTTATAAATGTTATTAATCATCTTTGATGACTTATTACTGTATAATTCCCAAACATCGTAAATTCTTGAATCGTGAAAGAACTGTTAGCATGTATGAGTTGAAGTCTTCAACTTGCCATCTAATTATTTTAAATTTGATAGGCCATGTCTATCTTGGGATTATTTATTTATTTACTTATTTTTACTCAGTTGGCATAAATAAGCTAATATCACTTGAAAATGAAGTAATCTTGGGGCTTCGTAAAGCTGAAATGATAAAAACTGAAATCAACATGAAGATATACTGTTTTATTTATGCACTAAAAATCCTCATTTCCTGCCTACTATTGTAGTGGTTGAGGTTTTTTTTTTTTACTCAATTTCTCCCAATGCATTTGTGATTTAGAAATTATACACTTTGTTTTTATTATTTACTTGAAAAATGTAATGTGCATATTTAACTGAACTCTAATGTAAACAGACTTCTTAATCCATGTTTGTTCCATGAATGAATCTTCCTCCATCCAAACAACACGTGATTTTAGAATGCTTTAACTCCAGGTATCTTTTCCACCTTTCATGTTGCAAGTAACTAACCTTTTTAGTTCTATCTCATTTTTTAATCCCCTAAATTAGATTTAGGTAACTTTGTACTATGTAGTCAATGTTTTAGATTTACTCATACATTTGTTTACTAGTTTCTTTATTTGCCGATTTTTTTTTTTTTTTTTTACATTTTGGAAATTCTTATTGGTTTTCATTTGCCTTCTTCCTGGTAGTACATTCTTCCTGCTATTTAGGCCATCATCTCTCTGTTTCTTTTTTCTGACTGAAAAAACAATAATCAAATTGGTATATGATTTTAGATTTACAGATATTTTCTCTCAGCATTTCCAGAGTCATCATCGAGAATTCTTGTATTTAATTTCTTCCCTTTCTAGGCAGTCACCATTTTTTTTTTTCTTTCTGGTTGCTTTAAAAATCTTTGTTGTTGCTGTTAATGATATTATACAAATTTATTAAGAGATGTCTAGGAGTAAATTTCTATTTTTGCTCCTGCAGGGTGTTTTTTGTGCATCCCTTTTCTGATTTTTTATGTCATTATCAATTCTTAAAATTCTCAGGTACAATCCCTTCCAGCATTACTTGTCTTTCATCCTTTCTATTCTCTTCTTCTGGAATTCCCATCGGATGCATGTTAGTTTTTGAAAAACTGTGTCCTCAGTGTTTCTCTGTTTCTCCTTCACATATTTCATATCTTTGCCTTTTCATGTTGCATTCTGTAGTTCTGTAGCTTCTTTAGATGTCTTTCCCTTCCGTATTCTTCAGCTGTGTCAAAGCTTTTATTTAGCTATATATTGAGGTTTTAACTAAAGTGTTGACATTTTTCATTTTTAGAAAAGTTATTTTTTACAATGTCTAGTTATATTTTTACAATCTGTTGTTTCTTATTCAGATTTTGAATTCCATCTGTTATTTCTTTAAACATTTCAAGCATAGTTACTTTATATTTTGGATCTGATAATTAGACTATTTGGAATCCCAGAGTCTATTTTTGTGATGTGTTTTCTTACTCATGGTAACTTGTTTTCTCATGAATTGTTAAAGTTTAGGTTGTGAATTTAATCTGCAAAAATCTGTATGGGTCTAGGTTAAGAAGAACTCTTTCACAGAGAATGTGTGTTTCTTTCTGCCTAGCAACTGGAGGTGCCACTACTTTTGGACTACATTACGAAATTTTTTGGCACGGGTTTTCTAGATAAAACAGTAATGTAGTTGTATTTGAAGGCAGATCTATGGTTAGTGATTTGCCTTCTAGTTTTAATTTTTTCTTTCTAATGCCAAAGCCAATATAAACAAGCATTTATATAATCTTTCTTTGTCAGTAGGACACTTAGAATTTCCACACTCTATAAGGGGATCTCCCTTGCCCAGGCTAAAGTCTTCACACATGACATTAAACCACTAGGCTTTAGTTTCTGATATCAGCCAATGCCCTCTGGGCATTTGTGGTTACATGATTGTACCTTTACTGTACCATTCTCCTTTCATTGCTTGGTTATTTTTGGTCCCTGGTTATTTCTGTGACTGAAATTCAGTAAGACTTTATCATATGAGGTGTCTTCAAAATAAGGCTACCCCATTCTCATTTTTAAGGAACATGTGTAAATATATGTATATACATACACTTTTAAATGTCATAATTTTGGTTTCTTCCCCTTGTTCCGCTTGATAATAGTATTCCCGCGCTCTTCCAGGAACTGCAGAGGCTTCAAAGAACACATGAAGATCTTGTCTTTGAGGAGTGTCTCAGAGGATCATACTGCACTCTAGCGCAAGGTGGAAATTCAAGTCCCATAAAAGGAGTCCAGATGAAATGAGAGCAGTGGGGCACATGGTCCAGGACATGCCGTTTTAGGATTGGATGCAGAGCTAGAAAAACTGTCACTACTTCCATCTTCTTTCGAACAGTGACACCTTTGCCAGCGATACGTGCTCTCTTTGCATGGCTGGTTTCTCCCTCCACTCCTGGCCTAGTTAAAGCCATGCTGCTCTCAGATCTCGGCTCAGTCATCACTTTTAAAGGGCAATCTTCCATGACATCCTTGGAAGGTCAAAGTCCTTGTGATGCACTCCTAATGCTACGTGCCTTTCCTTCACAGAACCTAACAGAATTGCAGTTTTAGACTCATTTCTATGTTTTATTTTAATTTCCCCTCTAGAGTGTGTAGTCTAAGAAAGCATCGATAATACCTGATTTTTGCTCATCATTGAATTCCCAACACCTGGAATTGTGCTTGGACTATATTTGATTCTAAATATATATTTTTTGAGTAATTAAATGAATTCCTTCAATTTTATGTCATTTATTAATATCACAGGCCTTTGCTTGTGGCTCTGGTCAGTTCACTGCTTAGCATTTTGATTAGTCAAACACAGCTTATTGTTACATGGAACAGTTTCATTGGCCACATTTCCAGTAGCTTTGGCAACGGAGTGACCCAAGTTCAGGACACTTGGGAGGCTCTAGGGTTTATGGGATTGAGAGAGTCTGGGGCTTTCTGCCTTCCCTGGTCTGCACCAACCCACAATTCTTTCCCCTATGTCAGTTAAACTTAAAGATTAATAAAAGCCACAGATAATAATGGCATAAATTTTAGAATTGAGAGAAGTTAGAGATTAAAATATGCAACAACGAAGCATTAACCTGTTCTTGACTATACAGGAGCCTCTTAGAAATGCTCAGAAAGTGGCTTTTGGACTGTATCATGAGGGCCTTGTATCAGGTTTTATTCTATCTACAGTCTCATCAGCAGTGGATATAGATAACAATATTTGTGAGACATAATGGGAAGTCAAAATAAGCAAAAGTAGATCAATATTTAGAAACAAAGAATAAAACTATACAAGTAGGTTTCGAGATGGTAGACCAACCATAACACAGACTGGGTTAATTTTAAGTTTCTCAGAACAGGTGTATGGAAGGAGATCGATGTTGTCTCGGGGAGAACAAGTAGTTTTTCCTAGGCTATGCAAAACGAGAGTCTGCAGGCCTGGCCACAGGGCATAATCTGGCCATCAAGAGGACAGCATCAAATCTGCAGCAGCATTCAGAGGTCTCCGTTGAATGTAAGAAGAAACGGGAGGTCTGCTGGGGAGCTGTAACCATCGAAGTGCTATGTTCAACATGGCGGCTAGGAGAGCGACTCTAGAAGTATTAGGCTGAGCTTTTGTCTCCAGGATAAGCGTCTTCTTGATTCTCCTGGATCATCCACAAAGACTTCTATTGACTTCCTGTTGCTGCCAAGGCCATTGAAGACTGTGTCTGGGGAGGGAGACTGAATCCGAGGCAGTTACGACACACACAGAGCTCTGCCTCCTGACAGGGCTGACTGTGCCAGGCTCCCAGAGGACATAACGCGCTTGTTAAGGTTTGGTGAATAGCACCAGGCTTCAGAGAGTGTGATTTGGGTTCCCATAGAGAAGTCATCAACACAGAGTAAGAATTCAGCCAATTATGCCTCACCTCATCGGTCCTATTTAGATGGTAACCCCATGGGGCATGGACCTTGTCTTTCCTTGTGTATTGTACAGTGTTGAGGAAACATTTGGCACTCAATAAATACCAACTGAGAGCATGTTTCTTGTCCCCTTCAGCCTCCCGCTGAGCTGATCTGAGGAAGGAATTCCCTTTGAAGTCCCTTGTCCCCATGCTTTTGATAAACAACATAGAGGCACAGAGAGAGAGATGAGGCATCTGGGCGGTCCTGGAACTGTTTTTGGTATCCATAGATGATAAATGCTATCTCTGCAGTGATATAGCTAGGGAGTGAGGGGCATATTTAGTGGGACCATGCAGTGAAAAAAAAACTCCTCTTTCATAAACATTGTCTTCTTATTTCTCACAGATTCATCATTTGTGCTTTCAAACACCCGTTAGTAGTACCGCCAAGCTGTCCTGCTGAGCTGAATGGTGGAGCCCTTATACATTTTGGTTCTCTTTAGTCGTTCATGAGTTTTACCATGTGCACAGAGAAAAGCAATGTATAGGTGTGTAAGAAATTAGAAGAGAAAATAAAAATAAACATCATGAGAGTAAAAAAATGTTTTTAAAAAGATAGCCCGTGATAACTTTAATAAGCCGGGGCAAGAAGTTACTTATAGCATTGACATGTCTCTATTGAAAAATGGCTTTGTTTTTTATATTGTTAAAATATTATAATTTTTGCATCACGAAAACATATTTATAAATCTCTTTTATAGGTATTAAGATTCAAAGAAAAGAAAACACAGAAAATATACTACAAGTGAAATATCTTATAGGCATCCGAATTAACGTGCATGTAATATGCATGTACATCACTAAAGGAATATACAATTTTCTTTGCATACTGAAAACTCTCTCAAAGTGCTGTCTTTAACTACTGAAGCCATAACATGTAATGTCATGAAAGACAGGTGCCAGTGAGGTTACGTAATCCCTGCAGGACGGGGGCCGTGTGGTGGGACGATGGCGGCTTGAACTTTTTCATATGTTCATAGTTCCAGACCTATCTCTCTCTCTCTACCTCCCCTACCTCCCCTCTCCACTCCCTCTCCCTCTCTCTCTTTCCTTCTCCCTCTCTCCTCCCATCTGAGTATTTTAATTATAAAAACTATTCCATCTTATAAAACTTATAAGGATAAAGGTTTACTTCGAACTTAGATTCAGTAAGAAAGTGTCTCTTACCTTGAATAATATGTGGAATGAAAATAAAGCATGATGCAGCCAGGATTTTAAAGAGGTATCATGCCTACTCATGTTTCTTTTGAGAATAAAGTAAAACAGATAATTATGCCCTGAAAAGTGTCACAGCTCTTAAAAGAATGGTAGAAATTAGGAATATCTTGATCCAAAGGTAATAGAGATTAGGAGATTTTCTTTTTTTACAAATTTTCCATTCTGTGACTGGTTTATTAAATTTAATCTATCCCTAAATTAAGGCCAAAGGGTAAGGCATTAAAACTGTAATAACTAAAATAAGTGGGAATTTACCCAATGCGCTGGGTGTTTTGTCCCCTTTGCTCATAATAATGAGTTCTCAGGTTGAAATCTTAGACTTACAGTGTTTCAAGTGAAAGCAGAATTAGCCTTTTTCTGCGTCAGAGAATCAGATCATACTCAGGGAGCTGTGTTTAGTGTTCAATGTCATATGACCTCAGGAGAGTAACTGGCATACTGAAGAGTCTGAAAATCAATAGATTAATGAAAGGTTGAAGAAGTGGGTGAAATCATTCATTTGAGAAGGTTGAGAGAGTAAGTGTGCGGGAGAAATATATTGATATAGGTCATCTTCAGTTTTAAACCAAATATTAAAACACTAGCTTGGGACTGGGGTGAGGTGGTAGTTGATTCAGCAATTTGGGTGATGTTCTTTTCTGCCATAGCGGCTAAGGTACAGGGAGTGATAATGAGCTGGGTGTTCGAATGTTAATACCCCACATCAGATTCATTCATTCAGTTAGTCTCTCAGTAAACACGTACTGAGTTCATGCATTAGATAAGGAGAGCTGCTAGGAAATTGGGGTTGAATGAGAATTATGTACTATCTGAACCTATGCATCTCAGTTGCTAGAAAGACAGACTTTAATTAACCTGCTACGAATCTGGTATTTCATTATATCGTGGTGAGTGCTATAGAGGAAAAGTATAGCGTGATAAGGGAGCATACGGCAGAGGGGGTCTGAGCTTTCCAGATGGTGGGGTGAGGTGGTCACGAAAGTCTTCGCAGAGGAAGTGATATTATTCTGAGATGTGAATATAAAAAGAAAAAAGCAGAGACTGGGCCAGGTAGAGGGAAGAGCAAGTGTGAATGAGGATGTGGGAAGAGGGTCCTAGGGAAGAAGCACCACGGTGATTTCTTTTTTTCAGGAGTGATAAGACTCTGTGTGATAAGGACTTAAAAAGAGAGAGGATAAGTGTCATGTAATGAGAGAGGCGAGGCTCTGCAGGCTTTAAAAAGATTTGGGGAGTTTTTCTAAGAACAAAGAGACGACACTAAAAATGGTTAAGTAGGGGATGGGTATCACAAGATTTATAGTTTTGCAAGATCATATTGGTAGTCGTATGGGGAATTGTTTGAAAGGCTTCAAGGTCGTACATGGGGAGACGTTTTAGAAGGCTATTTAGTAGGCTTCAATTCATAATGGCCTAAGCCACCCTTTCAAGATCCTTATTAAGGAAGATGTAGGTACCAAGGACAAGAGCAGGCAAATATTTATTTATATACCCACAGGGCTCCTTTCCACCTTCTAGTCTGTTCTCTGATCCTGGCAAACTAGACTGTACACCACAGAAATCTCAAGAATTCTCATCCCCCAATTTTTTTCCTCTTAGGCCTATTCCAGAGCTGGGTTGAAGTGGGTGGTCCCAAGCTCCCATTCCTTAGCTGCCAGGCAGGTGTTAGGCCGCCCCCACCATCCCCTTCCCCCTGTTCTGGGCTGATAAAGAACAGAGAATCTAACCAAAGGGAAAGCCATAGGCCATCCGTCAGTTACCACAGGAGCCTTTAACCTCTTTTCATCAAGGTGAAATCACTGGGTTCCTTCTGTGTAACCCGCGGCCCCCAAATATCGGTTTTGTCTCCTATTGGAACTCCTCCTCCCTGTGAAAGAACAGACCTTAATTCATCCTACGCATTGGAATATGCCTCTCACTGAGCATCACGAAAACCTTGTGAGACAGTGTCATCATCCCCAGTGGTACTGGGAGACATTCCACAATTAAACCCGAAGAAAAGAAAAGAGAATTACAATTTCCCCATCAGGGAAAACTTTAAATAGAATGCTGGTTGGAGTTTTTTGTTCCATTTTTTTAAAGTTCTTTGTGTATTTTTATTTCTGCCATTATATTCCCCATCGTAATACATTGGTAGATAATAAATGGTGCTCAATTCTGGTTGAATTTCCATGAATATATTACCAATTGGTTAAATGGTTGTATGTAAATTCTTTAATTGGGGCCCAGTTAAAATTATGCCTTTGGATTGCTGTCTTCACAACTTGGATTAGTCATTTAAAAATTTTCTTTGTACCGCTAGATACGTTTTTTTTCCAGATTTATTGTGGCATAATTGACAGTTAAAAATTGTGTGTATTTAAGGTATACGACTTGACGATTTGATATATGAATGCATTGTGAAATGTTCACCACACTCAAGCCGGTTAGCATACATGTCACCTCACAAAGTTACCATTTTTGTGTTTGGTGAGAACACTTAAGATGTAACCTCAGCGAATTTCAGGTATATTATATGTGTTGTTACTTTGGTCACATTGTTGTACATTGTATCTCCAGAACCATCCATCTTGCCTAACTGGAATTTTGTTCCCCTTGACCAACAGCTTCCCCATCTCTCCTTCCCCAGCCTGTGATAACCCCCATTCTACTCTGCTTCATGGTCTGGACTATTTTAGGTTCTACGTGTATGTGAGATCATGCAGCATTTTTCTTTCTGCATATGGCTTATTTCATTTAGATCAATGTCCTCCAAGTTAATCCATGTTGTCATGAGTGTTAGAATTTCCTTCTTTTTTATGGCTGAATAATATTTCTTTGTATATGCTATATATGTGTGTGTGTGTGTGTGGTGTATATATGTGTGTGTGTGTGTGTGTGTGTGTATGTGTGTGTGTGTGTGTGTGTGTGTGTATATGTATACACCCCACAATTTCTATATCCATTTCATCCATCAATGGACATTTAGGTTGTTTCCATATATTGACTATTGCGAATAATGCTGAAGAGAACAGGAGAATGCAGATATCTTGAGATCCTGATATCCTTTGGGTGGATATCCTTCCAGAAGAAGGATAGCTGAATCGTATAGTCGTTCTATTTTTAATTTTTTGAGGAACCCCTATACTATTTTCCATAATTTACATTTCCACCAACAGTGTACAAGGGTTCCCTTTTCTGATGTTCTCTCCAACACTAGTTATCTTCTGTGTTTCTGATGACAGGCTTTCTTGCAGGTGTGAGGTGGTATCTCTTTGTGGTCTTGATTTGCATTTCCTTGATGATTAGCGATGTTGAGCACCTTTTCATATACCTCTTGGTTATTCGTATGTCTTATTTTGAGAAATATCTATTCAGATCTTTCGTCTATTTTTTAATCACATTAATTTTTTTCTATTCAATTGTATGAGCTTCTTAGATATTTAGGATATGGTGATATTCCTCCAGTATCTGGCACAGAGCTGCTAAAACCCTTGGAATTTCTTAAGTGATGAGAATGATAAAGATGTCTTTTGATATGTTAATAAGGTGACTTTTAGAAAGCCCCTAGATCAACTAAACATGCGGGCTAGTTACCACAGGAATCAACCATGTGATTAGGGGGTCAGAGCTTTCGGTCTTATAGCCCTGACCTCCAGGGAGGGGAGAGGGGCTAAAGATTGAATCAGTTGCCAAGGGCCAATGATTTCCTCAGTCATGCCTGTGTAATGAAGCCACTGTAAAACTCCAAAAGGCCAGGGTTTCAAGAGCTTTCGTTGGAGACCAGGGAGAGTGTGGGTGCCTGGAGTGGGCTTGGAAGCTCCATGCCTTTTCCCTGTACCTTGCCTTACCATCTGGCTACTCCTGAATTATGTCATTTTATAATAACTGGTAATCTAGTAAGTAAAGTGTTTCCCGAGTTATGTGAGCCCCTCTATCAAATTAATCGAACCCAAGGAGGAATAGTTTATGGGAGCCTCTAATTTATAGCCAGTCTGTCTGAAGTACAGGTAAAGACCTGGACTTTTGATTGGCCTCCTGAGTTGGAGGTGGTCTTTGGAAACTTCTGTTTGTAGCTAGTGGGTCAGAAGCACAAGTGACAGCCTGGGACTGGGGGCTGAAGTAAAGGAAGGGGCAGCCTTTCATGTCTGAGCCCTCAACCTGTGGAATCTGATGTTCTCTCCTGGTAGTGTCAGGATTTTTGAAATCGTGGGCACCCTGCTGGTATCAGAGAGTTTCTTGGTGTTGTGTGGAAAGCTGCCCCACCTCTCCCAACACACATTGGAACTGGGTCCAGGAGTCTAAAAGAGATAGCAACTTTATTCTATTCACTTATTCACCAAGTATTTATTAGTACTGTATATATATCAGGTATATATCTCTGTGTGTGCTTAAAGGAACAGTGGTAAAAAAAATTAACATGTTTGCTCGCAGGGAGCTTATAGGTATTAAACAAACACATGCGATCATTCAATGAATCTTTATTGATTGCCGAGTAATGTGCAAGCACTGCATTATATACTGGATACATAGAGCTAAACTAATTAGATATTAACTCTGCTCGTGTGGAATATATATGGATTAGCGGTAGAGAGAGAAAATATGCAGTTAGAGAGAAAAATATAAGTACAAGTTCAATTAGTGCAAAGGGAATTTCAGAGGAACATAAGGTAGAAGGATGGAGGTTGGTGATCAAAGAAACCTATCTGAGAAATGATGCTTGGTTGAGAGTTGAATAATGACAGGGATTCGCCAGGCTCTGTACTGATTATTTTGTATTTACTCTATTATTTCATATTTACTTTTTAAGGTGTTTAGAGTATTTATAAGAATTTTACTTTTTTGACTTAAGAAGCATATGATCGATGTGAATGGTGGGGGATATTTAATTTGTTAAATCCATATAGTTTTGAGTTGTGAGTTACGGAAGTAGTTGTGAATATTTAGAAAAATATTAACTATAAAATAATTAGTAAATTAAACTTAGGAAAGAATAGTGATGATTGCTCTTCACACCTGAAAGTCCCCTCAACACTAAAGTGAAAGTCATCTTTAAAGAGTTAATTAAGAGAGAGGTCTTCCTCCTCGGAGATTGTATTCTTCCTTACGTGCCTACACGTAATAGAACATACTGCCTTGTGTAGCTGTTCTATATATCTATCCATTCATTTATTTGCTCCCTTTTATGCATCTGTCCATTCATTCAGCTCATTCATACGTTCATTAAACATTCATCAAGTGCCTAATTTAAGTTGGTACAATGATGGCGCTGGATGTAGAAAACCAATTAAGACAGGAGTCCCGCTGTCAAGGAGCATTTACACCAGAGGAACCTGGAGATAATTAATCTGTTATCACAGAGTGTGCAGCAAGTTCCAAACAGAGCTAAGCCAGAGGGGCATGGGAGCACAGTGGAGGGGCATCTTAATCAGTCAAAAGGAACAAGAAAGGCTTCTGGAGGAAGGTTTCCTCAAACTGAGCTTGTCCTTAAGAACATTGCAGGGAGAGGCAAAAGCATAGCCAAAGACTCTGACAGAATGTTGGTATGGGCCATTCATGAAATAACAAGTAGGTTAGTTTCATTGGAGCAGAGGGTTTATTTAATCCCAGTCATCAGCACCTACCGTGTGGAACATCCTGTGGTAGGCATTGAAGGGATACAGTGCTGTACAAGAAAGATGTTGACCCCATCCTCCTCAAGTTTAAAGATTTTAGGAAATGACAAAAGATGAATTAGAGAATCAAATTATGAAAGACCTTATGTTTTAAGCTAAAATACCTACATTTTTATCCTAAGTAAGGAAATTACAAGTTCAATTAAACTTTACTTATGAAAGACCAACTTGATTGTAGTGTAGAGGATGGTTTGAGGAGGTAAAGGTGTTCAGGATTTGAAGAAGACTAATTAGGGGGCACTTTAAGAATTAAGAACTACTGGCTTATTGGACTGAAGCAGGATGTTGTGGGCGAAAGTAATTCGGAGATGTTAAAGAGGTAGAATCTATACCGCTGGCTTGGGAGGCTGTGTGACTATTGTAATTCATCAACACTGGGAATGTTAGGAGCACAGGAGTTTGAATGAACCCATAAGCTTGTATTATGTTCTTCTTGTAGATAGGAAGTGTTTCTTAATCATTCCTTGTAACTTACACCTTCCCATGCTCTAAGCAGTCTTCTTCATCTGTATTGGCAACTCAATAAGTAATCATTTAGTTAATTGAGAATTGGATTTGTCATCCCCTAGAGAGAAAAATTTACGTGTTCCTTTTTTTACTTCGAACAAAAAAAAGTGACAGTCTTTGGCGATTTGAGACTTTCCTTTTACTGAGAAAAGGAAATCTAGAATATAAACTAGAAGCAGATAAAGTTCTTTATCTTTGAATTACATATGATAGAAAAGTATAAAAAATTTCATATCTTTAAGTAAATAGCGCTTTATATTTTTGTCTGAAATACAAATCTCAAAAGTTTCCTTATTACCCCCAATAAAGGAGTAACCCTATTCTATATCACAGTCCGTAATCCACCCCTATATTCTAGTGATCCATGGACTAGAGGGTCAATTCCTCTCAGAAAATCACCTCTCAGTGAATGAAGAAAAGGCACACCAGTGTCTGGGGGCAGTAAGGGGCAATGTCCAAGTAATCCACAGGGAATCTATGGTAAAGGTTTTACAGGGACGAGTGGAAGCGGGTTGCAGAAGCTCTCTGATGGGAAGTCAATGTGAGCGATGAATGTTTTGCGATACACAGTGTCCTTGATGGATTGCCTGTGCCGAAAGTCCCGCCCCCTGGACACATGCTAACTTTGGCTGAATCTCTTCATCTCTCTCCTGCACTCCTCCTCTATTTAGGCCAGTGGAGGAGACACACACTTAAGATGAAAAAAGCTAGAGTCGTGCTGGCCGCAAATAAACAGTAGAACAAATGCTTAGGGAGTGTGAGTCTAAAAGGGAGAGCGAATCAGCCAGCTAGTATTTCTTGAGTATTATGTCTGGGTCAAGCTACGCATTAGCGAAGATAAAGGAAGTTAAGGAAAGCAGATGTGAGATGGATAAATCACTTTCCAGGTGCTTACAGACTATATGCTGAGCTGTAACAAAGGAAAGGACAGCTAGCAAATGTGTCATTGGAATCATTCTTATGAAACCGTCATACAGTAAACTTTCCCACAGAGCTTAGTTGCCTACCCCAATGATGATGATGATATTTCGTTTTTTATTTCTATAAGAGTTGGGAGGGAAGAGTCTTCAAATCATAGAGTCTCTAAGTTATAAGGAAGACATCGGATATTAAAATAGAATTTCTTGAAGCTTTTGTGTAGCATGACATCATAATGGTATAGCTTGTATGGGAGCCCATTTGATGTCACTGGGGAACAAAGTTTGCTCTCTTTAATCATCTAGAAATGAGCCATATGTCACGTGTTGCATTAACAAGGATGCCTTTCACTGAAAGGCTATTTGAAGAGACAGCCACAGCTTGAGGCACAAGATCACTGTTTAATTCGGGGGCTTCAAGGCAAGAGAAGACATCAAAAGGTCCCAAAGCTAGACATAGCTGGACACTTGCGCCACTCAGCACGGAGAATGGATGATGCAGGCTCAAGTGCGCCAGGGGCGTTTCTGCACTCAAGTCCAGCCCTTTCTCATTGAAGGTTTATGGGGCTTACAATGTCAAGATTCATGAATTTCAGGGACTGTCCTTGGAAGCAGCTTTTGATCAGTGAAGTGAAACAATTAATTATAATAAATAATGCTACTAGGAGTCCTCACACAGTCAGCTGAAGGAGGAGGGGAGCCAAAAAATAAAGCTGGTCTCTGGCACAACCTCATTATCTGGCTGTCGGGATCAGAGCCTGTTTGGCTACGGAAGGCACAGTCGCTTCATCTTCTCTCCCAGTGGATAGTATCAGGGTCTGGTGGGTGGTGGGGGTGCTGGGAGGAGGTCAAAAGAATCAGACGGGAAGGCAAAATTTCTTTCTATTCATCTGCGTTTGATTGCTTTGTGCCCTGAAGCACATGATTTAATTATTTTCATCATTGCCTCAGCTTCCTCAGCTACCAATCTCATTGAGGGCAATAAAATTATTCAGCCTTTACAAAAAATACAGCCGTAATAATTTTTGACTCGATGAATAGCTAGAGCTATAAAATCAGCTGCTGAATGACCATGTCCCGTTGAAAACAAAACCTAGGGTTTTCTCAATAGTTAAAGTAAAAACCTTACATGAGATGGAGGTACTGGGCTTGAGATTTTCATAATAGTTAGTTGTTGCTCGTTGCCTACCACTTACATTCACCATCTCTAACCTGCAAAGGATCCTCAGTGCAGGCATTATGATCTCCAGCCTAAAAATGAGGACAGTAACACTCAGAAAGCTTGACTTTAGCTGGTGTCTCCCAAGTTATCTCAAGAAAGCCCTGAGTTAGTGTGCTGAGTTGACATTGTAAGGTGTGTGGGGAAGGGGCGGGCGTGGAGCTAGAGGAAGGCCAGAGATGAGTGCTTGAGGTCTGGATAAAAGCGAATCAAAGGATGAAGCTGGAACAGGAAACTACAAATGGGGAACAGGGGCTCCCACGCCCAGGCCAAAAACCATGAAGGAAAAGTGGGGGAGATGTCAGAAGTGAACCAGAAGACCCTGGGGTTTCTCTAAAAATATAGCTTCCTTGGAAGACCACGGGAGAGAATACTGGCCCTGTCTGGTGTCTGAGAGCCTTCGCTCTGAATTTGTGTGAGTGAGTGTGCATGTCTGTATGCGTGTGTATATGTGCGCTTTAATTTATCCTCCTTTCTTTCGATGATTTCTTTATTAAAATTGCTTGTAAGATCCAGATCTTGGCTCAGTGTAAGCTTGAACAAGCTAATCCTAAGGCTCACTTTTATCATCTGAAATGGGGACAATAAAAGTGCTGTTTTACAGAATAAACGGGTCTGCAGCACTTAGCACAGTGCCTGTTTAAGTACACAGTCATTGTCGGTAACCATCGTTTTTTTAACCTATCTTCTTTCTTCCTTTTACTCTAGTTCACTTCCTCACTTCCTTAAACCCACCAAGGTTTCAGATGATGTTACTCGGCGTTGCCCAGGACCGGTCCTGTAGAAAGGGTTGTGTTGGAGTGGTAGAGATAGGAGTATGCATGAATAGTGAGAGGGGTGGAGAGGGGGCGGAGTCCTCTTGGGGTGTTGGACCAGTGCTGGCAACAAAGCTGTCCCCCAAATGTAATGTCTATCAATATTTTACTTCCTGTATAGAGTCTATCCCAGGTGGGACCAGGAGTGCTCGGTGGTAGCCAGCAGAGACCTGATAGTATGATTGTTGGGACCAGGGTGCTCAGTGGTAACCAGCAGAGACTGATGGAAGTATGATTGTTGGACCAGGGTGCTCGGTGGTAACCAGCAGAGACCTGATAGTATGATTGTCCCTGCCCAAACTGTGAGGGAGCTGAAATGTGGTTGAAATTGAGCTGGTTGGTGTTGCCCAAAGTCGTAGATGGTGTGGGTTTTCTGTTAACATCCGTCAGAGAGGCGTGGTTGACAACTTATTTATAATAAACTTGTCTCTGAGAGATTTTAAGATCTTTATGACTTTTATGTCATTAGTTCTTCCCACGTGTATATTTGCTGTAATAGGAAATATATTCACTGTCACTCTGTGATTTCACGGTCTTTCAGAGTTTACAAAGAGTCTCACTAGATGGTCCATTAATATCTCAGACTTGTTGGGCTGATGATGGGAAGAGACGAAGAAGACAGAGGATGAGTTTTCGTGTTGGACAGTGTGGCTCTCAATAATAATTTCTCTACTTACCAGTTGCGTGACCTTGGGCAAATGACTTGATCTTACCAAGCCTGAGTTTTCTTATCTCATGAAATTAATACCTCTCTCCCAGAGGTGCTGTGAAGATTAAATGGGGTGAAACACATTAGATGTCCATCACAGTATCTGGACCTGACCAAACGCATCATCAATGTGGATCCTATTGCTAAATCTCTCAACATACTCAGGGCGAATTCAAGCCTCGGATAAAATGATCTTTAAGTAACTGTCCGCCCCTAAGATTCTATGATGTTAAGGTTGCAAACTACGTGGGAACACTAAGAAATCATATGCCTTCAGTTGCAGATATGCTGCCTCTTCCTGTCTTTTACTGTAAATCATTGCATAATGGGGAACACCAGTCACCTGACCTCTCAGGACTTGACATTTTTCAAGTGTTAATGGGATGTTTTGATTTATGTGACAATGGTGAAAAAATGACTGCTGATATTTTAAAATAAAGGGCATTATATGTTCTTAAGTAATTAATCAAGACACTTTTGCCACGTAAGAATGGATTGAAACTGCAGTGCAAAAATGGAATCCTGGCTTTGGAGACCAAGATGGCTATGTTCAAATTCCGGTTCCTCCAAGGAGCTAG
The DNA here is from genome assembly GCF_902729225.1 of Pteropus medius. Taxonomy (NCBI): domain Eukaryota; kingdom Metazoa; phylum Chordata; class Mammalia; order Chiroptera; family Pteropodidae; genus Pteropus; species Pteropus medius. The sequence continues at coordinate 5,318,042 of NW_024349804.1, read as the reverse complement.
TGACAAATCTCTCTAACTTCTACTTTGCTTATTGATTAAATAGCGGTGATAATCTCTACCCACTGTGCCTTATGAAGATTAAATGAAATAAAGCACATAAAGAACTTCCAAACAAAAAATATATAATAAAAATAAATAAATAAAAAGAAAGAAAACACATAATGTTCCTGCCAGTGAGCCTAATTACGATGCTGAAAGAGTGGATTAACAAAATAATTGCAGTTCGTAGACATACCTCCATTAGACTGGAATTTCTCAGTTTTGAAACTTTTCTAATAATACAAGAATGAGAAGTACTCAGTATATCATTTTGCTGGATACTGGATGTGCTTCCTTTTACTGTAAAATAGGATTCCATAAACTTTGTCTGTAAAGGGCCAAATAGTAAATATTTTAGGTTTTGTTGGCCATATGATCTCTGTTGCAACTACTCCATTCTGCTGCTGCATGAAAATAGTCATAATAGGTAAATGAGTAGGTTTGGCTGTATTCCTATAAAACTACTCACAAAAGCAGGCAATAGGCTGGATGGATTGGGTTTGTGGGACATACGTTTGCTAACGCATGCTTTAGAACACTGACTTAGCTAACAATATCTATTAAACACCTACATTGTTTAAAATACTGTCTTTGAATTGTTCGAGATACAGATAAGAATCAGGGACTTTTATGGGGAAGTAAACACAAATTTGAAACCAAAATCAATCTTTTCTTTTTTAATTACTAGAAAATAATTGGCCAGAAGTAGGTTTTAAAAAAATGTCGACAAGATAATAACTAAGAAGGCATATCCTGTGTTAAATCTCGATTTTTGCAAATTTCTTACTGTGTGACTTTGAGCAAATCATTCAAGGATTCTAAGCATCGATTTTCTCTAGAGCTAGCAAATGGAGATAACAGTATCTGTCTCCCAAAGTTTTGGGGAGAATTAAATAAGATTGCCCACAGAGCACATAGCAAATTGATTGGCACTTAGTAAGCAGTAAATGCACGTTAGTTACTGTCTTTCAGAAGATTGAACAAACATGAGCAGTCACTGCAAGCGTGTCCTCCCCACTCAAGTCGCAGTGGAACAAACCACAGTCATCTCTGCTCATCTTAAGGATCGTGAGCAGCTCTTTCTTTGGGAAGACGTCCCCACAGTCATAGAATTGTTATAATATACAGTCTGTACCTGTATTCATGACTCAATTTTCTGCCAGTGTTTAGGCATTGTGATCACGAGCTTCTCTTTGCAGAATTAGTTCCTGCCTCCTATCATTCTCATAGTAGATTTGTTCGCTGCTGTAGTGCAGCACAAAGTTCTCAGTGGGCAAACACGATGTTGAGGTTTGATTCTACGAGAAATGTCACATACCACAGCTTCCCACGTTGTCGCAATAATCGTTTCCCTATCAACTTCACATTTTCTGTTGCCGCTAGTCTGTAAAGGTTATTAGGATACAATCTATGAATTTTAATTATTCTCAACGTGCATCCAAGACTATTGTCAATAATACATCCTTATCCGTTTAATTCTAAAAGGATTTACTCCCTACGATGAAACCCTCTGGCATGCCTGCTCTTTGCTTTGCTCAGCCTTTCAGCACCACTGTCTAAAATAAACTGTGTTGCTTTCTCAGGCTCACTGATGATCAGAAAAGAATAACACTGCTTCATTGTTATTAGGTTAAACTATAAAATTTGCTGTTCTTTTGTAGGTCAAATGGTTGACTATTAAGAATTTTACATGGAACAACCTAAGGCTATTGTTATTATCATATAGTGATCACAGTTTTTGTTTAGACTTTAAGCTGAAAATGAATTCCCACCACTGGGGGAAATATTGATGTTATGATCCTTCTTGTGTATTGCAATTAAATATCTATCTCTTTCAGCTTTAGTTGCAACAACTTAAAATAACCACTGTTTAATCACTTTACATTCAATAATATATAAGTACTTTACATATTGTCAGTTCATTAGTTCAACAGGTGCTATATAATATCTGTAGTATACTTTTATTAACACCAAGCTAAACAAAAGAAGGCATGTGTTTTTAGAAGCACATAGTAGGTTAAAAATATGTGGGGAAGCAGGGGTAAATTCTAGGGGAGCATATCGAATAAGTTTACTAACTCGTTCTAGAAGAGTAGAGGCAGATTTAACAGATCGATTATGCAGATAAATCCAATCTGTCACACATCCCTGTATCTACCTCCTTTTCTTCAGTGACCGTGTGCAGCTCCTCATATCAAGAGGTAGAATCTATTTGTTCACTCCTTGACTTTGGGCTGGCCTGGCAACTTGGCTTTGGTCAATAGAAGACCGCAGAAGTCACGTTGTGTCAGGTTTGGACCCAGGCTCTAAGTGGCCTTTCCCACATCCACTTGCTTTTGATGGGGTTCAGGAAATGCTACCCCCAAATAATGATACCTTGGCATGTCGACTGTTTTAAGCTGGAAGAGTTTGAGGGAATGGCGGAAACAGGAAGGTCGCTGTGAACTCCTCCCCTCCTCTCCCTTTCTTTCCTGAAACAGGCTATAAAACACTCATGTGAGGGGTGCCCTCCCTAATCCCAGATAAAGGAGCATCCTTATCTCAGGAGATGAAGGGACATCACGAAGAATCCTAACAAATGGTTCTTGCTAAGTTTCCCCCAATTTACTGCAGTTTCCTCCTACTCCTCAACCTGCCACATTCCTCTCCCACTGTCCACTCTTCATCAAACCCAGCATAAAATACACACATCTGTTTCTTTGGGTCTGTATTTCCTCTTGAAGACTCCTGTGTCATGTAAAACTTGTATTAAATAAATTTGTATGCTTTCCTCTTTTAATATGTCTTTGTCAGTTTAGGGTCCCAGCTAGGGACCCTAAGTAGGTAGAGGAAAACTTTTTCCTCCTCTACAGTTTCACAGAATCTTACCCAGTTTCCCTTTGTACAGCCCAGCCTGACCTGGAGGATGAGAAACCATGTGGATTGTAACTGAGCCATCCCACACCAGCCAGCCCCCAGCTGACCTGGCTGGCAGTCAACTGCAGACACACAGGTGAGCCCCAAGTCACCTAGCTGAGCCCTACCCAAACTGCTGATCCACAGAATCATGAGTCCCTAAGGTGTGGGGTAGTTGGTTAAATAGAAAATGTTTACTGATAGCTCTCAGAAAGGAAGTGAGATTTCAGCTAGATCTTGAAATTAAAAAAAAAAAGACTGCTAGATAAAGAAAAAAGAATTGGTAATTCAAGACAGGGTAAGCATTACAGAGATAGGCTTAAATCCATGAAAAAGCTTATTTTGTTCTAAGAAAGTGAGAAACCTAGTAAGTCAGGTTCATACTGATCATATGATGTAGAATATGGAATGTGTGTGTATATGTGTGTTTCAGCATGGTTATGCATGTTTGGAAAATTGGTATAAAAATATGATGACAGTGAATCTGGAAAAGCAGATTCAGACAAGACTGAAAGAAAAAAGATCTTGTGGAATGAGCTTATGAAATGAGTTTTGTCTTGAATGTTTCCCCTGTAAATTCTGGGGAAAGAGAATTAGAACATGAAGAGAAAGAGCGACTAGTCAGTGAGAGACCGCTGCGTGCAAGTACTCTGGCGGGTGCTTCTATGCCCGTCACCTCTAACGGTCCTCTCGTCACCTTTAGGGATACTGTGCCAATTTACAGAAAGAGAAAGTCTTAGAGGTAGGGGGACCGTATACCCTGCTTTGCCAGGACAGTCTTGACTTACACCTGTTTTCTCGGCAGAGAAAAATGTCCCTTTCAAAGTCAAAAAGTTCACCTTTAGATGACAAGTTATATTTTTGTCCTACTTAGAGGTTATGTAAATTGCCTGACTTACAAAATTTACAAAGTGGCAGACCTGATGTTTGAACCTGCGAGTCATATTAATATCAATTATTGTATTCAAATGACAGTACCTCTCACAATGTTTGGTGCATATAGGTGCATTAAATATTTGCTTAATATTTTATTTTTAAAAAGATTTGGGGATGAATATTTTTATCCTGTGGAATATTTCTCTGGCATGATACTTGGAGTTGGGAGAAAGCTTGCCTCAGTTTTTAGACAATCATATGGCCATAAGAATGCATCTTTTATACAAATTCAGATTCACCTGTATTGACACAAAAAAGAAACTTTTTAAAATGATAGGTTGTGAAAATGTAGACAGGTTTGTGTGCTGCAGGTGCAAGGGCAGAAAGTTCAATCATTTTCACTCAACTTCCAATCACATTTGAAGACTTAGTTAAATCAGTCAACTTGGCATTGACTTTGTTCTTGAACGGTATCATGTCTGCCTTTCTCTGACAACCACCATAATTATCGAGTATATATACCTTCAGTCAATCAAAGCACGATTCTGACTCAAAAATTCAAAGTGGTGTCATGGCACTTGACTTAAGTTTTGAAAATAGATCATATTCCCTTTGCCCAGTTGGGCTCATGTGTACCTCTCAGCAGACTTGACGTTAATTGCTTTGTTCTAGGGTTGGTCTAGTGTGCTGTCACTTCTTTCTGATTATATTTTTCCTGGAGCTTTTTAGTACCCAAACTTGTCTTGCTCTATCACATACAATCGATGTTATACATGATCAGCAAATTAACAACACACTGCTCAAACAATTTCCTGTGGTTATGAGGCAGTCTGATCAGGAGCTGCTCTAAGGCTTCACCACAAATGAGCAGGTCTAATTTGAAAAATATATATTAAAAAAAAAAAGATGAAGTTCTGCAGTGTAAAATATAATGCTGCTTTTATAGTGAGGACGTGTGGACGTGGCATAGGTATGTTTACCGGAAGGGTTATCATTCTGGGAGCTGGGAGCCATGACCACACGGGTCTTCAGAAATCTGTACCCAGAAGGGCTTCCGGTTTAGGCTTCACAGGTGTTCCCTGAGCTCCTGCTGGGCAGTCCATGCTGTAGGTATAAAAAGCAGAGATGATTCTTGTCCACATGACAGTGAAGGCAGCACCACATCAAACGGATCCTACTTAAAATCCTACACTCTAAACTTATTAAAGACAATTGATTGATTTGTTTTTGAAGACTAAATATTTGTTTTCAGATTATAAAAGGAAGGTATTTAGAAATTTGAAAAATTTGCAAAATTCAGAAAAGAATTAGCAAAAATTATCATCAGACTTGACAACTATTAAAATGTTAGTTATTTCCTTTAAATCTTTTCCCTCTGTTTATACACAGATGCATAGTTGTGTCATACTTGTGTTTACACTAGATCGATATCATTTATACATTTCTTTTTACTACATAGCATTAACCAAATGTGTGGATTTTCTAATCTATTAATGTTCTTTGCAAACATTTTACTGGCTTATGCTTTTCAAAGTTATGGAGGATATTTAGATTATTTTCAATCTTTATTATGAACTCTTTGAGAAGTATCTTAATACATTTGTGTTTGCATTTCTGATTATTTCTTTTATCTAGGTTATAGCATTGCTATTAATGGTTTCAAAGAATATGATCTTAAATGATTAGTTTTATATTTATATATTAATACTTGTTCATAATTTTTGAAAGTTTAATAATTCTGATGATTTTCTGGTTAAAATAGTATTAGATGTTTTTTAAACTGAAAACAAACCTGGCTTTCTCCTTCTTAGGGGAAATAACTTTCAAAAGTTTTGTTCTTTCTTTTCTTATAGTATTTAAGATCGCATCACCTAATAACATGTTTCTATTGCTGGATCGAAACTTTCCAAGATTAGACATCGTTTAATGTCTTTCTGTAATGAAAGGCAAAGGTTTGGTTCTTGTAAAATCCTTATTTTTCTCCTCACCATTTCTTCGAATACTGCTCTTCATTCATTGACATAATATAATTATAGCAAATTGGTTGCATCAATATTTAATGTTTATGGTATTATGATTGTATCAATATTATTCACTGGTGTGCCAAAGTATATAGGTTAGAACTCATTTTTTGAAAACTTTTAAATTTTTCCTGGAGCTCATCATTGCCTGTATTTTTAATTGGCGAATTTTCTATTTACCTAGGACCAACTCATCTCCACGCTCTCTAAGAAAACTATAACATATGTGCATAGTCAAATATAATAAGGGAATATGTAAGAAAGTCTGTAGCTTATATTTTTTATGTCAGTGTTCCTCTTGGAGTCTTCTGACTCCAAGGCAAAACCCAATTCCTGGCAACCACTAATCTGTTCTCTTTCTTCATAATTCTGTCATTTCAAGAATGCTATATAAGTGGAATCATATAGAATATAATCTTTTTAGGCTGTTATTTTTCAATCAGCATAATTCCCTTGCTATCTAAGTCAGTGTTTAGATCAGGGCTTTGTTCCTTGTTGTTACTGTGTGGTGTTTCATGATGCGGGTGTGTCACATGGACGGCTTTACCATTTACCCGTCGAAAGACATGTGCGTCGCTTCCATTTCTCGGCTGCACATACATACATTTTCCACAAAAGAGATCTTAATTTTCATCTCCAAAAACATTATAGTTAAATATGTGTCTGCTCACTGGTTTAAGAGTTGAAGTGTTGTGTAACATATCAATACCCGTGTCCCAGACCTTGCGTAGTTCTACCACTTAATGAATACTCAAAGTAAATTTGATTTCCGAATGTCATTTAAGATGTTCCAAGGCAGAAGAGTAACTGCCATAGGATTCCCGAGATCGTTGTGTTTGAGGATGCCACCGTGCTCCACAGAGTAAAAAGGACTCACGGTGTCCTTTAAAGGGTACACGTGATATGGTCAAGCCGCTCAGAGTGAGTGGGGAAGCTTAATTAAAGGTATCTAGCAAGGAAAGTACATTAAAAAGAACTATGTGGATTGAGTTAGATAAGGAGCAGAGTTTGTGTTTATGAGTCAAGGGAAATGGGAAGGAAAGATAGATTGAGGCCAAGTTGAGCATGGCCTGGAATATCCAGCTAAAGATTTTGACATTTTTTTCTCATAGACTTTCAAAAGCCATGTCAGGTTCACGTTCAGAGAGGGACTGATGAAGGCTGCATGTAGTAAGTAACTTGGTGACATTTGCCACAAGATTGCAGTTATTTATGTCCAGGTGATGCAGTTGGAGAAATCTCAAGAGCTGTATTGTTTTTGGATAAGCAGTCACGACATCAGGAGTTAGGACCTATGAAAGGTTTCTATTACCAATTAGAGGAAGGATCTACAAGAAAGGTAGGAGCTCTGAAGGCTGTCACCAGAATCCTCATCAGGCGGAGAACAGAGACTAGAAAATTTAGTTCCTAAGTCTGACCCATTTTTGCCTTGCTTCCTGTCCTGGCTGTTAAAGCCTCATAATAATAGTAAAATAGCGCAGCCACCTGACTTTTGCTCCTTCCCTGTAGGTTACACATAATATATCATTTAATCCTCACTGCAAGCCTGTATGGAAGGTAGTTTTACTCTCATTCTAGAGAATAAGTGCCTTAGTCCTGTGGATGTGTCTTGTGGGGTCAAGATACTACCTATCACAGGAAAATAAGAGAGTGTGTGTGTGTGTGTGTGTGTGTGTGTGTGTGTGTGTGTGTGTGTGTGTGTGTGTAGAGAGAGAGAGTGACAGACACACACACACACACATACACACACACACACTGGTGGATCTTCGAAAGTCAAACTTGAGGAATTCTGGTATTATCGCTAAATCAAAGGAGTAGTAATGAAGTAATGCATGGAAGAAAGTGAAATGTGAAGAGCAGGGAGGAAATTGGAGTGAAATAAAATGACCCGAAGAGAGTCCTGGGTGGGGATGGACCTCCAAAAGCATCGCAGTGATGATGGTTATTTGCTTTACTGACCTTGTTATATGAGCAGATTTGCTCAACTTAAAGAAATAGGATATATGTTTATCTCTACCTCTGTCTCTAGAGATAGATATTTACTTTAAGGAATTGGCTCATGCAATTGGTTTTCCTTGATTTCACAACCTTGAGGCATTTATTTACAGACTTGGATTTGGGTTTGCTTATATAAGCTGTTATGGTATTAGAGCCACCTCAGTCTAATAGCCTCCTGGTTTAATTAATTGAACAGCACCTCTAAACACATACCCCGATCACACTAAGCTTTTCCTCTTCTTAATCACATCAAGATACTCCACAATTCCGACCCTCTGTGCTGTTCCTCCTCCCCAAATGCCCTCCACCCAGTCGTCAAACTTGGGACACGTCCCCTCATCCTTCCTGTGCAGATCAAGTGTATCTCTCCTTCTGTGAAACCTTTTCAGATCAGCATAACTACTGAGCTTACCAGTTTCTGCTGTGCATTATGTACCTGCTTCTATCAGAGAGCATCCATGATAGGCACCATTATTTGTCCGTATGTGTGCCGACGCTGGTACCCAGGTGCTCTTGAAGACAGGAAGCACTACATGCTATTTATTGTAGTGTCCCGGGCTTGACACTTAATAGGGATCCAAAATGCATTTGTTGAATAAGCATGTAAATGAATCCTTACTATTTGAAGATAATATTTTAATATGATAGGACAATAATTTTTCCCAGTTGTGTGGTTTTCTTTAGTGAAGTGATAGTCCTTTACTAATTTGTTAAAAAAAATTTTTTAAAGCAAATTTAGAAAATGAATTTTAACATACATAGTGCTATGATTTTTAAACAACTAAATGAACTATGTAAATGTGTAACCAATGTACTGCGTACGTGAAACTAATAATAATAAAAACTAAGTGACTAACTGTTTATTAGGAAATTCAAAAGTAAAGTTAAAGACTCAATGAAGCACGAAAATGACTTAGAATATTATTACCTACCTTTGGATTATTTTTTCTTGAGAGAAAGCCAAAATCAAAAGTAAAACAAAAGAAAGCATTTTTTTGTGAGCCACTGAAATTTGGCCTCCAGGCAAAGGAATAATTAGCTAGAAAATGACATAGAATTTATTTTATAGACTAATTGTGAATAATTAAAAAGGTATCCATTGGATAAATGGCAATACAGATTGAAAAAGTGTTGTTGGATAAAATGAAGTGGAGTGAGTAATAAAATCCTGTATTTGAGAGTCTAGTTACCTATTTGTCAAAAATTGACCTGTGATGTGATACCAAAAATACCCACTAGATGGCAGGGTTCCCATTTCAAAAGGAGCACTATTTTTCTTGTTCCAAATAAGACCTCCAACAAACAGAATTTGAAATGTGTTTATTTCTATGGCTATAAATATGGCACATCTGATCCAGTTTTCCACTGGGTTTCATGTTTTTCAGTGATTTGCAGCCAGTTTTTTTTTAAAGCCAGTTTTAGGAAGTTATGTGATATGCAGCCACATTCTTTCCAAATAATCAAAGTTAATCCCCATTTCTCCTTTTTAATCAGATATTGTATGTTCACAGTGTCATTAGCAGGAAAAAATGATGCAACCAGCTATTAAGTAGTGTGCAGTCTTTGAGCGGTTCCACGGAGCCTTCAGCACATGTCAGGGTGCTGGAATTTCTTTATGCAGTTCCAGAAAGCCAAAGCAACACCTGCTAAAATGTCACTGGATTCCTGACAGGACAATATTTGCTGGTTAAAAACCACTCCTACCCTGGCCAATTGTGACTGGCTGAGACAAAATATTGTATAGGCAAATTAGACCAAATTTTCAGGCACTTGAAAGTACTTTAATCAACTAATAAATATATGTGGCTAGCATTTGAAAAACAAATGGCATGTGTACAGGAAAGCTATTTTTATTATTACCAACTATCATGATTATTATTGTTGCTGACTTTTATTTCTAAAACCTTCAGAGAAGAGTTTTTTCCAAGAAACGTGGAGTCAAGAAAAAGAAATGCATTTCTTTCAAATTTAACATCGCAGACCAAATGTTTCAACCCCCAATTTTTTTCACTCGCCAAGTTCATGCTTGAGTAATACTTTATTAAAGAGAAAAAGGAATCATCCAGACATCTCTGAAAATTTGATTTTCTAATTTCTAATATTTTTCAGAATTGTTAGACTTTCTAGCTCAAAGGAATGAAAATTACCCTAAAACAGCGTTATCTGAAGCATTTGTAATCCTGCCTTTTATTTGCAAAGAAACACAGCACACTGGAATCCCCCTTAACATAAAGCGATGTATCATGTAGTCTGCAGGCCAAAAAATGCAACAAATATAAAAAGGTGCTTCCTTCCTCCATTAAACAAAACAAAACAAAACAAAACTAGGTTATTCTTGAAATGTCCCCTCGTGATGACCAGTGGGATTTTAAATCCCCCTCCAGCCTCTGGGCAGTGTTTAGACACAAAGTATTTTCGTGTATCATGAGATCTGTTGCAACCCTACTGTATTATAATGCCTCTTAGCACAATGGAGATGCCTGCATGCCTGATTTCCATAAATTACACAGCCCGGTGTTTTCATAAAGACAAATTCCAATCGTAAACGATTAAACCTAATACAGCGTCCTTTGATGTCTCTGAGAAAGACTGAGGGGGGAGTTGAAGTATTCCCACGAGGGAAGGTTTCCTGGGGTAGGTGAAGGAAGAGGAGGGAGGGAATCTTTTGCCCCTGTATCTCTTTATTAACTTGGATGGGCTCTTTCTGAGACTGAAGTTAGTCCCCTTCCAGAAAAATTTTAAACATTTCTAAATGCTGTTGACAAACTAACGTATATCACTTCTCCCGGGAGCTAAACTCTAAACCCAAATCAAAAGAAAGTCTGGACCTGTGACTTGATTGCTCCTCCTCGGGTGGAAGCCCAGTCCAGCTGCCCCCAAGCAACGGTCTCACTCATTAGGAACTTTTTATTTTTTTTCATTTCTAAACTCTCTCCTTCTAAGCTTCCTTGTAATTTGGTCCTTAGATCAAAGCAAGCCATCCGGGCCTCTCCATGAATGAGTGAGTGAGTGAGTGAGTGAGTGAGTTCGGGTACCAACATATTTTCATCATCCAGTTGTGGAATTTCCTCGACAGAGCTTGTTCTCAGCATCCTGTTGACATAATTTCACATACAGGTTACAAAGAATTCTGTGAACCTTCTCCCTTCCTGTTTACTTTCGCTCCTCAATGGAGCCCAGTGCTCAGAAGCGGCTCCTTTACATCCCCCTCAAAGCAGGAAAGGTGTGAAAAGCAAACAGAGGCGAGGGAGTACAGTGGCTTTTCAACAGTTCCTTATTGCCGCCTTCGCCTTCGTCTGAGAAGTGATTCAGGGAGCGAGAATGCTGTGTGGGAGGCAGGATGGGGACCATGGATACATTTCTAGGTCCTGCTGAGTTGGTCCTTCACAGGGTGGCTTTGTTATAAGATGTGAAGAGTTATGAATTCCTGGGGACCCCCCCCACCCACATGCTCACCCCAGCATGCAAATGTAAGTGAATTTACACACAAGAGAAGGCTCTCAGATTCAGATTCAGGGCCACTAGCTAGAACTAGTGAGCTGGAAGCTTCCTTAGTCCTATGCTTACTCCTGCTGGGATAATCCATGCACACCTCTGGGAAGAGCATCTTTTCCCAACTGTGTTTGTAAACCCTGGCTGGAAACTGCGAGGGCCTGGCCAAAAATCTCCATGTGGGTAATCTCAGGTCCACATGAGTCAAAATGTCATAACAGAGGAGTAATGCCAAAAAGTCCCTTAACACCAACTTGAACTCTGAAAGCACAATACAAAGCAGCTGTTGATGGCCCCAGGCTCGCGGAATGCTGTGGGTGTGAGCCTGAGGTGTCTGTGGGCGGGCAGGAGGGTTGGGGTAGGCAGCAAGAATCCCTGGGCCGGATGCCGGAATCCTTTACTTGCATGGCTACCAGTGAAGGGATGCAAATTTCAGGGTAGGTAGGAACTTTCTCAGTTCCTGGTGCACCATGAAATTTTTCTGAAATCCGTTTTGACAAGTTAGCCGCAGAAAGGCAGGCATCTGGACCGAGAAAGGACAGGGGTGAAGCCGTGCCCAGCGTGCGTTCTGGGCATCTGAGTACAAGCTTAGGCAAACTGCAGTCCATCCGTTCACATCTTTCCTTGTAAATTCACTTTTAAAAATTATGACTTGTAACATTTTTTGAAATTATCAACAATGAAAAATTATGCATGTAGTCAGCATGGTTTTATTCTGCTACTTTTTAACCCACATTCCAATTTTTGTTGACATTATCTGGGACTTAAAACCTAGATTTAGAATAAACGTGTATTTTAAATTATGTAATTATGATGTTAACATTATAAGCATTTAATTACATATTATTTTTATTTATCGTTCTTTGAAGAAAGTATTTCCTCATTTGCCGCAAGTATACAAACTTTAACAATACTGTTTAGACTTCCTGTACGTTTAGTTTAATTTCTCATTATCGGTTGTTAATCCCGTGATGCCGCTGTATCTTGATGTCCATTCTTCCACTCATTTCGCAGGGAACTGCCATGCAGATCTGAGTATGTTTTTCACAAAGCGCGTGGGAGCGACGTGTGCTTTCTGAATTTGCTTATGAGATCGTCTTCCTGTTTTTCTCAGAACAGGACAACAATATGGCTTGCTGTACAATTGTGGATTCCAAAGTTTGTTCACTTCAAATACTAAAATTTCATTTATTTAACCCATTTATTGAGAACTTACTATCCGCTGGCACCTCGTAGGTGCTGTAGACAAGTGAACAAGGTTACAGGCTTTGACATTTTTGAACTTGTCTGTATTTATTAGAGGTTCAAAGACATTATCTTTTATTTCCTTTCTCCCTCCCTCCCTCTTCCTCTTCTTCCTTATTCTGAGTGGGTACATGTGGGTGTTTTTCTCTTTTATTTTTGAAAAGTAAAGATGCTATTGAGTATAGGTATGAGTGTATCTCTTTCTACTTATTTTTCTTGGTCTTTGGATGACCTTTCGAAATGTGAAGTGTTATGTTAAACACATGTTAAACACTCTTGCATCTTCATGCATTATTTTAATCTTTTCTCTCTTTGTTTTCATCTCTTTTTTTTTTATTTTGACATATAGAATAATTAATAGGCTAGTTCTTTTCTTCACTAATTCGTTCTTTCATTGTATTCAGTTACTACCTACATTGCAGTTTTCGATTCAGCGATTCTGCTTAATCCTCGCGTAATCCTTCCTGGTCTTAGATCGTGCCCGCGTAATGACTACTTTCTAGTCGTTTAGTGAAATATGTCTTCTCTAAGTCATTAAAAACAAAATAGAGATATTTTCAAAGATATTCTTTCTTGCAGCAAATCTGTTCTGCTGACACCCATTCAGCACTTTCTCGAGACGGTTCTCTTTCTTTTCAAACGCAGTGTCTTTCATATGTCTCAACAGTTCTCTCTTTTTGCTCATCTTCACAAAGAGAGAGCTCTGCTGCCTTTGTATAGATTGTGTAGGGTGAAATGAGTCCTGGCAGCGAGCTTCCTGTCTGATTCTCGCAGACCCCTTTATGAGGAGATAAAGAAAGAGTTGCCATTTACTCTACATTCATTTAGCCATTTCTGAGATTCAGTGAAGGGGAACAGGTAGATGGTGGGGATGAAAAGGGAAGCTGATGCCACAACTTCCTCCGGCCCAGGTAATTGCTTTGCCGTTTTGTTGAAACCCACTCCTAGGTAGTTCTCTTTTCCCGACACCCACAGATGCTGCTGTGGACTTTCTGATCTCTGTGGCCTCTGTCGTCAGAGCTGCCAGCACCTTGCCAGGAGTTCTCGTGGGTCACAAGTCCATTCTACCTTCTCTACTAGACTTTCCAATTTCGATAGCAGTGGTTTTGTTAAGTTCTTGTCCATTTTTTTTCCCAAGATACAATATGACCTCTTCTTCATACAAAAGGAGTTACTATTCCTTTTACATTAATCTGATTATATCCAAACTGTATTACAGCACAGACTATTAGCTTTTCCTCAATAACTCTCTCTCTCTCTCTCTTTTATTTTATTTTTTTTGTATACACATAGATGTTTTATCTGGTCATGTACCTGACCAGCTAAAGAAAACATCAACCATCTTCCCTCCCCGTTGGTTTTGACCATGTGATTAGATTCAGGGAAAAGGTAGGGGAAAGAGATGTGGCATGTGTGATATCATGGCTTTAAAGGGAAAGGGAAGCATATAGTCCTTTTCTTTTCTCTTCCTGCTAGAAGAGTCACCTTAGACGTGACATGGGAGAATATTAAGGGTGGCAGAAAGACGAGATCGAATAAGCCTGGGTTCTGACAATGTGCAACGGTATAGCACATCTGGAATGCATATGCTTGGACGGCTATGTGAGTGAAAAACACACATCTTCGTTGTGTAAGCACTGTTATACTGCTCCTTATCACCTCTGATAAAAATCTCTGTGCAGTGTCACCCTGCCCTGGTTTCCAGTAGCGGGATGGATTTTTCCTCATTTGCTGCTTATGTCACTGATTTATAAGGTATCTTAAGAGTTGGTGACGTCCCCACCTGCTCCTATTCTTGAAATGATTTCAAAGACTGACAGAATTCTATGTCGAGACAATGTCATTTTACTTGTAATTGTTTTCTCCCTTTCTGACCTGCTTTTTGTGACACTCCTGTTACACTATCAAAAGGCAGTGCTTTAATTCATTGACGAAACACAGCATTTAGAACCAAGTGCTATCCAGCCTCCACTGAGCCCCGGCGATACTTCAGGATTCCTCAAAGACGCTATCACTTAATAGAAAGTGACAGAGATGTGAGAAAAAGCACAGGAATGTCCAGGGAACAGTGAGAACAGAGGAAGGGGTGACAGCTGAGTTTTGACCGAACGGGACCCCTGCAGCTCCTATTTAGAAGCTCTTAAAAGAATTCACGTTTAATATTTTATTTCCATGAGATTCCCAGTCATACAAACGGATAGATTTTTCTCTCTTTGTTGTGAGAAATGAGTACTTAAAAGGTAATTACTTAAGGATCTGGAGATAGTTGTCATTAAGTTGTAACTGTGAGTCATACTGAGAAGTGGCTTTAACTGGTTGTACAACTCAAGAAATACTTAGTACTAACCTACAGAATTCCTTCCCTTTTAAACACCTACAACAGAAGATTTCTTTGTTATAAATTTTGCTATAAATTATATGCTTAAGATAGGGTATAGACCTCTCAGTGCCAAGCAAAGTGTCAGACGAGCAATAGAATCAATGATCTATTGGGTGATCTCTAGGTATTGGGTGTTTATTATAGCTGTGTGTGAACGCAACTCAAGTCTCCAGAATAGGGGAGAAGAAAGGTGAAGAATTACGTACTGGTTATTTACCGCAACTACCTACTACTGCTGGCAAATAACAGAGACAAAATTATTCAATCGGTTAACATTTGATCATTGGATTTGGCATGATGGGCATATGGCTGTAGTGTCACGGAGGCAGAGATGGAGGCCATGTACGGGTTCAAGCATTACTAAGGCTGACCCAGCTGTCGCTGCCTCTGAGTTGTCCAATTTTCAGCAACAGAGATGAACATTGAGCCCAAAGCCCTATGTGGCACTATTCTTCAGAGGGACCATCTAGCCATTTGGTGGCAATTTGACATCAGGTCCCTTCCACCTTCAATTAGCCATTCGTCTATTTCAGGTATAGATTTCTTTTCTTGCCTGCAGTGTCTTAGCTATTACCACTATCCAAGTCCTTGTGGAATGCCTGATCCATATTCCTGAGTTCCACACAGCTTAGCATCCCACCAGGGAACTTATTAGTGAACGAGGCTTGAGACCACGCCCATTGCCCTATCCTTGGGTCCACCGGACATGTCATGTACGATGTCATCTCAAAGCAACTGGCTTCCTAGAACACTAGAACAGCCTTCTAGCTGTATAACTGAAGTGCTAGTTTCCAGAAAACACTCCAGAAGATGGGAGGCTGTTCTTTAGGGTAGAGTTATACTATTAAATCAGAGACCTTTACATGACACTGACCACACAAGGATGGTCATACGGGTCCAAGAACCAGGATATGGAAGCAGGAAGGGAAGGGCCCCGCTAACCATCATCTGCAGTGACCCACTAGAGGATTTTGTTCTTGCTGTTTCCTCAACTCTGAGCTCTGCTGGGCTGGAGATTTTAATCTCAAAAGAGACCAACAGATAAAGCAAAGGACCCATTGAATTATAATTTATCTCTGCTACCAGCGTATTTTAGATTCTTTGTGCCCTGAGACCAGCAGGCAGAGAGATTGGCAGGAGCAAGTGACCCTTATCGAGTGGAAAAGATAGGGCTGCTTACACATGATGGCAGGGAGGAGTAAACGAGGAACTCAGATGACCTTCTCAGGTACCTTCTGGTGCACACCTGTCCCGTTGTAACCGTGGATGGATATGCGCAGCAACCCAGACCCCAGGAGGATATGACTATCAAGTGTTCCAATCAGGTGTTAAGGTTTGGATCACACCACCAGGGTAAGCCACCAGAACATTCCAAGATTACAGGATTCAGAATGCCTCGTGGAGGTGGGAGAAGATGTGCGAGTGCCCAACATCAGCTGTGCTCCGAGATCAACTTCCACTACAGGGATATAGCCCATCTCGTGAGCCTCCTTTCTCCAGGCTTGTGGGTGAGCCGACACTTCCTGGAGGGTGAGGGGATTATAGTCTGTTCCAGTTCGAGCTAGTGCTTCCGAAAGAGCCTTCTTCTAAAAGTTAACCTTGTGGGGGAGGGTAACTCACCTTACTACCTGTGCATAGCACTTCATGGTTACAATAAGGCGAACGCATTTAACCATGTCGGGAGGCTGTGGGTAATGAAAAACACGTGAGCATACGTGAGACTCACAGAGAGGAAGAGAGAGAACGTGTGTGCATTTTGGAGGCTAACAATGGAAATAGAGCTAAATCATCTTCCACGGAGAAGGCAAGAGATGAACTCTAAAACTGAAAAAGCAAGTAATAGTAGTAAAAGCATGATTGAAGAAGGCAAATAAGAATATTCAGCCCAAAAAATTGAGAGTGATTGCTCTGGGGAAAGGAAAATGAGGTGGAGTGAGATTACTTGTGGTTTTAAAAGGAGAAGTATTCTTCCTTAAATACATGCATGCTTATTTATGATTGAAAACATAAAAAAGAACAAAAGGAAATCTGATTGTCTACCGAGCAATATGAACGCTTAGTATTATTTTATTTCTTCTTAATTCCTCACCTAACTTCCTCTTCATAATGAACGACTTAGGGTTTTAAATTCAGTGTTATTAGTATTACATTAGAATATTGTTTATCTTCTCTTCCATGTTTAATTTTATATTTGCAATAATTTTCTAATTATATTAATAACATTATAGATGTAGCTATATTTCGGTGATCTCCCTCCCTCCTTCCTTCTCTTCCTTTCCTTCCCTTTTTTTCTAAATTTAATTTTGTCATTCTCCAATTCTTTATTTTGATTTTTCTCTACCCAGCTGGACTAAAACTTTGGATATTTTTAATAGCACATCCAGGGAAGGCAAATGGGTACTTGCATCCTGGGATAAAATTCCAGAGACAGCATTATACAAGGATATTATAGCATAAAAAGTGTTGTATTTCAGGTAAGTGAGGATGATGTGCTTTGGTGATTGGTGTTAGAAGACTTGAAACTTGACTTGAGTGGTGATGAAGGTACCGATGTTGAATATGTATGTAAACAATTAGAATAAAATAGGTTGTATTTAATGAGTTGAAAAAGCAGTATTTTAAATCCAAGCATTAGTTACATAAAGCATTATTTTATATGAGTGCATAACAATTTAATTACTATAAGTATGCATTTAAATATTTTAAATATGTTTATAAAAATGTACATCAAATTTGCCAAAAATTTATCTTCAGATATTCTCATTGAAGAAATTGTTTTCAGTCTTTATTTAGGGCCATATGGTATTGACCAGTCAATCTTCAAATGACCCAATAAGTTTAGTCTTTACTGTGCAAATGAGCAAACCCAGGCTCAGAAAGTTAAACTTATGCTCAGTGTCACAGCTGGTAGAGAAGAGAGGTGAGAAATAAATGCAGTTCTAATTCATAGCCAACAAATTTTTAGACATCTTAGTATTATCTGTATAATTCCTTTCTTTAGGGGAAGCAGTCTTAAAATCTGAGCTAGGAACGAGAAAAGCCAGGCAGGCAAAGTCTCACGTACAGGATGGTCTTAGGCTGAAGATTGCAGTAGGGATTTGGGGAAAGAAGGGCAGGACTCTAAAGAGGTCAGCACTCGAGTGAGGGGGATATGGCAAAACACAACACACCCGTGGCCAGCTCGTCCTCGCCTCATCATCTTCTCAGGCCTTGCCAAGGCTTCTCCCTGTGTGGCACCTCGTCTTTTCTGTAATTGCCTAGAAGTCTGCTCCTCCATCAAGGCCTTTTCAAGTTTCTGCTCTGCTAGAATGCCTTCTCTGACCTACCTATTCCTTCTTCTGAGCTCCCTTGTGTATGTAACTGCTACCATCACCCTCACCATCACCATCATCACCATCTTCACCATCATCATCATCACCATCACCATCATCTTCACCATCACTATCATCACCATCACCATCATCATCATCACCATCTTCACCTATCATCATCATCACCATCTTCACCATCATCATCACTGTTATATTATCATCATTACTATCATTATTGTCTTATTTTCGCAAATATTTCACTTATCTTTCACTTAAATGTTCACCATCGGCTTTAAATATCAATATCACCGTCACCATCACTATCACCATTGTCATCATATTTCCATTATCAGCTACTTATCATCAAGCATTATCACCATCATCATCATAAATATCACTATCATCTTATCGCTTATTTTCATAATTATATTCACTATATTCACTATCATTTCACCATTTATCATCATCAATGCTTATCATAAATATCATCATCACTATCATTACTTATCACTATCACCATTATATCATAAATACTATCATCACTATATCATTATTTATCACCATCACTATCATCACCATCACCATCACCATCATCGCCATCTTCACCATCTTCACCATCTTCACCATCAACATCATCATCACCATCAGCATCAGTATCATCCAGTAACTCACTTGGTAATTATTAATTGCATGCCTAACTTCGCACTGGATTGTAAGCTGCTTGAGGTCACTGTTTAAGTTTTTTAAAGGCATTTCTCTGCACAGGCTAGCTGAGTATCTGGAACTCAACATGTGACCAGTGACAGAGCTGGGATTTGAACCCAGCTCTAGTTATTACATGAATGAATGAATGAATGAATGGATGAATGATAAACAGATTCTCTCATAGGTTTATTTGGCAATGGGGTTTATGAGTACATTTTAAATGATTTTTCCTTGTTTGGATATTTTTATTTTGGAGAAAAAAAATGTGTGATGTTTCACAGAATGGTAGATTACATTTCAAAACCCTAGAGATAATTTAATGTATGATTATCTCTCATTCCATAATTCGTTTTCCAGAGCTGATTGTGTTGTATCATCTTGAATGTTTGGACCTTACGTTGAGAACATGAGGTACTGCGACACTAGATTGGGGAATAAAGGATGAGCAGCATATGGTTATGTGGGAGGGAGAGAGCTTGCCTTCCCATTACTTCCCCATGAGACACTTATGCAAATTTATAGTGCTCTTAATTTGAAAGCTCTTAAAATTACAGAACCAACTTTTCTAATAGACACCTTGACATAAAATTGAGTGAAAAAGAAGTAATTTCGTTAAACTGATAGTAGAAAATGAGCCCCAGTTGATAACTCTATAGTGACGCACGTTCTGAATTGTCGGGCTGTCCTAGTGTGACTAATTGTTCTCTGATAAATCTGAAGGAGAAATCTTTGGAGATTGTTTTTCAGAAGAGTTGATTGCTTAGCTGTTTGAGAACCAGTGGAGGGGCAAGTTGGTGTCCCCTCCCCCCTGGGAAGTGCTGTTTTTCCCATGGGGTGTCACTTCAATTCATGCTATAAAGCATAGCCACAGACTTTAAAGAATTTGTTCGAGAAAGTTATTCATTTCTGCAGGAAGCCTACATTTGTACGCTCTCCTGTAGAGATATCTCAAATATGCTTTTTTATCCCTCACCACTAGTTTATGCAAAGGACTTCTGACCCTGGGGTATCTTTTGTTTTTTAATGAATTTACTTCAATGACAGGTAAATGTGGTGAGTATTTCAGAAAGCACCCATAGCAGTTCATCTACGGATAGTTTGAAATTCTCTCACATGTGTAATATCTCTGAGCCTACATTTTGGTTGAAATGTATAGATTTTGTTTCCTTTTTCTTCTCTTTCCATCTGAAACATTGTCTTCCTAACTTATTGCAGACCGTAGACCTCATCGTTGGAGATAATCTCTCCATGGCTTCAAATATCACTTCATGTGACTGATCCTCAGCCAAGTTTTTGAAAGATAGATGGACATGGTCAATCACATATTACACAAATACATCAATGCCGGCATGTTAAACTGAGCCAACTGTCTTAACAGATTTCCTATTGTCTTCTGAGGTGGCGAATAATGCCCCCATCTCTTCTGTTATGCAGAAAGAGACTAGGCGTCATCCTTGCCATTACAGCTGCCTTAACTACCATGACCATGGCTGTGTGTTTGCCCTAAAGTTCTCCTCATGCATGGCTCCTGTTAAACTGGCCTCGATGAACTTGAAGATGGTTGGATCATTTTTGAATAAAGACAGTATTTTTGTAATACTTGATATATATACTTTTGGATAGCTATACTTTCTTTCTGTTAAGATTAGATCATGAGATTGAAATAAGACATGAGAGGGACATGCTATAAGAAAACAGAGAAGAGAGAAAGGGGACCTAGAAAGCTCTCTTCTGGGTTGGGTGTCTGTCAGGGAAACGGGGATCAAAGGGCAAGGAGTGGGATGTCTATGTACAATTTTCTACTGATCCCCTTCGAAGGAACAGTATTTTCTATTCATCAGGGCGTAGCCTGGGGCAACTCCAGCCTTGTATTTAGCAAGACATTAGTGCATTCTGATGCATAGAAAGTGGTTTACACACAATTGAAGAAGGTATCTGCACGGGTTTAGCGATCTCCCAAACAAATGGAGGCCTGGGGTTGAGACGAGGAGGTCACAGGGGCAGGGACTTTCTTACCTAGGACTAGAAGTTATGACACAGATATCAACAGTAAGTAGACTGTAAACATAGTCAGGCAGGGATTTCTGCCTCTTCTGCTTACTATCGCATATTTCCAGAATTTAGGACATTGCCTAGTATATTCTGGTACCCAATAAATATTTATTGAATAAATTGGTGTGACAAGATACCTGAAGGAATCAGATATGATCATCTGCATTTCCGTAGACATTATTACAGGGCATCCAGAGACCAGACAGGGAAAGGGATATCTCTGGGAGACAGGAGAAGCCTCCAGTGTCCCCTCCCTCCTTCCTTCCCTCCCTCTCTCTCTTTCTCAGCTTTGGTTAAGTCAAATTAAGTTCTAGTATAAAGAAGGGATACAGTGGACAGGACATGACTAGATTTGAGTTTGGACTCATTTCGGCCACACACAAGCTCTGCAGCCTTGGCAAAGTCATTGGATGCATTTGATTTCAATTTCTTCTTTTATTTAAGGAGAAGTAATAGTTAGCTTCCAATGGTGGTTCTAAGTAAAAAGGTGCTAACATACGTGTCTGCTCTTTGGAACGGTAAAGCAACCTCGTTTCTCAGGATCTTGCCTTTTGGAACGTTCCTTGTCCCCTATTCATTTCTTCAAATCAGAAGCAGGAAAACAAATCCTCAAATGGGAGTTGGATTGGTATTGATTGGAAGAATAAAATAAGAAACATTTTTATAATAACTAGTGCTGCAATCACTACTAAGATTGGCTCTCATTTTATAATGAAACATGATTCCGTGAAATAGTAGTTAGCTAAATGTCAACTGAAGGTTATTCTATTAAAATGCCGTTTTAGTCCAATCAAGCAAAGACAAGCTCGTGCCTCTATTACTGTTACAGAGTACAGCTATTAGGGTTTTTTTGTATTTATGCAATTTTCTTTGGCAGAAGGAGTTTCTGATATTTTTTATTCAGCTTTCCTACAGTGTAACAGTTTGAGAATCTTGTGTTAATGACAAATCACACATTTCAGTATATAATATATATTAAAGTAACTCTATAGTGCAGTATATGTGTATCTGTGTGAGTGTGTGTGAATGTGTGTATATGTGTGTGTATAATTCTTATCTGTTATTTCAAAATAGGGCCACATGTTAAGGAATTAAAACATATGTCTTGATATGGAGGTTTGGTGAAATACAGTTTGCTCTGTGTCAAGCAGAACTAGCTTTAAAAGCAGAAGCAGAATATTTTGTCTTAGGTGCTACACTTAAAAATGAATTTGGCCAAATAATTTAAACTCCCTGAGGCTCAGTTTACCTATCTATGAAATTAAAGTTATAATTCCTCAACCTTATCTCTTATTTGTTATCTCTTATTTGTTGTAAGAGGCAAAATTATGAGATAACTTTAAAATTGAAATATAAAGTAACAAATGAATTCAAGAATATTATTATGAAGCCCAGAGCATAGCCTTTGGGGCAGATGTACTGGACTTATATTGTGCCTACCAATTACTATCTGGGTGACCTTAAGCTGATTACTTAGAACTCAGTCTTCTATAGCCCCGTATGTTAAAAAGGGGGGAAAGGGTTTTGCCTCTGAGGAATCCATGGGATGACATTTGTAAAAGGCCTTGCGTCTGATGGACATGGAACAATTAGCCATCTTAGGGACCGCCCGTCCCCCGCTTCAACCACGCCACTAAGTCCAAACAAATCAAGCTTTTTCATTTTTCTGAAGAAATTAGTTGAATACAGTCTCACCGGTAAGGCCCATACCTTGTTTCTGATGATCGTTAATGGCAGTTCTTTTTTATTTTCTTTTTCAAAAAAGACGAGGGCTCGAATCTTGATGCGCTGTAGAATGCCTCTCCCACTCGTCCCTTGTTCTCTTGTCACCTTGACTTGACATTGAGTAAGTGCAGGTGAGTCAAAGGCTCTCTTAAAGTCCCTTTCTCAGCAAATGTCTTTATGAAAAATGAAAAAAAGGTTACTTTGCTTTTATTATTATTTTGTTTTATTTGGGAAGAATTTAGTGATAAAATAAAGGACACGATAGAAAATATATTTATTGCTTATCCATATTTCTTCTCTGTTATTTGCTCTGTGCTCCTTGTTGACAAGTACAGAGCTAAACTTCACCAGCAGAGTCATGATAAATAGGGTCCATTTCATTTGGTTTTTCAGCACATAAATGGAAAAACTGTTTTATGTCAACCGAATGGTGTTCTCTCCATATCTACCACACTTCTCTGACTTTATTGTTTTTTTGTTCCTTTAAAGCTCCTATTTTTTGCATGTGTTATAATACACACACGTACAAATATGTATATGTGCATATATGTATATATACATATGTACATACAATCCATATACAGGTGGACGTGTGTATATGTGCACATACACACACATGTATATGCATATGTATATGTCTGTATGTATATACACATGTGGATATGTGTCTTTGTGCGTATCTCCCGAGAACCACTGTTCAGCATAATTCAGAGTCTCACACACAGTTCTAGAAATTTAGGCTTGGCAGGGACTATTGGTGGCTGGCATTTTCTTCTTTCATTAATACCCTTTTCAGAATTTCCTCTACAGCAGCCCACTGGCAAGCGTGAAACCTGCTTTATTCCCAGCCACCATGGCAAATAAATAATGCTGTTAATGGCGTATGATGGAATGTCCTTCCTAATATTTATTTCCTTGTTTGAAGAAATATCATGTGTTGGGTCTAAACTACCCAAGGAGGATGCAATATAGATCTAGACACGTCCAGAGCCAGAAGGACACAAGAAGCTCCCTGTTTACCTTCACGTCTTAGTTCAGGGGAGGAGACAGAGGCGTTGCGGGCTTGCGGAGGTGTGGCCGTAGCTCTAATCCAGTGCCGCCAGCAACGATCACTTTTTCCCCTCAAAGCTTTTATCTTGTAATTTTGCTACTGGTAAACATTAAGAATAATTTCTAAAATTAAAATATTGGCAGCAGGTAACAAATGCCAATAAAGATATTTTAATCAAATGTTATTCTAAGTCATAGAACGTATACCTTAGTAGAAAGATTAGTTTATGAGTTATGTGAGCATGTGGCCATACATTTATCCATCTACCCACCATCCAGTAGCACTTACTGAATATCTACCATGAGTACAAACCTGTGCTAAGGTTGAGAATGAATATAATGATGAAGACTAGTCCATTCCCTAAGGCATTTACAGCTTCCTAGCAGCTAAAGGACAACTGTAGAATGGTCTATAGTTCAGGGTAAAATATGGAAAGTGTCTTGAGAGGGGCATGGGAAGTTACCCTTGGGGTATGGAGAAGGAAACAAACATGCTTCTAGCTGGGGCTCAGCCTAAGTGAGAAGGATACCTTGAATCAAACGAAGAAGTTAGTCGATTTTGAGAACAAGCTGGATGAACGAACACACAGAGATAGGACAAAAAGCGAAGGATGAGGAACGACCAAGGTTTCATAGGAAGGAGGTAGTGAGAGGTAAAGCCAGAGAAAGAGTATGAGATTTGATCTTGAAGGGCACCGAAGGTCAGGGCGTAGGGTTTGGTTTTGTGGCAGAGTGGGGGGTCATTGAATATTCCATGTGTAATGGCTTGAGGAGAAAAATGAGTCAATGAAAACTACTCTCCAGAGGGGAAACGTGTCATTATTTAAGCTGAGTGAGTGGAGAATTTTAAATAAAAGATGGTAAACAAAGACTTTGAATAAAATTGGTATGATGAAAATGCACACACACACATTGATATAAGTGACTAGAATGTGGCATTTGAGAATATAGTTAATTCGAGTGATTGGGTTGCAAGCCAGGTTGAAGGAGGCCAGGTTGCATGAAGCAGTGACTAAGTGTTCTGTAATTAGTAGACAGAGGAACCGTGATAAATATTTTAAGAAATTTGCCATTGTTCTTCCGCCAGTGTCTACCACGGTGCCTAACACATTGTAAGCACTCAGTTAACATTTGTGCAGTGAAAAAGCTAAAGACATATAAATCTTGATAAGCCACACAGTAGCTACGCTTACTGCATACGGAGAACCAGCCATCTGGTTCATTAAGTAAAACACAAATCTGAGTGTCTGACAATTTTAAAATGTATATCTAAATTTGAAAATATTTATGGATATTATAGAAAATTAATAAAGGAAAAAAGAGTTCGATTGCCTGAGTTTTAATAGTCGCTTTGCCTTAGACAAGTTCTTTAACCTCTTTTTGTCTGTTTCTTCCATTCTACTGAATGGAGATTATAAAGTAGGTAGCTCATAGCCATGGAATGAGGATTATGCATTAAGATAGGTAAAGTGCTTAGAAGGGACTCTGACACATGGCACACACAATATTAATGCTTGGATAGTATTATTATTATTAAAAATTTTACTTTTGAGGATTTGCGTGGTTCCTTTAAAATTCCACCTTAAAATTTACAAACCACGTTCACATCCAAAATCTTAGTTTATTCCTCCATCCCATTCCCATCTCCTCCATGCTGTCAGAGAAGAAAATAAAAATCTGTTAAGTTAATTGACCTGCCTAAGAAGGTACAACTGAGTCTCAAGCCTAGATCTTCTAGTGAATGACCATTGATTTCTAAATGGTCGTTGTGTGGTAGGCATTGTTTTAAGAACTCCTATCAAAATAATCTCATTGAATTGTTATTAAGCAAGAATGGGACACAGAAGATCAGAGAGGTTAAATGCATTACCCAGAGTCACACAGCTAGAAAGTCATGGGAGCGGGTAGAATATGAAGTCTGGTCCCATGTGTTCAAAGCTTAGTCTCTCGGACAGCAAGCCAGAGAGATGTCCAAGGAATGCAGTGTGTGAGGGTGGAGGAAAAGCATCTCTAAATGCCCTCAGACTAATCTCTGCCTTCCTAGGATCCCAGTCTGGCAGATGCCTCTCCTGGTGCTGACCTGCCAGAGCCAAGCTCTTCTCTCCACTTCATTTCCGAGCCCCATGGCTTTGATGCCCCTGGCCTCACTCTGCCTGGGCTCTGAGTCAACAGGCACAGCCATAAACCCTTCCTGTAGGTGCAGAGAAGAGCGGTTTTCCATCAGGTCACTGTAGTCAGCGTTTGCTGCCAACTGCCCATCAAAGCCTCATAAACTCTGTTACGAGGCCCATAAAACGCTGTGTCCCCCTGTTAGAAGCGCAGAGAGAACAGCCATCAGACCCAAGTCGTGCTGGCTTCCTTTGCTTCACTTCCATGTATCAGACTCCTGGGAAAACCAAACGCAGGCCACGGCCAAATCATTTTGAGTTTCTGCGGTTCTGTTACCAGGCCTCCCACGTCCCATGACACACGGTAGTGTTCGATGACCTGGGGTGCAGTTCTGGGTGGTGGAGGAGTCGGCAGCGAGGGTTGCTGGGAATCACTGTCTTTCGAGCTGGAAGAGTGCTGACTGCTGAGTGGGTTCCGTTTTCCTCCCCGTCGACCACGAGAGCGAAGTCCACTTCCTGACAGCCTCTCGCGACTTCCTCGCTGCGTTGTTTCCCTGTGTACGCTCATGTGCCTGCCATGGGATGTGCTTACGAGAAGAAAAGATGACCGGCCACCTTGTTACTTAGGTTCATGGAAGGACCCCTCGCTGGAGGTTTTCTTATCTCTGCCTCACATAATGCTTCATCTTCTCTGCTCTGTCATAGAGACCAGCCAATTTTATAATGCAGGGATAGGAATATAGATGGAAGGCAATTTGCGAGTAACCTAATTCTCCAGTTAGTAGTATTTTTCAATTTTAGTATATGTGCTGCCGAAGAGAGTACAAGTCAGTAGTATTTTCATCCCACAATACTGTAAGCTCCTTTAGAAACAGGCTTTGCTTGTATTTCTTTATAAATATCTACTTTGTGCTTGGTTTATATAGAAAAATGCAAAACTCTTTGATAAAAGAATCACTATTATTATATGTGTTAGTATATGCTAGGTTATACTGTGGTAACAAACACAGCATTGAATATTTCTCATTCTTGCTGTAAGTCCGTCTCAAGTTGGATGTTCCATGCCACCTTTACTCTGAGATCCAGACTAATGGAACTGTTTCCATCTGGAATATTCCTAGTCTCTGGGCAGAAAGAAAAGAAGACAATGACATGGAACACATGTTGGTTCAAAACTTTCAGCCTCAGAGTTAGAGACCTCACTTGTGCTCACATTAACTTTTCATTGGCTAATTCAGATAAAGACCAGGCCTGACTTCAAGGGGCTGGGAAATTATAATTCTCCCATACACTACCACTTTCTTAATTTCCTTTGTGTTTTGCCAGAGTTTAGTATTTACTGGCATTTGCTACCCCTAAGATATAATTTAGAGAACATGATATATTGTTGTAATTCCAAATAGGCACAACTAATCTGAAAATTTCAATAGCAGATATATTTTTAGCACTTGAGGATGAAGCCAGTGACAAGACAACAACCAATATTGATGATATAGAGTGGAAAAGCTTTATTCAGTCGTTAAAGACAACTTATGTTATTACCATCGACTTATGGTTACTAAGGCAAAGCGAAAGTTTGACATATTTCAGGAAGATTTTCAATAAAAATTATTTGAAATAAACAAACATGAAAGCCTTTCCGTTGAAGCCATTTTTCAGTTCTTACAGGAATGTAGGGCGGCAGAAGAACTTCACATTCACGAGTGGTTTTATTCTACTTCTTAGATTATTCTGTGCAAGAAACCATTCCTCCAAGTAAATGACCTTCGGTAAAACTATAACCGAGGTTTAAAGAGTTTGCTAATAGACTAGAAAGGCAAAGAAAACAACGAAATTAAAAATAAAGTTCTTATCAATAAATAAAAGGTTTTCTGAGAGGGAATGCATGAGGGGTTTATGTCAATTTTAAGGATTTGAGAGGAGAGAGAAATTCATGTTGACTGATTCAATATTTGCAAAAACATTGTGCGGCATGCTTTTTACATATGAGATTTTGTAATAAATAACTCAGTGTAAGAGTTACCTTTTATGAGAAATCTCTCCTTTTACCCTTCAAAATTAGTTAACGATTAAATATATTAACAACAAATGTGTTGAACATTTATTAAGTGCTTACCAGTAACAAATATTAGACAGCTAAATTAAGTAACTAATTTAATCCTCACAATACTTGTTATGAACACATAGTATTGTTATCTAACTTTTGCAGATTAGAAAACTGAAGCAGAGTGTTAAGTAACTTGCCCAACATTTTGTAGCTCGTGAGAGTTGGAGCCCACGTTTGAAGATGGCCGTCATTCTCTAGTCTCCGCATTCTTAACCACTATCCCTTGACTTCTCCCACTGTGACGTAAGTTTTGGGAGGACAGGAACTCTGCATGTCCTCAACTGTTTTTCATCAAACCTTCAGCACAATGCCTATAACAGTGTTTTTAAAGTAGTCGCTGACTGAGTAAATGAATTAAGCAGTTTACTCTCACTGTTTACCTGGTGAGTACCAGTTATTTAAGAAAGTTACTCTCAACTTTCAATCTAAATGAGTCTTTTATAAAATATTCTTTATAAATTTTAGTTATGCATTTTTTTTTTATACTAAGCAGAAGTCATTTATTCATTATTCAGTAATAATACACTTATTTTCCATTGATATGAGCCTCTGGTCAACATGAGGTGAAGTTATGATGGCTGGACTGGACTCTTGTTTGGAGAGTGGGAAAGAATCCATTTACAAGCTCATTCTTCCTCAGTCCTGTTATTGGCAGAATTCAGTTCCTGTTATTGGCAGAATTCAGTTCCTTGTGGTTGTAAGACTGAGGTCTTTCCTTACTGACTGACAGCCAGGGCCCATCTCAGCTCCTTAAGGAAATCTGCATCCTTTCTTTTAAAGCACCTTCATCTTCAAGCCAGTAATGATCCATCTAATCCCTGCATGCTGGGAATCTTTGACTTCTTCACTGACCACCAGTCAGTGAAAGCTCTTTGCTTTTAAGGGCTCATGTGATTACAATGAGCCTATCCAGATAGTCTCCCTATTTTAAGGTCAACTGTGCCTTATAGCATAACATAATTATGGAAGTGACATCTCATTATATTCCCAGGCTCCAGGAATTAGAGCATGGAATCTATGGCAGGGGCGAATGGGGAATAGTTTCAAGTAAGAAATTCTGCCTACCACACAGCACGTAATGAATACTCATTATACTCCAGATAAGGGCCTACTGTAGCCAGCCTCTTGACGTTGGACTTGTGATGCTCTGAGCACAGATCTAAGTGGATTATGACCTACAGAGCTGTGAGCTAATACATGATGTTATTATAAACCACTAAATTCGTGGTAATTCTGCATTTATGGAGCTCATATTATAATGGAGAGATATATGATATATAGTTGTTGCCTTATCAATATTTTTTGACTAAGTGAATAGATGAATATTCAATTATTAACTATTACTAATGAAAGATAATTTTTACTACATGCATGTATTGTTAGAAGTACTTCACGCATTTAATTATTTAATCCTCACAACAACCCTGTATAGTAAGTTACTATTCTTATCTCCATTTTAAAAATGAAGACATGGGCACAGAGAGGTTAACAACTTGTCAGAGGTTGCAAAGCTAATAAATTTGGAGCTGAGATTTAATCCTAGGCAGTCTGGCTTTAGAATCTAGGTCATTCGTTAATAAATTATTCTAAGTTGCTTATTCGACTGAGATAAGTAATATCAAGAAGTAGTGGATTTTATGTGAGGGGAGATGACCTAGGCTGAGGCATCAGGGAAGGCTTTGTAAAGACTTGAGTTTTAAGCTAAACATTGAAGGGCCAATAGTAATTAGCTAGGAAAAGAGGCTGGAAAAATATTTTTAAAATAAGAACTTGGGGGATTTCTAGTGAAAAGCATGAGACTTACATTTCTGTTAGTCTATGCATGCTAGATAAAGGTATTATTTTCATCAAACTTTAATATTGAGAAGAGTTTAAGGACATCCAAAAATTTGGTTATCTTAGGTTAGGAACCAGTGAATGTTGATAACACTAGTTTGATAGCCACATAGGAAAAATGAAAAAAAAAAAAATCAGAACACCTTTTTTATCCCACTAGAACTGGACTTGAAAACTATAGTCCATAGGCCAAATATGGCACGCTTAGGTTTTTGTAAATAAAGTTTTATTAGAACATAGCCACACTCATTCGTTTACCTATTGTCTATGGCTGATTCCAAGCTACGAGAGCAGGGTTAAATGCTTGTGACAGAGACCATATGGTGTGCAAGGCCTAAATATTCACTCTCTGGATATTTTCAGACAACATTTCCTGACCTCTGCCATAGAACAAAGCTGCCACTATTTGAAAAATAATATTTTTTGTAAATTATATGGTCCAATAATACTTTTTTTCCAGGAGTAATATCCAGACCTATTCTGTTGGCTTTGGAAAGTGTGAAGAACCTGGCAGTTGGGCTCTTGTTTGCGTAGAGATTACCTGAATGATAGTGGCTGTGGCCTGAGAAATCAGTACACCTGCTTGACTGAATAAGTGGAAGGCCTTTTGGAAGCACAATAATATAGCTATATACTTTTATATGCTTAATAATATTTTAGGAGGTTTAATTTCTGCCAGAGTTCCCATGACAAAAAACAAACAAACACAACAATAATAACAAAAAACATATATTTAAAGCAGCATGCAAACAAACCTAAAAGAGATCTATAATTGGTACTGCATATGGATTTCAGGACTCTGAAATACATCAAGGTGACCAGAGTTCCTTGCTTGTATCTGTTTCCAAAACACATATTTTTGTTCATAAATTTTTAGATGATTTTTTAAAACTTTCACATTATTCAGATCCTCTTAGTGAATAATTATTTAAAATATAAGTCCAATGACTTCGCCATAGCGGCTTTTTTCTATAGCACTGAATATGGAAAACTAATGGATGTAGAGGCCATTTTTACAACTTGGTACTGAAGTACAACATAGGTACAGAAAAATGAACAAATCAGATGTCCAGTTCAGTGTATTCTCACAAATTAAACACATCTGTGTAAACAGCATGTAGATCAAGGAACGGAGAGTCTCCAGCAGCGTTCTTATGCCCGTTGAGTCAAACTCATCACCAGGGTAACACTTATCCTCACTTCTAACACAGTTCGTTAGTTTTGCCGGCTTTTGTTTACTCTTGTGTCTTTTGCTCGACTTGATGTCTGTGAGATTCATCCATGTTGTTGCATACAGTGGTAATTTGTTCATTCTCGTGGCTGTGAAGTGTTCTATTGGGTGGATACATAATTTTTATTTATTTTACTGTTGAGGAGCATTTGGGTAGTTTCCAGACTGAGGCTCTTATGAATAGTGTTCCAATGAACATTCTTTTACATGCCTTTTGTTGAACCTATAAATACATTTCTTTTTACACAGGGAAATACAGATATTTGTTGAACCTGTGTAAAATGACTTACCTTCTCTCTTACACGACACCTGATTTGCTATAAATAGAGTTTAATTTTGTTAGTTATTTTTGGCGAACACGTTTAATTATCGTATCACATGTGAGATATGGTCAGTGAACATCTCATGATAACTTTCACTTGTTCATTCAACAGTTAATTATTGAACATGTATTGACCAAATAAAATGGACTGTTTGAGTGTCTGCTCTTAAGGAGCGTGCAGCTGGTGAGAGAGGTAGACTTCTAGACCTTCTAGTATGAAACATACGGTAATAGCTGCAACACAGGTGACCACAAAGGTGCACCCAGCCCATTTCAGAGGTTGTCTCTTGACCCCTGGGGTGAAGATACCCAAGGCTTCTGGAGAGCAGGACCTGTATTGTATGCACAACGTGCCTGGAAGGGAGCGATGGGAGCCTGGAGGAGGGTTAAGGAACTGAGATAAGCAGAGTTCAGAGAGGAGGCTAAGGGTCAACCAGAGACTAGATTCTTAAAGGCTTTTTGAAAGGTTCTCCGAACTCAACGGAGTACCAAGAAAGTGTTTAAGGAGTGAAGCGACATGATTGGACTGGATGTTTCCAGAAACTCGTGACCCCTGCTCACCACTCTGTTGTACAGTCAGCTTTACAGGGCTGTGTTTTTATCTTTAATAATTTCTTTTAAAAGTTTTTAAAAATTTATTTTTAGTTACAGTTGACATATAGCGTTATATTCATTTCACGTTACAACATAATGATTAGACATTTATATATCTTAAAAAGCGATCATCCTGATAAGTCTAGTATCCACCTGGCACCACACATAGTTATTACAATATTATTGACTATATTCCCTATGCTGCACTTTACATCCCATGACTATTTTTAAAACTGGCAGTTGGTACTTTTTAATCCCTTCACCTTTTTTACCCATCCTCCCAAACCCCCACCCCCCCATCTGGCAATTATGAGTTTGTTCTCTGTATCTATGAGTTTGTTTCTGTTTTGTTTATTCATTAATTTTGTTTTTTAGATTTCATACAGAAGTGAAATCATATGGTATTTTTCTTTCTCTGTCTGATTTTTGTCACTTAGCATAAAATCCTCTAGGTCCACCCATGTTGCATGTTTAACAATTTCAGTTTAAACAGAAGTTTTATCGTTGAATAAATAGCATTTCTGTAGTCAATATACAGTTAATCTTTAATGAAACAGACATTTTTTTTTCCTAAACCAGATTTGAAAATTTCATTTTTCCTGGCTCTCTCATAGATGTTCACTTCAGACTTCAAATATTTATTTCATTTAACTGGTGTTGGTGGATTTACTATCTTTGAAAACTAAGTGTGACATAACTTTATTTCATATTAATAACGCTGTCTGAGCTTGGTTTCTATGGCTTTTGGATACTATTCGGAATAGAAAGACCATCTCCTGCAAGTGGAATAAGACCTTTGCAGCTGTGCTTGTGTAAAGCGGTTTTGGTCCAAAAATAATCACGCTCTCATATTACCATAGGGCACTGGGCTCGCTGTTGTGTTCAACACTGATTTGGAGCTGTAAAATTTAGTACGCCAAGCTTGCCATCAAATCCTTGGAACTCGGGAGAGAGAATGGAGTTCGAGCTTAGTGTTACAGAAATGGCACTTTTTATTAATATTGGAAAATAGCCACGTTGATTCAAAGAAGGGCGGAGAAGAAGTCCTATGTCTCTTTCAGTCTGAAATGACACGAAATCTCTTGCTAAGTGATTTACTCCAAAGAGCCGAAAATGTATAGTGCCGGGCCGCCTGAAAGTCAGTGCTGGCGAGAGGAGAAGTAATTGAATAATATCTTTCCTTCAAAAAATGTCAAGGTCTTTGCCTGAGCAGGTTTATTTGCCCACCGCTCTCCGGCACACATCAAATCCAGCTCTTTAACATCAGTCAGATCGTTAAGGCGACAAGCACAGAATTTAACTCTACCGATTGCTCTGGGCCTGTATTTTCGCATTTGCCTTGGCTGGCCTAGGTTCCCTCAGTGAGCTGTCTTGGAATGAGTAAAGAGAGAAATCGTGCCCACACAGAACCTGTGTTCAAAAATTACCTTCAGCCTTCAAACCAGTTCAAACTATCTGTACCTAAAATGAGAGAAACTTGGATCACCCAGCCCCTCATTGCAAAAGTCCTGCCTGGTCGTCACCTTCCTTTAATCGATTATGCTACTCAGTGTTATAAATGGAAAATCGTGTCCCCCAAAAGATGTTGAAGTCTTAACCCTCACTACCCCAATGCTGAAGTCCTAACCCCTGCTACTTCAGAATGAGACCTAATTTGGAAATAGGATTGTTACAGATGTCATTAGTTAAGATGAGGTCATACTGGCAGTATGGTGGGCACATAATCCACAATGACTGTAACCTAATAAGAAAGGGAAATTTGGACACAGAGACACACGCAGGGAGAACTCCATGTGAAGGCTGGAGGTCTGCCCCCACAAGCCAAGGAGCAAGTTTCTGGTAAGATGCTAGGAGACAGGCCCGAAATGGACTCTTTCCTAACGCTGTGAGGGAGCGCGTTCCTGCTGGCACCTTGATCCCAGGCTCCTGAGCCTCCAGTTCTGGGAGACAACAAATTCCTATTGTTTAAGCCACTCGGTTTGTGGCACTTTGTGATGGCAACTGAGGAAGCCAAAATGCTCTGGCGCCGTCTCCCCGCTTTCTTTCCTTCCTTCTTTCCTTCTTTCCTTCCTTCCTTCCTTCCTTCTTCCTTCTTCCTTCCTTCCCTTCCTTCCCCTTCCCTTCCTTCAGCTAAACTTCGCTTCCTTCTTCCTTCCTACCTTCCTCTCCTTCCTCTCCTTCCTCTCCTTCTTCTCTTTCCCTCCTTCTCTCCCTTCCTTTCATGAGCATATCCACTAAGCTGAAGGTAAACTTGACATTTTGGTACCCTGAACTAAAGAGCATCTGGGCTTCTTCTCTAAGTGGCTGTGCCTTGAGCTGTTCTAATATAATTGCTTTATTTAGGGCTCACACCGAGACTTGTTATCAGCCAGCTAGTGGCAGCCTTGCCTAGTTTGTCCTAGTTGTCCAGCGACAGTGCCTGCATACCCTCCCAAGCCCAGCTGTAGGCCGTGGTGGCAGGCCCCTCTTTGTGTCAGGCCACATGGACCATGTTAAAAGGCTTTTGGCATAGCCCCAATATGACTTCCACCAGCCAAGCTAGGGCCACAATTCATTTTTAGTACATAGGTCCTTTATTCTACCATTAACTCTAGAAATAAAATTTGTCAGCTGGGAATGTTGGCTTTAGAACTCTCAAGGTAATTTAAGATGAGGTTAACCATACTTCTATTTGTAATAAATTGGGTAACCATCTTACATCTTTCCAAAACTCTTTTTATGGTGTATTCAGTAGACTCATTCGAATATTAACCACGTGCAGTACATTGTGTAGAAGACGCAAAAGTGAATGTTTAGAAAGCGAGCTCCTCTGAATGTCCAAATTAATAAATGCTTGTTGAGTGAGAATGAACTCGAGGGAATATCAACTCATTTAACAATGAATTATTTGGATGTCACCGTGTGCCCAGTGGTATGCTGCACCTTGGAGGGACAGTCGTGGGTAAGATCAAGTGGGCCCCGCTCTGAGGCATTTCCATTGTGGAAGAAGATCTCTGTTCAGTTCTCACGGAATATGCCATCTGGAAGGGGAGCAGATAAATGTAAAAATAACTATGTGGCAATCAGATGTAAATAAAGAGGCTTGAGTGCTAGGCGAATTTCTATGAGCAAATAGAAGTGAAAACAAATACAATTATACAATTAAAAATGAAGTGGGACAAATCATTGTAATATTAGTCCAAACCAAGGATAACAATTGTGTCAAATGAGGTTCTCAGACCTTTATTCTGGCAAACTGCAAGCTGTCTGTACTGCTGCTCTTGGGCTGTACCTTTCCACCTCCGAATATGCCTTCCCCTTCTCCCTTTTCACCTTTGCAATCTCAAGAACAGATTCTTTGCATAAGATGCTTATTAAGTTTATAGCGACACAGACAACAGCAGCGTATTATTAGAAAATTTCTGAGCTCATTATCACAAAAACACGATTACACGCTTTTTACTGTACAGTGGAGGAGTGAGTGGGTCAACATGGGCATGCTCACTTCTTTTATGCTCACTTCAGTGGAGAGGAGGGGATGGTAATTTATCTGAGGGCATCTGCTTTAGGCTGGTATACCAGTATGTGCTCTTACAATTAAAACGACCAGTCCCGATTACTTTACAAGTAAAGTCCGTTTGGAGAAAACATTCTAAAATGGAAAAAAAAAAAACAACACATATTTTTTCAAGATTTTAATTTAAATATCAATGGAGATAATTATCACAAATGATTCATTTAAGAAGGACTGGTATACAGAGGTAGGAACTAAACAGGAAGTGTGGAGTCCTTGGTTCTAGTTTCTGTTGTGTAGTTATAGATAAAACATGTTTTCTCTCTGAGCATTAATTTTACCTTCAGAATTGGGTGAATTGGCCTGGCTGATCTCGTAAGTTTCCTTTCAGCTTTGGGATTCCATCTTATAAAATTAGCTCGTTTAAAGCAAGAGGCTCATGATGTACATACATGTCTTAGATTCTGTCTGGCTGGATGCTGGCTAGCTACTCTTGCCTGCATAGGCTTAGCCATCTCTAGTAATGTTAACTCTTGAGGAGATAGCTAGTAATCACAGGGCACATTTGTGCCAGACAGTCTGCCAAGGGTCTTACACGCTCCATCATGTGATTTTTCACTACCAGCCAGGGCACAGGTACTTATACTATCCACATTATAGAGATGAGAAAAGTGTTCTTGGTCATTCAGTTGAGAATTGAAGACCAGATTTCCAGCCAGGTGTACCTGAGCCCAGAGGCTGGGCTTTGGAACCTGAGACTTTATTAGTGGGCTAAATGGTGACTCTCCAAAAGACATGACTTACCCCTGGAAACTGTAGATATGACTGAACTTATTTGGAAAAAAGTTCTTTGGGGATGTGATTAAGAATCTCAAGATAAGATTATCCTGGATTTAGAGTAGGCTGTAAATTTAATGACCCATGTCCTTATAAGAGACAGAAGGAGGGGACACAGGGACACACAAGAGTGAAGGCCACGTGAAGACAGAAGAAGACCCTGGAGTGGGGTAGCCCCAAGTGCAGGGATGCCTGGAGCCACGAGAAGCTGGGTAGGCAGGGGTGGTAGTCCCCCGGAGCCTCTGGGAGGGAGTGTGCCCCGAAGATGTCCTGGCTTTGGGCTTCTGGCCTGTAGAATTGTGAGAGAATAAATGTCTGTTGTTTTAATCTAACAAGTTTGTGGTAATTTTTTATGGAGACTCTAGGAAACTATCATAGTCGCCTTTCTGGTTGGTCTTTAAAATCATAGGAAGCTTTGCTTAAAAGCAGACATAAGGGCCCGATAAAGTGGATGAGGATGATATCTGTAAACACCAGGCCATTTAGTTGCCATTAGTTCACAGAAAGCTGTACTTTGGGAATGACCCCTTCCCACACCTCTATACCACCATGGTGTACACCTGTGTCAGGTGACTGAAATGAGCCACACCGTGGGCAACTGCCTCAGCAAGAGAGCCAGAATCCACACCCTGAGCTCCCTGAACCTTCCTCATGCTTCTCGTTGCTCAGAAATTACTGACAAAATATTGCAACAATTCAGTACGATTTTTATTTGAACTGGAAAATAAAATATCAACAAAGCCCCAAAAGCTCACAAATGAAAAAGTCACAGTGTTCATGTAGCTGCTGCTTTCCTTGGTCACTGAAAGGTAAATGAAAACTCTTCAGCAGAGTGGTAGGCAGTCAGGTGGGAATTCAGGTCACTCCTCGAGTTCAGGCATCAGCGTGATCATCTGTTTATTATTTGGTTTTATTATAGATATTTGTTTCAGTGTGGAATAATCCTTTTAAAAAATGCAATCTCATTTAAAAAGCAGCCTTGTTTCCGCTTTGTAAAATTAGAAGCCACCAGCTTTTGTCCAACTTCTAGAAGTAAAGAGGGCTTTACTTCTGAGAAATTCCAGAATTCTTAGAATGTAAGCATTCTTAGAATGTAAGTATTGCGAGAATATAAATGTACACATATCCCAGTAAATAAAATAACCACAGAGATACAGTTTCCTAGTCTGTGAAATGATAACAGAAGTGACACCTAACTTGCAGGAACCTTTCCAAGAGAATTTTGAGAATGAGATGACACCTGACACAAAGTTTGGCACAGATAGGTGTGGCCCATATTGTTTTCATTTTTGCTAGTCTTTTAATGGACTTGAGATGGATTTTCTCTTTCAATCTCATCTGCTTTATGTTTTACTAAGTGCATGTTTCTTATAAATAACTTTTTAGCAAGAAATTATTCTAGAGTATTTTATATTTATTAATATACTTTGAGGAATTTTTGTAAGGTGTTTATTTAGAAAAGATGCCCAAATGCTGTTTAATGGAGTGGTAATAAAGGTAATACTCTATATAAGGAAAGGTAATGCACTATGGTTACGTAGTGATTTTGTCTCCCTCCATGCTTGAGTGAATCAAGAGTGTTTTATTGGATTCAGTACCGAAGAGATCGAGACCTTCCTTTTGAATTCCAAGGACTAAAAGCAGTTGAAGATTATTCTTGATTTTCTCATTTCCTCATATTTTTCAGCAGAGTCTACTTTGTTTGGGGTTGGGGAACGGAGTTGTTCTCAAGGAAAAAAAGATCTTTTGATGTATATTTTGCCCTGATTTTGTGGTAACAATAATAATTAATTAAGGATTTGCAAGACCAGTTTTTTCTGTTCTCTCGCTGGCTTCCTTCTCTTTGAAGTCTTTTAATTCGGTAGAGTCTGTTAATCACAGATTCCTGGAAAACTATTTTTTGGTAAATTGTAAGATTTGCCCGTTTCCCTAGAAGACAGTAAGCAATGTTCAAGAAATTACATCGGTGCAGTGTGGTGGGAAAGCTGTTTTGCATCTACAGCCTCAGGCCCCCTCCTTAGGTGTAAACTAGTTAGACAGGTAATGGATTCCTTTTACAACTTTTACAGTAATGTGAGTCATTATTTACTAAATTCTGTGGTCTTGGAATTGTAGTAAAACTTTGTATAAATTAGCTCATGTAATCCTCTTCCTATATCCATTTAAAAAGTAAGGAAATTGGAGCTCAGACAAATGATATAATCTGCCTAAGGTCACACAGTGACTGTTAGTGATAGCTACAGTAGTGGCATACTATTAGCATAGGATAGTGCCTATGAGTGATCCAAAGTTTCGAGACAATACATGATTTATTATAATCACTATGCACTGCATCAGGAAATGCTCTACACTAAATTGCACAGCAGTCTTCTCTGTGAATGTTTTGGTTTAGCTAAATGTTTTGGTTAAGTTTCATTGATACTGAGTAGTATCAATACAATCAAAGCAAAACATTTAGCATTAAACAGACCTGGCAGAGGAAACTGGCAAGCCCTTATATTAGTTATATTAGTTATCAATCTCTCCATAAAAATTAAAACAAACTAAGACACTTAAAGTAACACATTTATTTTCTCACGGTGTTTGCAGGTCAGGGGTCTGTACAGCCTCCCTGGGTCCCTGGTTCAGTGTCTCTCATGAGACTGGTTACGTTTTCAGCAAGGGCCGGGGTGTCATATGGAAACTCGGCTGAAGAAAGATCTTCCAAGTTCATTATATGGTATTTGCAGAATTACATTATTTCTGGCCTATTGTCCTGGGAGCCGGAGTTTCTAGTTGGTGGTTGACAGGAGGCTGTCCTCAGTTCCTTGCTACATGACCATCCCCAACATGGCAAGTTGCTTCGTCAGGCAATGGAGGGAGTTCGCTACCAAGGCGGAAGTCAGATTTTTGTAATCTAGTGATGGAGGTGATAGCTCCTAACTTTGAAATGTTCTGCTGGTGGCTGAAAGTAAGGGGATGTGGAAGATTGTGGGTGCTGGGAGGCAGGAGGCGCTGAGGACCATCTTAAGAAGTAACCTTCTCTAAACCTTTTCTTTCTTTCTTTCTTTTTTTCTTTTTGCCATTTTGCTGTCTTTCTGGAATGCTGTGTTATAGTGCTCTTGATACCTTTCTGCAAATAATTAAATAGGGAATGAGGGTCTTATGTTGAATTCCCTGCCACTGAAATCTCTCTCTTGGTGCCTGCAATGTCATTTGTCTGGGGTTCTACTTCTTGAGATTCTACAACTCTTAGGTGTCCATTGGCTGTAGACTGTGCCTTCTGTTAGCACATCAAAGTTTTTTTTGATCTACGGCCATGCCACCCTGAACGAGCTCGATCCCATCTGATCTCGGCAGCGAAGCAGGGTCGGGCCTGGTTAGTGTTTGGATGGGAGACCACCTAGGAAGACCAGGTGCTGTAGGCATAAAAAAATAAATAAAAAATAAGAGATTGTAAGCTGACAAGGTCCTTGCAATCTGTGACGTTAACCAAGGGTTGCCTTGCCTAAAAAAAAAATAAAATAAAAAATAAAAAAAGTTTTTTTTTTAAAAATTAATTATTTATTAAAATAACTTTACTTTTTAGAGCAGTAGTGGGTTCACAGCAAAATTGGGTAGGAAATACAGAGAGTTTAAATAGACCCTGTGACCCCCACCACACACAGCCTCCCCAGCTATCAGTATCTACTACCATTTGTTATGATTAATGAACCCACACTGACACGTCATTATCACCCAAAGTCCAGAATTTACATTTGGGTTCACTCTTGGTGCTGTACATTTTATAGGTTTTGACAAATATATAATGGTCCATATGTACCGTTACGGTGTCATGCAGAAGAGTTTTGATGCCTTAAATCTCCTCTGTTCTCCACCTATCCATTCCTTCCCTCTTCCCCCAACCTCTGCCAGCCACTACTTTCTCTACAGTATTACGTTTTCCAGAATGCCATGTAGTTGGAATCATATAGTATGTAACCTTTTCAGATTGGCTTCTGTCACTTACTAATATGCATTCAAGTTTCCTCCATGTCTTTTCATGGCTTGATAATTCATTTCTGTTTAGTGCTGATAAGTATTTCATTTTTTGGGGTGTATCACAGTTTATCCATTAACCTACTGAAGGACCTCTTGGTTGCTTCCACATTTTGGCAATTATGAATAGAGCTGCTATAAACATTTGTGTGCAGAATTTTGGATGGACATATGTTTTCAACTCATTTGGGTAATTATCAAAGAACATTATTATTGGATCACATGGCAAAGTATGTTTAGTTTTACACGAAATTGCTAAACTCTCATTCCAAGTGGCTGTACTATTTTGTATTCCCATCAGCAATGAATGCAAGTTCCTGTTGCTCCACATCTTTGTCAGCGATCGATATTGTCAGTGTCTCATATTTTGGCCATTCCAATAGGTGTGTAGTGGTGTCTCATTGCTGTATTAATTTGCAATTCCCAAATGAAATATGAGATAGAGTGTCTTTTTATATACTTATTTGCTTGTGTATCTTCTTTCTTGAAGTGTTTGTTCAGGTCTTTTGCTCCTTTTTAATCAGATTATTCATTTTTTATTACTGAATTTTAAGGGTTTTTGTATACTTTAGATAACTGTCATTTATCAGATATGTTCTTTGTAAATGTTTGCTCCCAGTCTGTGGCCTGTCTTCTCATTCTTTTGACATTGTCTTTTGCAGAACAGAGTTTTTAATTTTAGTACGTATCATTTTTCAATGATTTATTTCGTGGATTATGTTTTTAGTGTTGTATCCACAAAAGTAATCACAAAACCCAACCAAAGTCATCACGAAACCCAAAGTCATCGAGCTTTTCTCTTATGTAATCTGGTAGGAGTTTTATAGTTTTGCATTTTAAATTTAGATCTGTCGACCATTTAGTGTTTATTTTTTTGAAGGTACGAGGCCTATGCCTAGATTTATTTGTTTATTTTTTGCATGTGAATATTCATTTGTTCCAGTACCATTGGTTGAAAAGTCTGTCTTTCCTCCATTGTATTGCCTTAACTCCTCTGTCAAAGATCAATTGACTAAATTTATGTAGATCTATTTGGGGGCTTTATTCTGTTCCATTTATCTGTGTTTTTTCAATACCACATCGTTTTGATTACCGTGACTCTATAATGTCGTTAGGTTAGGTTGTGTTAGTCCTCTGACTTTTCTCCTTTCCTTCAATATTGCGTCAGCTGTTCTGCATCTTATGCCTTTCCATGTAAGCTTTGTAGTTAGTTTGTTGATATCTAGAGAATAACTTGCTGGGATTTGTTTGAGATTGTGCTAAATCTATAGCTCGAGTAGGGAAGAACTGATGTCTTGACAAACTTAAGTCTTCTCAGCCATGAATATGAAATATCTCTATGTTTAATTCTTCTTCGATGTTAATCAGAGCTTTGTACTTTTCATCATGTAGATCTTGTACATATTTTTTTGGTTTTTACCTAAGGGTTTTATTTTGAGGGGAGTTGATGTCAATAGTATTGTGTTTTTCATTTCAAATTCCACTTATATATGTAAGATATAGGGAAGCAATTAACTTTTGCATTTTAAACATAGCTCATATAACCCTGCTATAATTAATATTATTTCAAGGAGTTTTTTGTCCTTTTTGATTCTTTAAGATTTTCTACATAGATGATCATGTCATCTGCAGATAAAGATTGTTTCATTTCTTTCCAATTTGTATACCTTTAATTGCTTTTCTTGTCATATTCATTAGCTAAAACTTCCAGTATGATGTTGAAAAGTAGTAGAGAAAGGTTACATCCTTGCCTTTTTTATGATCTTAATAGGAAATCTATGTTCTCACCATTATGAATTGTATTAGCTACAGGTCGTTTGTAGATATTCATTATCAAATTGAGAAAGTTATCCTCTATTCCTAGTTTGCTAAGAGTATTTATCACGAATGGTTGTTAGATTTGTCAAATATTTATTTCTGTTTATCGATATGTCATGTGCCTTTTTTCTTTAGCCTGTTAATGTGTAGTCTATTATTTTTTCAACTAGCCTTATTTGGGAGGGTAGCTGCAGTTTTGACTGAGTAAACTCAATTCAGGAGGAAGAAATAGAAAGCCTGATTTTGCCCATAAGTCCAAACTAACTTCTCCAGTGCAACATATGGTAATAAAACTATTTTCACAGCTATCTGTTATTTATTTGTTTGTTTGTTTGTTTGTTTGTTTTTTACCACTTTTCAATTACTTTAGATTTTGGACAGAGGAAGGAGCGTGATTAATTTGGCCATATAAGTAGAATCATCAGAATTCTTAACAAAAAGTAGTACCAAACTTTTAAGTATTTTATCTATATTAGAGATTTGCATTCAATAGTGCAGTACTTGGTCCATGGTGAACAAATCAAAAGTTATTTCTTCTTCTTTTCCTCTTCTTCCCCTTCATTCTTCCCCTCCTCTTCTCTCTGCTTCTAGTTATGATGATGATGATGATGATGATGATGACCAAGATGATGATGGCTATGATCAGATTGAGTTTTCCAAGGATTATACTACATGCTTTTTACTCCCTAGACTACCTATTCATGTGTTATAAATTTTTAATATATTATGTATCTTATATATTCTCAGATAAATCAGAATATGCAAAATAATAAAAATTTTAACAAAGATAAGTAAATTTTTTTATATCTGGTTAAGGGGAAATGTAGAAGGGGTAATGCACCAACTTTCATAAGAATACAAGTAAAAAATACTACTATGGAATGATGTAGATGAAATATTTTCCTAGTAGGATCATTCTAGCTAAGGAAATGGGTAGACTCTTAGAATGGCCACTGAGAGGCCGTGACTCTAGTGCTTGTGATGCTCTCGTGCCCTAGACTGAGAGGTCTGCAAAAGAACCAAATTACTCTTTGAAAGAAGCTGGGAGTAAGATTTAGAGACTATCACAGAAAAAGAGATAGTATCTTGTAGGTAATGGCTAAAGAGGGATGGTGATGAGGACAGGCTTTTATTTTGATGTTAGTAGTTTGGTGTGCAATACAAATTCTCTCCTTCATTTATCACAAACTGTTTCAGTAAACTCCAAAACTCCAAAAAATCTGCATTGCTCATGAATAGTCTGATAAAATGATATATTTTGGAGGGAGAAGATCCAGAACTAAAGCTTTTTTAAAGATTGGTTTGGTGTGAAAACAAAGGCTACCCTTTGAAAAAGAGGCACATATGAACAAATAATTGGACTTCTTGAGTATGCTCAGTAATGTGTTATGTGATGTGGATCTAGAACTCATGATATAGACCCTGCCTCCACGGAGGCCACGGTCATTACTTCAGCATATCTTGTAAATCTCATAATGTATTACTTATGAACCTGTTGAGAGTTATTGATAAATGTGCCTTGAAAAAGCATTCCTTAATTAAAGAGGTTTGGAAAATGCTGCATACTCTAACTCCTCTTGAGATTCTCGAAGCACATTATACATTAAAGACTCAGAAGTCTGTAATTAAATGTACTCACAGTCATGTATGCTTATTTAACTTTATTTAAGCCCGTTTTTCCCAAATGTCATTATTTGCTCGTGAAATTCATTTTTTAAAAAACACTCCCATTATCTCCTCTTGGATAATATTCCCTAGGAAAATCTCATTTGAAAAATACAACTTCAGCAGAAAAAATAAAGTACAGAATATTATGTTTTTGTAAGGGAGCATGAATTTGTTAACATAATAGCATGTTGGAAAGAACTATCATTCTCTTTGATGTTTTTTGAGAATGATAACCCTGTTAGGTCATTGTATTAGTTAGGGTAAGTAAGCAGAGCTGCAGTAAAAAACAATCCCTAAATCTCAGTGACTGAGCATAATAAAAGTTTATTTCTTGCTCATGTCACAGTTGCAATGCTGGTTGGCTGAGAGCCTTGCTCTGTGGAGTCATTTAGTGAGTCAGGCTTCCTCTAGCATGTGGAACGTATTTTAAGTCATCCAGTGAGTCAGGCTACTTGCGACTATATTCTAAAGCTTCAGAAGACTTCACTTGATTACAGAAAATTATGTAGATAGTATTGGGGTCAGGCCTAGAAATGGCAGGCAACTTCTGCCCACATTTCATTGTCTAGAACTTGGTTGTATAGCCTTACGTCTATTATTGTGCCCAACAATAAGAGGAGAACAGAGATAAGGATGAACATTTGAAATTCTTATCACAACTTTTTAAAAGTGTTTAGGGGTTTACTAGTGAAACAAAGTAGGTAAGAATATTTCAGGTACAAGGAGCCACACATCTAAAGTGCACAAATTCACAAGATTGAAGGGGATTTTGAAAAACTCAGAAGTCCAGGTGGCAGATGAGTCTGGAGAGAGTTTTGAAACAGACTGTAAAGAATTTTAAGCCATGTTAAAGATTTCGGACTTTATATCGTAAATGATAGGGAATCAATGGGTGCATG
Organism: Pteropus medius; assembly: GCF_902729225.1. NCBI lineage: Eukaryota > Metazoa > Chordata > Mammalia > Chiroptera > Pteropodidae > Pteropus > Pteropus medius. The sequence goes on along the minus strand of NW_024349804.1, from coordinate 5,273,323 downwards.
AGTATATTTATTTCATATAAAGGCTTCTGATAAGAGTGTACACAATAAACTGGAGAGAGGAAAGACTTGGGGAAATAGAGGATAAGAGATAGGAAGCTGTTCTACTTGTCTGGAAGAGAGATTTCAGACCCATTATGAGGATTGCATTGGAAGTAAAGAAGATAAACTAATCTGGACAGATAATTTCTTGGAAAAATTAGTAAGATTTGATAAATGATTTGTTGTGTTAGAGAGCTGAGAGAGAGACATAATTTTAAAGCTTCTAGTTTTTGAGCTTGAGAGGATAGCGTCATAATTTATCAAATATTATTTTGGAGCTGGAACAGATTTAAGGATAAAGATAATAAGTTATATTTTTTCACATTCAGTTAATGTGATTGTTGGATGTACGTGGCTGGAGTTGGAAAGTGAGTAAACTATATCTTGGAGAAGAAATAGTTTAATATAAGAAATAGTTTAAATAAGCACTTAGACTCCACTTGAAACCTTGGGGACAGGTGAGATCACTCATCGATAACAATTAGATAAAAGGGGGACAAGAGCCAGGGAGAGAACTCTACACAAGGCTGAGAGTTAGGTGATGGGTAGAGAAATAAAAACACCGATGTTACCTTAGTGATCAGAGATAAAAGTATATCCAGGTTAGGGAGGTGTCCCATTGGGAAGAAATGTCCTTTTATGAAACATGACATCGAAGAACTTTCCTTCCTTCAGTAGCACAGACATTTTTGTCAATGTTAAATAAAAAAAAAATGTGTCACCATTAGTAGAGAAAGAAATCTCTGTGACCAGTACTTGAAACATGGTTCTGAACTTGTTGCTTGACTAATAGAAAGCATTTGTTTTGAGAACACTGGAGCTGCTATCACTTTTTTCCATAGTATCAATATTTTCAATATTTGGTAAATACCAGATTTTATTAAAATATAAGTTGAAGCAATTTTAATATTTGTATGCATGCTATGGAATAAGTGACCATATGGGAAGTCAGGATGCTCCAGTAATCTTTGACCACTGATGCTGGCATGTTGAATTAGTGGAGAAATGGGAACGTTCGTCACATTTTTATTTACTTAGAGGAAGAAATATGAAAAGAGTTCCAGGAAAAAATGTATATCCAAGAGATGTTGCTATGCAGGAGAAAAGAAATAGCTGCTAAATGTATTCTGATTTGGGGCATAACCAAAACTTGACCATTTCCATATTTATTTATTTGCAAACATTTCCTTCCTAACTTTTCAAATGGACATATATAAAAGTTTGAGCATTTTTGGCAGGAGAAATATATAAACAATGTGGTGCCATTTTGGGATTTGAATAAGGAAACAAAAATGCATTAGTCTATCCATTTTATTACGTTGTTTAAAGAAAGAGAAGGATCTTGAGCATTAGCTATTTTGTTAAATTAAGTTTCTGTATGGATCTGTGCATCATCCATATGTATGTATGTATGTTCCATGTGTGCCTCTTTGCCCTAAATGTTACTTTCTCTTTCTATCTTCCTTACTTCTATACAAAGTGAACCAGCAGTCTTCCCAGTAGATTGGAATGAAGTAGAGAAAAAGTATAGAGATCATTTTATCTCTGCTCTCTGCACGACACAGCCAAACTTCTCCAAAAGGTTTTTGGAGTCACAGCCCACTTTACTTCCCTATGGCCAAGACACTTTCCCAGTCCTACATTGCATCAGAACTGAGCGAGGCTGCGGTGATTGCTCCGAACGGTGCCCTGAGCGCAAGGTGCTTTACGCGTCCACCCAGGTGACGGCTCTCTCGTTTGCTGCTTTGGCTTCCATGAAACCATTTACTTCTGGTTCTTTTCTTACTCTATGGCTACGCCCTCTCTTGTCTATTACACACCTCTGTAGGACACTTAAATATGTTTGTCCCCAGATTCTTTTCTTTAAGGCTCCTTTCTGCTGACTCTATACTGCATTCCTAATTTTCCGTTATGAACTCATGGCCTTACGAAATTAGAAAATTGGGTTTGGAGATTATATTCAAATGGATTAACAGACCTAAAACAACATTAAAAAGTCATTTATAGTTATGACACAATTAACTTAAGAATATTTTACGATGTAAGAAAAATCCATAGTCATTATACTACTTGAATAGGCTCTTTCAACATAGGTTAGCTGAGGTTGTCCTAATCATAAAGGCTCTTACTGATTAATCAGGTAAACTTCTAACACATTTCAGCAAAATCTTGGTCATTTTTTGGCACTAGTTTGATTTTATAATACACCTGTACTTATGGCACATTGTACCTCATTGTACAAAATATCACCATGCAACAAAATGTCACAGTCTGTTGAGGTCAGTGTCCTGCCTCTTAGACTATTCCACTGTAACCAGATAGGCTTTAGACACAGACACAAATGCAGCAAATCTGTGACGGTATTTTGGGGGTTCATGCATCTCCTGGGAACCCTGCTTGATTGCCATGCTCCTTCTGGTTACATTCTAAGCAGTCCTCAAGGAACTACACATCCTTCTAAATGCCAGTGACTCCCCAAAAGCATTTCTAACTACCTAGTTAGAACTTCTAAGTGGTAGTTTTGCATCTACATCGAGCCAAAGATGGGTCCTTACTTGTTACCGCTCTCCTATCAAACACATCCACCTGTCTTACTAATTGTTTGTAGCACCACCATCCAGCTAAGTGTGTACTGAGAAATTGGATTGTTGTTTTAATCCTCTTAATACCCTTTAATATCCCCTCTGCTTTGCTCCCCTCTCTTTACCCTGCTCACTCTCTGCCTAATCACGTACCAGCTAATAGGTTTTATCAGTCTTGCCCTATACATAGTTCTTAATTCAGTGTCTTGGTTTCTATTCACCATATATCCTACAGTTAACTTACAATGTTAGTAATATTTTATGACAGAGATAAGAAGTTATATCCAGGAGCTTTCCAACGTTTCCCAACTTTCCTTTGTGGTCAGATTATAGGCACAGGACTGTTTTGGCCAATGAACTTTGAGTAGAAGTGGCACGTGTTTCTTCTAGCCTAAGACATTTAAAAGTAAAAATGATTTCTCCATGCTTATTGTTCCCTTGCCCCAGCAACCTTTGAGGCTAAATGTTCCAGATGCCGTAGCTTCATGATGGCTGAGGATCACAGTAGATGAGAACAGCTCTGAGATTCCAGTTTGTTACCATGGCATAGCTTAGTTCATGCCGACTAATATGCTTGTAACTTTTCTTTTGATTGCCAGTGTTGTTCCTCTCTGCACCATTACCAACTGTCTCTCTAAATGCACTTTGCCCCACTCCATTTTTTCTATTATATGATTTCTTGGTCCCTCATGTCTATAAAGTCAAGTCTACATGTTTTGATAGCACACAACAGGTCCTTCAGGGTCTGGCCCAAAATTATCTGAAGACTCTTGTCTCCTGCCAGCTTTTCATGCACTTCCTCTCCAGTCACACCAAACAACATAGGAGCTCATGCTGTTTCTTCCTCCCTCCCTCCCTCCCTTCCTTCCTTCCTTCCTTTCCTTCTTTCCTT
>NW_024349804.1:5010226-5269767 GCF_902729225.1 Pteropus medius | reverse complement strand
CCTTCCTTCCCTTCCTTCCTTCCTTCGGCTATTTCCTTCCCTTCCCCTTCTTTCACTTCCTTCCTTCCTTCCTTCCTTCCTTCCTCCCTTTCTCTCTCTCTTTCTTTCTTTTTTTTGACATATGCTATTTCCTTTATTTTTATGCAAGTAACAGATAAATATATTCTCACCATAACAAGTCAAATAACGTAGGAGAATGTCGAGCAAAATGTAAAACTCACTATTTCTTTTTCCTTTTATTCATTTCCATTCTTGAAATTAAAAACCATGGTCTAGCAACATTTTGGGGGTGTATTCTTTCAGTCTGCTTTCCATGAGTTTACTTAGGTAAATGTATATACATATATCTTTTTCTTAAAATAAGTGCAAATTATAAGACCACTTCCATCTGCAAGTGAACATGGGAAATATAGTTTTAGTTGGATAAATTGCCATATCCAACAAATCTAAGCTCTGTTAGGATAGAAATAGAGAAGAACAGTTATTGACTTTCCCGGACTATAGGAACATTCGGATGTCTAATGTGATGAGCTACATTATGTACTAACTCCTCCACCTACCAGCTGTAGTACGTTTAGCAAGTCACATAAATTCCCTGAATCTCAATTTCTTAATTTAAAAAAATGGAGCTGTTAAAAATCTCATCTACTTTCCTCAAAGGGTGCCTATGAATCTTGAAGGAGATTATGTATGGAAAACTACCTATAGGCATACATTGTAAAGAATGTATTTGAAGAAGACTTATTAAGTACCTACTGTGTTCAGGTACCATCTATGTGCTAGACCTAGATCAGTTCATTAACTTCACAACAGTATTTCTAGGTAGGAATAAATAGAGCCATTTATTGCTGAAATTGAAAAGCATGGTAAAAATTGAAGCGAGAGAGGTTGATAGAGATTTGATTCTAAAAAGCCTTGTAGATATTATAAGAGAGAGGTTTTATTTTTTAATGTTATGAGGAGTCTTTGAAGCCTTTTTAACAAATGAGAGACATAATGAGATCTAAATTTTGGAAATGTCAACCTGAGTGGCAGGGAGGAGGGTCGTTAGGGGTGAAGGGAAACGGTAGGATGGAGACATCAGGATCAGCAACACGAGACTCGCTTAATTGTTTTTCACATCCTCTTTAATCCTGTGTTTCAAATTATTAACTTTTGTTTTTATCATCTAAGAGGAAAATCATGCAAATGCAGGTTTTGAAATAAATGTTTCACTGAGAAGATTTGCTAAACCTTGATCAAAGTTGATGTCCAAGGGGGGATTAAGATTAGAATTTCGTGGGAACTTTCGTTGATCCGTTTTTGCTGATTAAGCTCTAATGCCTTTATGCTGCGAAAGGGTATGGATTTGACTCAGGGCCCTGTGCCCCCTGATCAGTACAGAGTTTGCCTGTGATTGGATTCAGTGTGGGGCATGATGTGTGTCTGACTGTTTCTGGGCTTGTGTGAGTTTTCATACATGATCCCCTGCACCTGTTTCCACGTATCTGATTTTTTGTATATGACAGATACATTCTCAGCATGTCACAGAGGTGAGAAGGAGCATCTATCATCTCTGGAAAACCCCAAGTCTGTTTCAGAGAAATCCAACATTGGTTTTTCCAGAATCATATATGCAAACATATGCCTATTTTTTATTATTTTATTTGAAAACTTTGATTGCTATAAGCCAAGGTATGTCTTTTTCTAAAAATTTTATTATTAATTTCAAGTATACAGTACATTGGTTAGACATTTATATAGTTTATAAAATGATGCCCCTAATTGCTCTTTGTCTCCTCTGGCTCTCCACCTAGCCATTACATTAATGCTGACTGCATTCCCTATGCCGTGCTCCCCGTCCCCGTGACCATCTGTCAGCTACTAATTTGTACTTTTTTAACCTTTCAGCCTATTCTCCCAGCCCCCTCTCCTCTGGCCATCACCAGGTTGTCCTGTTTGCGAGTCTGTTTTTGATTAGTTTGTTCTTTTTCTTCCTTAGATTCCACATATAAGTGAAATCATATGGTATTTATCTTTCTCTGTCTGACTTATTTCACTCAGCCTACTACCCTCTATGTCCATCCATATGATTGCAAATGGTAGGCTTTCTTTTTTTTTTTTTAATGGCTGAGTAATATTCCATTGTATATATGAATCATAACTTCTTTATCCAATTGTCTATTGATGGGCATTTAGGTTGCTTCCATATCTTGGCTATTGTAAACTGTGCTACCATGAACATAGAGGTGCACAGATCTTTACAAAATGCTGTTTTGGTTTTCTTTGGCTAAATAGCCAGAAATGCAATTTCTCTGTCAAAAGGTATATGCACTTTTATCTTTCTGAGAAACCTCCAGACGGTTTTCCTTAGCAGCTGTACCAACTTGCAGTCCCACCCACAGGGCGGTGTCATGTCTTACCTTGTGGCCTGTGTCAGTGTGGGCGGTGGTCCTTGGCACCATCCCCCGTGTTTCTCTTGTGCTCCCCTTGGTATCTCAGGAGCTAGAAGATTGGGGACTACATTTCCCACCGTTTCTTATTATATGTTTTCGGCCCGCTTTCCTCTAATAAATGACAGTGTGTGAATGTTAGAAGATGGAAGAGAGCAGAAGCCATGATGCTTCTTTGTCAGTGGCAGGAAGAACCTGAGCTTCAGCAGATGTGAGGTTCAGCATCAGCAGTGTCTTCTGGGAACCATTTGAAAACCACCTGTCTTAATGCCCTAGGCAGCAGTGACCATTTGACAGCGGTTTCCTGGGGTTCTTGACCTTGTTGAAACTTGTTGATTCTTAGAAGGCTGGTCAGGTGAATTGAGAGCTCGCGTCAGCCTTCTCTGATCTTGGTTCATTCAGCCCTTCTAACGGTATTAAGGGCACCAAATTCTCGGTAATAAATCTTTTTCTGCTTACAATATCTAGAACAGCCCCTGTTTTATTTTCCAAACCTGTTTAATGTAGCCTATGGATCCTGGTACCTGCCATATTACTTAGAAATCTGAAGAGAAAATCATGTTTTTAATTGCTGATTACTCATATCAGGTCCCATGGCAGACTGAAAGGCCATCCGAGTGACAGAACAGCTGGAGATATTGAGACATTCCTCCTACCCAACATGTCATCACATTCCTGAACCAAACCTTGAAAATTCACGATCTCTTCTTTTGATATGTCGCTTCTACACACCAGAGGCCGTCTCTCCTTGTAGAAAACAATTTCTTACAGGGCTTATCTCTAACTCCTCAGATATACCTGCAAGAATTCCAGGGTGAACACAATGAACCCATCACCTGAGACCTCTGTTACGCACATATGAACATTATATTAAATAAGCACGACCCATGACTTAAAACACCTCTGTATTATGGTCTTCCTCCATGTTTTTGTTCAACCAGTCTTAAATAAAACACACTCTGATAGTCACTTTAGGAAATAAACACTATCTTAATTCAGAAAATTCGACATCCAGTGTAAATTATTAATCAAAACCCTGAGCTCGATCTAACGTCGGTCTTCTCCCTTTCTCAAGCTCTCACCTTTTTCAGGGCATAGGCCTGTCATCGGTTGGCTTCTATACTATTTCTCTGCCCTCTTGTCCTCCTCTACTCTCAATTTTTTTTTTTTTTTTTTTCTGAGAGCTCCAAGTTTAAAGGAAGGGGTTAGAGAATTTGTAACATAAAGAAAGTACATAACTTTAATTGGTTCTCATGTAACAGGCTGTGTGCTCTCTGGTCCTTTCTTACAGTTAAAGCTATATTTTTCTTTATCACAGGGTCACTATTTTTGGCCTCGTTGAAAAGTCCCTCTTGGACTCCTCTCACTGTAGTTCCTTTGACCTGGAAACAGGTGCATCCTCAATCCAGCTTTTTGCCTCAGGCTTTCAGAACCCCTGACAAACCAATGTTCACATAACGTGTTGATGGGTTTCCTCTGCCCCATGAGCCAACTGTGGGAAGATACTAAGCTAAGCAGACTCTCCGCCTCCTCATTTGCCCTCATCGGGTCTATGAGGACCACCCACGAATCCTTCTCACTGACAAACTCAGAGACCACAGCCATCCACAACTCCCTTTCTAATTTTTTTTTTGACACGTATGATCTTTCCTGCCCCTTGTTTTTCATGAACATCTGTGATGGCCTTTTCTTTATTTCCTTCATTTGAGCTTCAGTATTTCAATGCCTTTGTTCAATCACATCGAATGTGAGTATTGTTTTTCATTCCCATGGAGGTAACTTTTTAAAAATTATGTAACCTTGTTCTGTTTTCTAGAACCTATTTTCTGCTCCTTTCTCTGATAGAATTGTGAGATCTTGGTTTCTGGAGATAGAATAAGTCTTTGGAGGTCTTTCTCTGCCCTTCACCAACTGCATGACCTTGGGTCAGTTATTTAATTTCTCTGTGTCTTACTTTCCTAACCTGTAAAATGGGGATAAGAATAGGATCTAAGACACAGGTTTCTTGTGAAAAATGATATGGTCTATGTGAAGTATTTAGCACCATGCCTAATCGGAAGGTGATTAGACTCCTCCCTGAAAAATCATTTCAATTATTACTTTGAAAAGATAATGCTTAAGAGGTATCATTCTGGGAAGTAAAAGTATAATTAGACATAGATAACAACAGCAAAATAGCCAAAATTTGTTGAGTACCAGGCTAGTGTCACTTGAATGGAGGGAGAATGTGACCAAAACACTAATGTGGGGAAAGGAATACATAGGACAAAGGGCAAGCCTTGGAGTTGAAAGGAAGAGAAGGAACTAGCAAAATAAACAAATAAACAAATGAACAGCTGTTAATGCCAGGTAAGAAATAGGAAAACTCAGTGAAGTGAGAGGCGCTTGGCGGAGGGATGTCAGTGTTACTAATTATGGTGGAGGGGTTAAGGAAATCAGCGGCCTTCAGCGGCCTTTAAGTGACGAATTGCCTGCTATACACCAAGCTCTGCTCTGGGCAGTGGCTCCAAGGCCAACCAAGCAGGTCCAAACCATGTTTTCAGTTATGGTTAAGAAAATCATTTCCCGAAGATACCAAAAAGAAAACTATTTGTGTCCTGCTCGAGCTGTGATTCTCAACCTAGAGAACTTTAAAAAACACCTATGCCTGAGTTTTACCCCCAAAGATTCTAACTTATTTGATTTGAGTAGTCTGATATTATAGAAAACTTCCAAGTTAATTCTAATCTTCAGTCAAGAATGAGAATCACATGCTAGGGAATGATTCTTAAAGTATGGCTTGGACCATACTTTAAGAATCATCCTCTAGCATGTGATTCTCATTCTCATTCTCAGCAGAATCAGCATCACTTACGCGTTTGCTGGAAATGCAGATTCACTGGCCATTTCCCACACAGACTGCATCGGAAATACCGGGAGTGGGCCTAGCATTTCATCAAGCCCTGCAGGTCATTCCGAGGCACACTAACACTTGAAAACTGTCATCGTGTTAGTGTAGAGTGTCAGGGGTGTATTGGGCGGGGGAAGCTAGATTGCCAGCCTTTGCGTAGAAGACGTATGATAAGAAAATCAAGGCAGGAATGAATACAGCCGTAGTTTTGTGGTAGAGGGTGGTCGGGCTGTTTCTCCTTCTTCTGCTTCTGCTTCCATTTCATCTTTGTCTTCTCCTGGTTCATGCAGCTTTGTTCTATTCATTCAGATGTTAACATTGTATTTCTTAAACACTGCATATAAGTTGAACTGCCATACGCGCTTTCCTCCTGGTTGGAAAATTCTATGAAATTTGACATAGAGACTAGGGAGAACTGGAAGGGGAAAATCAGCACGTGAGTGCTCAGGGAGGTTACGTAACTTGCCTGCTGCTTCTTAATGAGTAGATCGCAGACCTGGGTTTAGAATCCAGGGCTGTTTCTCTCTAAAATAGGTTCTTTTTCCTTACTATAGCACAGGTCAGTGTCTATTTCCTGGGTTCCCTTTTAGACACAACGCCCAGTCTTTCCTGCAGTGAGACATAGCCATGTGATGGAGTGCTAGTTTGCGCGAGGAGAAGTGAGCACACCTTCCAGGTCTGGCTTATGAAATATCACAGCTGTTTTTCTCCGTCCTTTTTCTCTTTCTGGCAGCTTTATGTAAATACGCCTGGCAACCCTGTCAGTGAAGGCGGAGCAGCAAACAGGGTGGTAGGGGCCTGGGCTCCCAGACTCCCAGACTGTCACATGATAGACATGTGACACGCTTTGGACTTCACGTAGAGTTGAAAAACTTCTGAAATTTGAATGGTCATTGAAAAGGAACCTGGCACAACCCTAAAAGACTCTGAATCTGCAGTGATCACTCAGAACACATCTACATCCGTGCTAAACATGTCTTCCTCTTTCTTATCCGTCCTGCTCACTGTCACACCTGCTCCCTTTAGACACTTTCCGGCACCTCTAAAGCAGTCTGAGCCTTTCTGTCTCACTTGCTTCTACTTTTTTCCAAGACGGATTAATTTCTGCCTATAGTTTGCCTGCTTTGTGAGGATTTAAGGGTGAGACTTTGTCTCCAGAATGAGATTCTAGTCCCTCCTCAGTTAAAGCTTGGCCAGTCAGCTAACCAGTGAGTCAGTGTTTGAGCTATCATCTATCTAGACTCTCTTGGAGACCCTCTGTGCTTCTACAGTGCTGATCTTTGATTCAAAACTCCCACTCGCTTCAGATATCTTGTTGAACCAAACTTAGAGAGAAAATTAATCCCCAAGGGTTTTCTGCAAATCAGCAAAACAGACTTGAGCTCATCATACATTCTTCAACAACATTCATGAGGTTAGCGTCATTAGCAAGAAAATTCAGATTATCTCTCTTCCTATGTATTTTTAAATGCACTTTAACTAAATAGAGCCTGATGCTACAACTGGTTCTCATTATGCACTAATTACTTACTAAATTTGATTCAGAAGAACAAAGGAATTTTGAGTTATTCAAGGACAAAAAGTCTCCGAACCTCAAAAATATACATTTTTTACATTCCTACTACTCAAAAATAGCTAACACATATTTCTTCATGTTTGAAGGGAAAATCTCCCAGGCTCAGGAATCTGTTCCAAGTTTTTTCAAGGAAAGAATTTATGCTCTAATTTGGTGCCTTAAAATAGAAGAAGGTTGGAATAAGGCGATCTTCTTGGCTCTAAAAATGCCTTTACTTAATAGTATTTTTAGCACGATTATGACTTTGAATTTTTGGTATGATTTTGACTTTCCCAAAATGTTGTGACTCTTGATAATATATTAATGTAGATTTTAAACTTTTATTATTATTATTTTTAGCAAATGCTTGTGGAAAACTTTTCATGCTGTGTACTTTCTTTGAAATTCGCAATGTCACCAGCATATTGAAGGCTCTGGTATACCCTCCTGTAAAGACAGCCTCCCTTTCCCCTGGCCAAACTTTGATTTGTAAAAAAAAAAAAACTTGCTTCCTGAATGTGGTTAGCCACTTCTGTATTTTTAAGTACTTCCCCCAGAAATTCCTTCTGTAAAAGCAACCTTCTGCCTGTTCTTTTTCTAACTCCACCTGTTTCTCTCAAAGTATGTCCTGCAACATCAATGTGATTCTAATACATTTGAATTTCTGTCATTTATATTGTTTACTGTTCTCTTCATTATGTATCATAGTGCTATGATAGACACCTAATACATATTTCTTAAAAACCTGACTGAAGAAGAAAGCAAGCTGATAGAAATGTATAAAAATTCTGCCTCACTTTTCTACATATAATGTAACATTTCTCAAATTGGTTTGGATTTTTCTGTTAACATTTGACCTGTTCGGATGAGGTGTAATGGGATCAGTCCAGGGCAGCGACATGTAATTGGGAAGAACATGTGTATTGAGAATGTGCACCTTTCCAGGACTAGAGGACCCAGTTCTGACCTAGAAATGCTTTTGTGATGTAGCTCTGGTATAATTACCTGTTTGTTTGTCTTCCCTGCTGGACTGTAAATGCTTGAGGGCAAGAGCTTTGTTACTTCCTCTGTCTCCATGTCTGCACGGCCTAGTGCAGTGACTGACAGAAATATTCGACGGATATTTAGTTAACGTGTGATTGAACGCACATAGAGGAAGAAACCCTACTTGTAGTTCTAAGTCATCCAATGCATTTATACAGTCAAGTTCAGTGGTTTGGGGAGATGGATCCATATTATATCCTCACCGTATGATCTGTCAGGGAATTTTCCATATTTATGATTTGCTTTGTGAATACTAATTTAATTCTCATAGGTCTCCCTGTATTAATGGATGGTTTATTTCCCAGAGTCTATTGCTTGCACTCACTGCTGTAAGTTTGAAAACTATTTGAGCTGGAGGTGTCGTATTAACCACCAGTTTCTTCTCTCATTCGTCATAGCCACAAATGATTGTATTGTTTTTATCTTCCCATATCAACTATAGAAACAGAATATTCATGTTTAAGAAATGTGAACCAGCTAAGATAGCTTCATGCAGCACATTGCCCATAATTTGAAGCTGTTGGTTTTCCTGAAATTTATGACTTCTCTCATAAATGAGGGTAAACTCTTCTACTAATGCAATATACAAATCAACTAAAGGCATGTAACAAAAAAAAAAAGGGAAAAATATAAGTGATTCAAAAATGTAATTTAAGGAGAAATTATCATTGCTATAGATGTCACTAATATTAATACAAATTAGTTAATTGATTAATTAATATTGTTTAAAAAATTATTTGTGACACTTGTTAGAGAACAGTAAGGCAGACTTTATTCAGAACCTCCACTATAGATGTAGGGACCACTGCAATGGGGGAGAGAGACAGAGCTCAACTCCAGGTATGACAAGAAAAAGTGAGGATTCGTAGCCAAGGAGCAGGGTGGAGGTTAGTGGCTGGAAAACTAAGAGAAAACATCAAGGATAAGAGTCGGACCTGGCTCAGCCAACCTAACATGAGTTTTACTGAAGCCAAGCCTGGGTGGTCACACGTCACCTGGAGGATGGTGCAGGATAGAGAACTCAATTAGGCATGGAGGGCGATTAGACAGTGAGGCTGGAGGAAACAGCCTCACTGACTTATCAGGATTCTTGGTAAAGTTGGACAGTATAGAGATGAACGAAGCCCAAAAGTCAAGGACCAGTTGGGAAGAGGGTTCAGAATAACCTGACTAGAGTTTGGTCAAGGAGGGATTTGTTTTCAATTTGTATGCAACCTTTATAAACCAGTTTCACTCAAAGCAAATTGGTATTGACATATCAAGATGGCTAATGATCAATGATTAAATTCATATTCTTTTAACACTTGTTGAGTTTTATTTAATGGGGTAAACTGTGTATTTAAAATATGCAAACTAGGAAGATATTCAAATCCTAATTTCAATACTAATTTTATTTAAATTTAAAAAAATTTTTTAAAGAATTTACATTTGAAACATTATATTCGAAAACTATAATTAGATAAATCAGTTGGTAACATTAAATAGCACCATAATAGGTGTATTCGGTTTCAAAATTTCTGTAAAGTTCATGACGCATGAAGGTAACAACAGCGACAATAGCAAACTTGCAGATACGAGCGAGCGCTCTAAAGAAATTGCCTAAGTCATAGGCATTTGAATACTTTTGTTGGTTTATCTTTTCTAAAATATATAAATATTTCATCTAGCAGGAACAAGGCTAATTTTACCTTATGTGACCCTCCATTCAGTCCCCCAAATGGTGTCACTTGTACAAGAGTACATTTTAATCTTGACTTGTAGCTGTCAAATGAATGGGGAGATCACCCACTCTGTCCCAGGCCTCTCGGAAAATTGCCTTTCTCTCCAAGCTCCTACAGCTTCAGATCCCTAAGGCTTGCTTTCTCCCATCTCTCTTGCACAACATCATTTCATGAACATCATCCACGCTGCCCATGTGGCCTGAAGGTAGGGTAGCCCTCTGCAGAGGCCAGGAAGAAAGAGAAGTCATATGTGGAACAAGGAGAAGGCGAGGTCCCTCATACGTCAGTGACGTTCCACATTATGTCAGTTTTTTTCAGTTTATTCTTATGATGTTTTCAGATGGAGGAAAAATCTGCTGGCTGCTCAGCTGGTTGCTGCTAATTTGCTAATCTGAGTGTTGCTCTGACTGGGTGTATGAGAAGCATGGGTTACGGCTTGGGATGGAGCAGCTGAAGAATCGATAAACGTATTCCAGTGACAGACGTTTGTCACTAGTGACCCGTTGCTAAAATCATCCTTTTAGTTTATATCTTTATAATTATAGATAATTAATAAAACTTGGGAAATGCTGTCTGAAAAATTATAGGAGTTCTGAGAACATTTTTGCCGATATTATTATTTTCTCTTACTATGTCCTACATTTCTAATGAACTTGTAAGTTCCTGGCATGCTCATTTCTAACAATAAAATTCACATAAAAAAGTAGAATTTTAGTACTGCAGTATTGCAATATTTACGGTCGGGAACTGGCATTCTTGGTGGCTGAGATCTTACAAAGATGCCTGACTCCCACACTGATGATTTAATTATCACATGGTTGATGCCCATTGTGGACCCATCAGTATCAAAGGTAGGGGAATAGAGTTGAGAGGTGAAAGGATGTTAAAACACTTGCCTCTTTGGCCTCTGAAATAATAGGGAAAGCATGGAATTTGAAGATGGGCATCTGGGTTGGAAAAAAATGTTCCCATATTTTTCCTTATCTTTAAAACTGAGAATAATAGTACTTATTCTTTAGAGTTGGGAAGAACCTCATATACCTTAGGCATGCTATAGACTGGAACTGTTATTCTGCAGCTATATATGGGAATTATTATTCCACAGGTAATGCAATGTAGCTTTTAATTTCCCACATTAAAGTTAGCCTTTTAATGTGCCCCATTCAAAACCCTGTAGAATGTGCAATCTTTAATTTCTTCCTTGAACTTCCTTTTCTACCATAACTACTGTAATTGGAACCGTATGGGAATGTAGATGTTGGGCTTATGCTCCCAAGGCTAAGAAATAAGAACTAAATAGAACAACTAAAAAAAAAAAAAAAACTTGGTAAACATTCTTGAGGGCTGATGATTTCATCTGATATCCTGATTCTGTGATCTTGGTGGAAATTGGAAGAATGTGCTAAGTGATTTTGTAATCATGAGGAAGATTATTCTGCATCCTGAATGAACCAGAATATAAGCTGCCTAGGCGGGGACAGCTATCACCAAAGTATACACACAGTTGTTTTCAACATTAGAAGATGCCAATTGATAGAATTTCTCATCTGTGTATATCAGTCATATAGATGTGAAATTGTAGTGTAATTTACACCGTGAGATAGATGTGGTTTTTTTTCCTTTCATCATTTTAAAGTGGAGCAAACTCTGGCATCAGTGATTAGGAGTGTGGGCTTTGAGTACTACACTTAGCTTCAATCATTTGAGGAGTAAGAGATGCTAAATAACCTAATACTGGAGATACACTATAAAATTACAAGATGCGTAAAAATAAAAGTCACTGTTATTGTTATATATAAAAAGCCATTGTGTGTGTGTGAGTGTGTGAATATGTGTGAGTGTGTTGGCTGGCTTTTAGGTCTTGCATTAAACTTCCCATTTATTCAGGTAACTATTAAAAATTGTGTCCAAACCAGAAATCTATTCTACTACATGTAATAATTTAATATGCTATATTGAAAGTACAGTGCATTCATGGAGAAATGAAAGATTACTTAATATATTATATTGGCACACTTGGCAAGCTATTTGAAATAATGGCTGATTTATGTTTTTATCTGTCGGGGTTATTTGTCATTTCTTGGCAACTCAACATCTTTTGAACACCCATGTGTTGTTTGGAGAACTTTGCACATTGTAAATTCTACCTCTCCAAAGTCAAAGTTTGGAACTGTCTCCTTTGAATGTAGATCAGAGCATTCGACCTGGGCTTCAAAAATTATATCTACTAGCTCATGACTCGGAATATAAACTAGTAGGGAAAGAAGTGGGTGGTGACGTTTAATTCAATCTTTTGGTAAGGATGGTGGCAGGGACATCTGACTTTTAGTTTGTTTGTTTTCATTTGTTTGTTTGTTTGTAATCATGATCCCTGACTGATATATCATTTTACCCTGTGCATCGAAAGAAATTTCAAATGGATTAAAGAGTTACATTTTAAAATTTAGATTTTTAAAAAGAATATACAAAAAGTAAAAGTGAATCGCTATCAAATTGAGGAAAGGAAAAGCATTTTAATTTAAAAAGAGATGGAAGCAGTTACAAAAGGGAAATTAATATATAAAAATAAATTATTTCTACATCTATAAATATACTCAACACATACAACAGGCAGTGGATCAATTGCTTTATCATATAATAAGCTCATATAAGACCTAGGACAACACAAATATTGTTACTGAAAGCTTGAGTTAAATAGCAAAGAAATGAGAAAAGAGAATTTCTAAAGTAAAAAGACAAATGGATAATAAATATTTGAGTAAGATATTCAAATTCATTAGAAATGAAATTTAAATTTAAGCCATGATCAAACATAACTTATTGCCTGTCCAGTCAGTAATATTTTTCTTTTTAACAGAAATACCTTGTGCCGAGGAGTGTATATAATAGTGGTATACTCATATACTTTGAGGAGAGTACAGATTGCTATAACCTTTTTGGAGGAATCATTTTAGAAATATATAACAAAATGTTAATGTTTTCTGAACTAATATTTCCCCTCCTAGGAATATTTTGTTAATGAAATAATTTGAAACATCTACCAAGATTTATGCATAGGATGATTATAGAAACATTAATTGTTAAAGTACAAAAAATTTTAAATTAAAGAACAAGAGCAACTTAAATATCCAACAATAGAGAAATGCTTTAGTACAGTATGGATGATTCATATAAGTGAATATTACAAAATTGTTAAAATGTTAAAATTGTCAAATTGTGTTCCTGAAGAGTTTTCAATAACAGAAAAACACATATTGTAAATTGAATAAAAAATGAGATACAGTTATGTCTGAGTTTAACCATGTAAAATACAGAGAAAAAAGGTAGGAAGGGTGCCAGCAATCAATTCCTCTAGGTATGACTTGGTATAATTTTTCCATTTTTTAATATTCATACTTGCAAATTAATTTTTTTAATAATTAAGAAAAAGTGCCCTAAAATAATTTTGTCCACAAGAAAAACCGATTTGACTAAATTTGGTTTAAAAATAAAATGTTGAATGAACAGTCCTCGTTGGAAACAACTTATTTGATGGAAATATTCGTTTTTCACTTTTCTGCTGCCAAGATTATTATTTTAGACAATGCTTTTATCTTGTGCCCTTTTTAGAAACCTCATTGGCTCCCTGTTTCTTATGCTTTCAAGTATAAATTTCTTTGACTGCTTTCAAGGCCTTCTGTAATTTTGTTCGATCAAAACTGATTTCCTCTTCTTCTTGCCTAGATTCCAACATGTATTGAAATCACCCTTGAAGCTCCATTCTTGCTCATAAAACACACACACTCACACACACACACACACACACACCCTTAGACTGTCTGCCCACCAGTTTGAGTTTCTGCCATGGACCAGGTGCTGTTATAGGTACTAGGGATACAAATGCTCCCATGGAAATTTTTGCTCAGATGGAAAATTATTTAGCAATAGACTTCTAGAGGCCATGAGGCGGGTAGACTCCTCTATAAATTTAAGGTCTAGCCTTAGAACTTAATTGTGGCTCCAGACTTCTGTGTGTTGGGTCAAATTAATTGGGTACCTCGGAGGAAAGAAAACCTCCACTGATTTTTGTCTTCGATTGCCCCATCTCCCCTAATAGTTACAAGAAACAACTACATAAAATGTACTGTCACATGTGAAGATGCTGTTGAGGGCAGTATTTCTTTATGCCATTCTGTTTTTCCTTATAAAGTTTACATGCCAGTCTTATTTTATAATGCATTACCAAAGAAAGTTTTATTTCCTCTGAAAAATTAGTTTGCTTTCGCCTCTTTGATAAAGATAAGGGTATGATACATCCTGTTTCCCTTTTTACTCTGACTACCAGGAAGATCGGCACCATGTTCTTCAGTTGCAGTGACATCTACAAATACTGGCGTGCTTGCATTAGTATTATTTTTAGATGTTGATTTTCATTTCTAATTATATTACTTTCTTTTATTGCCTGTAACTTCTCTGAAGGAGGCCCAAACCCCTGTGGAAAGAAAAAAAGGTGCCATTCAGATGCTGCCTGGTGGATTGAGGTTTTCATCCCAGCTGCTTGTTGTGGTGGTAACCATTGGCTGTCAAGCCGTGGCCCTCTTTGGTAAATACCCTCAGTCAGAAAGAGCCTGCTTTCCGAGGCTATGTCCCCCTCACTGAGGCATCTCATATCTCGCATTCCATGCCTGGTTGACTGAGGCAGGAATATAAAACCCCTAGTCCTTTTTTCTCAAGGGAGGATAATGCTTAAGGCCATCCTGGATCAACTTCTTCCTCAGCCAGCCCCGCATCTCCTACCCTCACAGGTGCTGCTCTCTCAAGCATTCGCCAGTGCATCTCATTCATACAAATGTCCGTCTCAGTGTCTGTTTCTCAGGAAATCCTACCTACAATAACTATATTAATAAAAAGTGAAAACGGAAATATTTTCTATTAGTTGCCCATAGGTACCCTCACCTAGGTCAGGTTAATAGCCTTGCTTACCCAAGCCCATATGTCACATTGTATCTATGAGGACACCATCGGTTATTGATCTCCATTTTGCCATGGACTTCTGCAGATCTAAGAGTCAGAACCACACTTATTAGTACTTAATTCTTTATTGACTTCTGTTGTTCACTGTTGTTTCAGAATCTTAGAGCCATATGGTTATATCTGAGACCCCTTCTTACCGATCCTTACCTTTTTTTGTGTGTTTATAGTAAACTTTCAAGAAGTACTGGAAACTTTGGCAATGACTTTGGAGAGATTCAGCTACTTTATAGCTATTGTGCTTCTTGTGTGTTCACTTTCTGCCTGTATCACTACTTGTGCAGAGAATATAATTTTATTGTCTGGAAATTACAGTCTTATACTCACAAGAGACAAACCTCTAGCTCGTACATGGCCATTTGTGGTGTTGCTTGAGAATTATGATCTCCCTTATGCCCATAATTAGAATCGAGGTTGTTTCAGTTTATTAGGGCTTATGAAACAAAGTAGCACTAACTTGGTGGCTTAAAACAACAAACATTTATTCTCCCACGGTTCTGGAGACCAAAATTCCAAAATCAAGGAGTTGGCAGAGGAAGGCTGTCTCTGAAGGCTCTAGACAAAGATCCTTCCTTGCTGCTTCCTGGTGCCTAGTGGATGCTGGCAATCTTTAGAGTTCCTTGACTTGTAAAACCATCACTCCAGTCTCTGCATCTATCATCATATGTCTTTCTCTCCAGTGCCTCTGTGTCCAAATTTTCCTCCTCTTACAAGGTTACCAGTCATATTGTATGAGGACCCCCCTAATCCAACAGGATTTCATCTTAACTTAATTACATCATCAAAGATCCTTTTTCCTAATAAGGTCATATTCACAAGTATCAGGAGTTAGGACTTGAACATATCTTTTCGACGGACACAGTTTAGCCCACAGCAAAGGTATACTTCACTCTGTTCTTAGCTTTCTGACCCAAGAAGACCATTATGAGAGATGCTTCCATAATATTAAGCAACTTTTGTTAAGTAAAATTACTTTTATTTATTTATTGGAATGTGACACCACACCTAGGCAAAGTTTGCAGTACATTACATTAAATACCAATGGAGCCATTGCTGTAAATATTGGGCCTGTTTGGTGCCCTCCTCATCCCTTTTTCTGCCTGTGCCTGTCTCTCCTTTGCCTGAGGTACGCAGGGTACAACATTTGGCAGCACTCTCTAAATCTCCTCTCATCAATTGTACTTTTTGTTTCAAACCATTTTCTTATCCTTTCCTGCCATCCACCTTTCATGTCCTGTGTATCAGTCTTCAGGATTGTGTGAAATAATGAGAGTCATTCAGATGGCTCCTCATTTTCTAAACTTTCTGCATTAACTTCTAAAATGAAATAAATGTGGAGCATTACTTCAGGAAGATATTAAGAGATATTTTGAAATGTGTGGATTAAAAGTGCTCCACGTGAATTGAGGAGATATTGTGTACTAAGTCTCCTCTTCCAGATTCACAAAGTCTTTAGAATATTTAGGTTGTGAGAATTCCCACAGGCAAACAGAGAAAACCAACAGAATGCGTTGATCTTGTTTTAAGTCAGCATTTCCTAAAAGCATTTAATCACAAAATACACTGAGGAAAACCCTGGTGTAGAACTTTTTCATAGCTTCTATCTGGGAAACAAAGTAAAGCTGTCATCATCTTGGTATGTCTCCTCACACGGAAGGCTTTTTAGATTCATCTGTGATCCAAAATGCTTAAAGTCAGTGAGTGAGAATCATAGACAGTAGTACTGTTTTCTAAGGGAAAATTTCCCCACCTTTCAGGATGTACGTTAGCATAGATTTTAGAATTATGGCTTCCAGAATCTCCTTGCTTGAGTTTAAATTACTTCTCCCCAGTTATAAGCTGTGTGTCTTTAACCAAATTATCTAATCTCCCTTAGCTCAGTTTTCTCATTTATAAAGTGATTGTAATGACAATAATACCTACTCACACATGATTGTGAAGATGGAACAATCAATGTAAAATACCTAGCGTAGTCCTCAGCACACAATTCAGTGGCAGCCAGAAGGCTCCCTGCTCCTGACCCTCATTCTCTCTCATCACACACACACACACACACACACACACACACACACACACACACTCACACACACACTCACACACATGCACGTTAGACACACACGCAGCATTATTAATGCTAAATGATATTAAATGGTGGATACTTCCATTTTGTTCCATCTTACAGCTTGAACTTGCTTTTTAACTTTAGAAAATTAAAACCTCTTGGGAGTTAGGCCATCAGAACTCTAGTTCTCATTCTGGGCCCACCCATCTGGGAGGCCCTGAGAAATCAATTCTTTCTAGGTTTCATTTACCTGTAAAATGCACTCAAGAAGCACTCTGCATGGCACGTCCCCATATTTCAGTTTTTACTTTCTGCTAGTTGTTGCCCCAGCAACTCAAAACTGTACATTAGCATTAAGATGATCTTCTGTATAGGATGCCTGAAAGATTTTAAGAAAAATATTGAAATGTCAGAAATCCACTTACCACAGATTCATAGACTATCCTTATTTCATTGGGGACTTAGCTATCAGGCTGCCTAGTATAGATTTAAGGGCATGGACCTGGAGTTATAAGACCTAAATAATTATCTTGGTTTTGCTAGTTTTCATTTGCTCAGATCCTCTGTGCTTCAGTTTCCTCATCTGTAAAATGGAATCTCTACATTCATAGAGTTATTATAAGAAAATATGCAAGTTAATATTGTAAGATAATACATAAGATAATAAACAATGCCTATTGTCTAGTAGACACTCATACACATGTGCTCTTATGATTGCTAAATAGCCCAGTAGTTTTAAAGATGAGAAAACTGAGACATGAGATGAAAATGCTTGACCTGGAAGTCACAGAAACTACTCATGTTAGAGTCGTGACTGGAATCAGGTTTAGAGCCTGATTATCCCTCCCTCTCCTCAACGATCGCATTCCAGCAAGGTGGGTGTAAAACCATCTCAGTTACTTCAGTCAGCCAATCTGTTACTCTCTCAAAAGCCCTGAATCACTTTGGCTTATTTTTCAAAGTAAATTAAAATTTTAAGCGAAATCTTTTGATTCAGTATTGTTTTTGTGAGTGGTAGGTGAGACACAACGGAATGTTTCTATGAAGATGGCACACAAAAAATTAATTTAATTCAATTCCAGATATTTATTATCTGCTCTCTAAATGAAGCAAATATGTAAAATTTTAGACCTTATTAGGGGAAAATCCGCCTCCTCCTCATTTTTCATAAGGAAATTTTTTGCCAGAAATCAGCATGGGTGCATTTATTCATGCAACGATATTTACTTAAAATCTGCTCTATTACCAGATACTGTTCTAGGTGAAGAGGAGAGAGTGGCGAGCAAGACAGGTAAATTCTATTTTCATGGAGTTAATTTACTAACACAGGTGTCATTACACTATGACCTCAGTCCAAATATGGCCTCTACCTGTGTTTGAAAATGAAGTTTTGTTGGTACACAGCCATGCTAATTCATTTTTGTTTTGCCTGTGACTAGTTTCATACTACAGTGGTAGCGGTGAGAAGTTGCATCAGAGACCCTATGAATCTCAAAGCCTAACTTATATACTATCTAGCTCTTTACTTTAAGAAAACGTTTGTTCACCCAGTTCTAGTAGAATAAGCCATTTGATAAACATGTAAACAAGCAAATAAATAAGATTATTTCAGACACCATGAATAAAATGAGACAGGATTATATAACAGAGATAACAGAGTCTTTATATTTGGGTGATTATTGAAGGTCTTTCTAAGGTCATGACCTTTGAACTGAGACTAGAATGACAAGAAGGAATAAAACAGGTGAAGAACAATGAGTTGGCAAAGTGTTTCTGGAAATAGGAACAGCGGGTGCAAAGGTCTGACCAAGAGCTGCCTTCGATAGAATGTTGTGAGCGAGGCCAAGACCAGTAGGAGAGAAGGTGAGAGGACACACGGGGTGAATCACATGGGCCCCTAATTGAGGAAGAGTGGCATTTGACCTAGGAAATTGGCTAGAACTCGACATCTGCTAGGGATAAAGGTTAGTACTCATGATGCATGACCTCTTCTCTCCTCAACACCTATCATGAGGCTCTAGAGAAAAGTCATCTGTTTCTATATGGATAAAAATCTGAATATTTCTGTTCCCTTCCTTCTCCTCTTGCCACTGAGTGGACAATTTTGGGTGCTTTTGGTTTGAAATCCTAGGTTCTGAGAGGCACATAGTAGGTCCTGCCTCATTCTCCAAACAGTTTTATCCATAATAAAGCTTCACTACTTGGTAGTGTTGTTTTGCCTTATTGTATATTCCTAATTGCCTGCAACCTGGATAGGAGAGGAAAAGGGATTCACTAGCAGCCTCATCCCCAGACTTCTTTCAGTTAGTGTAATGGTTTTGATATCACAACATCAAGTCCAGTGAAAATTTTCATGAATAAAACACAATTTACAGGTGACATAAATGAACCAGCGAGGCAACGTAGAGTCTCACATCATATCCTAAAATGCAAATGAAGTCTTGTGAGCTGCATTTTAAGCTGTCATTGTCTGTGGAAGTGAGGGGCAAATGAGCAAAGAACGATTAAAATGCAGAACATCATATAGATAACCACAGCTGTTCTAACTTTAGGGATCTCTGTAAGGAGAACTGGGAAGATTAGAGGTAGAAGGTGTACGAAGTTGCCAGAATCGTCCAAGCATTTCTCACAACAACCCTTAGAGGTTTCCTCACTGACAGTATGCTTACGTTGATTTCACTTTTATCCACGGCACACTTAAGTTGCTTTACTTACATGTTCATATAATCATCATGGCATCCCTATAGTTAATTATTATTAATAATCATTAGCATTAATGTTGTTCATGACATTATTAAATGAGTTAAATAATAATAATTAATAATTCATACAAGTAAGTGTAGTGGCAGAGTTGGGACGCCAGTCAAGCCATCTGGTTCCAGAGCCCATGTTCTTAAGACACGTCCTCAGAGCAGCAGTGGGGGTCGCGGTGGAGCAGACTGTGTGCTGGAGGAGGAGCATGGGCTTTGCAGATATGTGGATTGAGATTCGGATCCGAGATCTGATTCCCATAGGCTGTGTGATTTGGGCCATCTCATTAGCTGTGCGGTCTGGTTTCCTCATCTGTAAGTTGTGGATAAAACACATAGCTCCTAAGATTGTTTAAAGTATTAAATGAAATAAAATGAGGAAAGCATCACGTACAGCAGCTTCCACAGGGTAAGCGCCCCATCAAGAACAGCCATGCGTATCCTCATGGCATTTACATAGCAAGAGAGTGAACTCCAGCTCAGAGTAGTAATATGTGAACAATTGCTTGGTCAAACTATGTTTGGATATCTAAAATATAACTGATACATTCCCTTTATAAAAAAAATCAACAAACTGAAATTCTATTAATCGCAGTCATAGGAATAGAGAACCCATGCAAATTAGTTTATTGCAGCTGTAATGCCCATGAGGAGTCACAGTAGGGGCAGGACGATGTGGGTGAGTGTCACAGCCATGGACCAGTGGACGATACACAACCACACATGAAAGACATACAGAACCCAAACCAGAAGTAGAGCGTTATTACACAACCATGCGGTGAGCAGGTCACCTTGTCACATGGAGTCACATTTTCCTTAGTGAATACTTCTGTAGTTTTCAGATACTGCCAAGTTAGAGAACTCTAATCGGTTAGATTTAAGATGAGAAATTCATACTTGTTGAACCCAGGTATTATCTTTAGTCATTTCTTTTGCCTATAGTAAGAAGATCCAAGCAACAGCATTCCTTAGAAACATAGGCCAAGGCAAGGCCTACTTTTGCTTGGGTGTTTCACCTTTTATATTGGGGTACCAGGTAAAATCAGGATAAAAATTTAACTGCCCATAATAGAATATTCTTTCACTGTGATAAAGTTTCATACCAGCCATCATCTGTTCACCACCGTTACATGCCAGGTGAGTCCCTATTGTTTTAGATTTGTTTCTAATCCTTTCCAAAAGCACATAGGATACTGTTAGAGACCATGAGGTTCAGGACATTAATTAACTCGCGGGGGCTGCACATCTGTCACTGAAGTAGCAGAGTTTGGGGTTTAGATTCTCTGGTTCCAAAGTCCTTACTCCAGCCTCTCAGCAATACTTCTCCAAACTTGAAACTGATGAATAAGAAGCATTCGAATCTACCAGTCAAACCTAGTTTTTTAGAAGATGCTGCTTGAGTCCTCCATGGGCTGATCCAAATTTCTGTTCATATTTCCATAGCCTGTTTTTCAGAGGCAGGTAAAATGAATGAATCACAACATATGCTGCCAATTCTTTATCTCCTTCCCGTCCCCCTGAAAACAACAACAAACCCTTGCCACCATGTCATTCTAGGAGCTAGTGTTTGAAACTCAAAGGCTTTATTTAGTCGTATTTTCTTAGCATCAAAATGTCTTGCCTTATGTCGATTCACTAGAAAAAAAAAATTATCTAAACCTGCTAGTTGTCAGTCATCTAAATATTTCTCACACGGATTTTGGTGTGCCAGATAGGGTAAAGTGATAATCTCGAAAACTTTTATTTTTTGCCTAAACAGATTATTATTTTTGGTTTTCCATTTTGGTTCTGAAAGTCTTGACTTGGAAGAAATATTATAACAATATAAGACCAAAATCTGTTTTATTCCAAACGTTGATTTCTTTGGCAATTTTTTTTTCAAGTGGCAAGAAATCTATGGAGAGATCGCTACTGAAATTTATTTAAAGTGATCCTTTGATAACTTTTCTTGTTTATTTTTTAAATTTAGAAAAAGAAAAAAGTGGTGAGTAGTTTGGGGGGAAAAAGAGATAACAGAAAAAACACCTGTACTATTTGAATGAAAAAATGATAAATTTTTATGTCTATTTTTAAACCCATGCAAATGGAAAAACATATGTCTAATTCTATTCATTCACCATGGAAATTTTAATGAATAGAGATTCTGAGCGTAAAAATATGCAGTGCTGTTCTCCTGGACTAAGCTTGCGAAGACTATATTTCATAGCAGCCACCCTGGGCCGTTTGGAGAGTCTGGCTTAGGTACAGAATTCCAGCCCACACCCCTGAAGGCTCTGCTTCTAACACAGCATTATGATGTGGGGAGGAATTTTAGACAAGGGAACATGAGGCCACTGGTTAACTGGTGAAAGCTGTCAGGGGAGGTCTTGTGGATATCTGGGGACTTTTGACTGTTCAGAAGCTATTTGCCTTCTTTTGATTTCTCACTGCGATCTTATCCTTCTCACTCTACAAAATCTTTCTGGGACTGTCAATCAAGATGCCACCTTTTCCCTGGCAAATGGGGCACATGTGTTCCAAGCTACGATTAGCTACTATAGCTGCCAGAAAAGTGTGCCTTAAGCCATGTGACATAAAAATGTAGGACGTAAGTAGATCCCTTAGGAAAATGTCATTATTTCCTACTATACCTAATGACGGCTTTGTTAAGAAATGTTTTTCACCCCTTCCTTGTGATTCTGTGAGATACCTCAAATTCTCAATGCATTATTTCCAATCTCTTTCTTGATTGCTTTCTCTCTCTTTTATTTTAGTCAGATTTAGTTTCTGTTGCTTGCAACCAAAGGAACACAGATTTTAAAAATTTATTTAAATATACAAGGGCAGTACATTAAATAGAAAGCACAACACTGCCATTTTATATATTTACAATATTTCTTGCTGCTTAAATAGCAATAATACAGTGGTCATATTCATTTTCAATTTCATCCCTCAGTCCTGAGACACATTTCAGTGCAATTAGCTTGGACAATAGACACGAACAAGGCTGAATTTTCAAGTTTTGGGAAGAGAATAATTAAATACAAGCTGAAGGGTATTGGAAGGGAACTTATCATGCTACTAGATGGAGAAAAATAGTTTCATATGCATTTATTTTGTTTTATTGTAGATATTATGTACAGAAGCCTTTATCTTTTATACCTGACCCTTCATTAATTTAATACCCAAAATATTGATTTTATATTTAGATGAATTGCCACCTTGATTTGTAGTTCTTTTTTTCCGTTTAAGAAGAGATATAGAAATATAAATCCCTGCATAGAAGAATTTAATTTAAGTGGAATTTGGGGAGAGGTTACTATATATATTTCAGGTCTCAAATGCATTTTGTAACAAACCATATAAAAAATTTTTAAGCCATATTTATTAGCCCTCTTTTCCATATTTCACTGACAGAGGTGCATGCTGGGTCAATCATGAAATTGGCTTGAGAGATCTCTTGTCTCCTTCATTTCATATTTGGACCACTTTTATCCCCTTTACACAATAAGCAATCAGAGTTCACATCGTGCATGGATTTCTTCTTATCAAGGAGAAAGAGACTTAGTAGCTGAAGGTGCTTGGAAGAGATTGCTTTCCCCATCAAAAAAGGATTCATAATGGTATAATTTCAGGTCTAATGACACCTGTGGAGGTGTGGCATTCTAGAAACCAGGGAGAAGTATACATGGAATAACAAACTCCTAATTCTTAATATTCATAGGGCACTTTGTTGGTGCCTAGTTCCTGCTTTCCCTTCACAACTGTCTTGTGAATTAGATTCCTATTTGGTTTTTCTTTTAGAAATGAAGAAACTGTGGCTAAGGATTTAAGCAAGATCTATTCAGTCCCCTCAGATGAGAAATGGAGGAGTTTAGATTATAATCTCTGCTTTGTTTGTTTTCCATCTCCCCACAATGCCTTTCTAAATTCCTTTTAAACCAGGTGGGCTCAGCCCAACTTCTCATCAGCATAGATTTTCCAGTTCACCTTCTGTTCTTCTCTGTCAACCATTTCCTTTACAAGTTTCAATTCATTTTGTAGGGAAAAAGAAAATAGAGTCCTGTTTTGGTCATTTTTATCTAAAATTGCTCTTCCCCCTCTTAAGATTTAATTTGTTTTAGATGAGAGAACATGAATACACATGTATCAAACCATCAGTCTTCAAACTAACAAAAACCATAGAGGAGCCGAAAAATAAAATTATCAAGTTTTAATTTCAATGAATCATAGAATCTCAAGATTGTAAGGAATCTTAAGTCATTAGATTCAATCCTGAAATTTCTGAAGTCGGCTGTGTAATTAGCTGCTGGCACAAGACTATATCATTTCAGAAATTCGTGTGCCACATAATCACAGTAAAGATATATTTAGTGTTTTCCATTTGTGCCAGACACTATTGTAAGTGAATTACTTCTATAGTCATATTATACACAAAGCAGTATAGTCCTAGCCCATAGTATATGTATTACATACTCACAGAGTCATAACTTCAATTGATTCATGTAAACCCATATAGTCCTCACGAGAACTCTATGGAGTATTTTTTAAACCGTTCATTTCAGAGAAGAGGAGACAAAAGCAGGGACTGATTTCACTTCTGTAAGATGACATGGCTCCTATGCAGCAGCCCGAATTTGAATGCAAGACGTGTGGCTCTCGGACTGGTACACTCCACTCCCTCATGGGGCTGAGGAAAGACCGTTCACCTTCTGCAAGGATCTTAGCACTGCTCAGGAACCGAAACAGTGATCACTGCGTGAATAATGTACTTTTCATTATTTCTTCTAACTTCTTTTCCTGTTTTATAGGAAAACTATTGATTTTTATATGTTTACTTTACTGTTGGGTAAATTACTGATCTCAATTATTCGTCGTAATAGCTTTTCAGTGATGCCTTCTGAGTTTTCTAAGCGTACAATCATAGCATCTACAAATAAGAAAACTTTTCTTCCTTTGTACAGTTGTTTATACCTTATGTAAGTTTCCTGGGTATAAGTCCTATTACAAGTTAGTTGTAATGATGAAATGTGGAATTTAGGAAATGCTAGTAGCACCTAAGAAACTTCTCAGGTATAATGTAATAATGGTTTGGCCTAAATAATGGCATGGGAAAACCAATATCTATTACGGAGGGATTTTATATTTAAAATTGACTAAACTTGGGGATATGGCCTGGGAACACTAAAAGGTTTTGAATCTGAAGCGTGCAAGTTTAACTGATCATGACCAGAAAATCAACTTTATTTTAATAGCCGTGGAATTCCACTCATCTATTTATCTGAAACAAGGTGGCTAGAAAGAAATAATCAGAATTGTCAGTTTATAAACAGTTCTAGGAATGTGCCTTTAAGAGAAATAATGTACACACATATGTGTGTATATAAATAAAATATAATAATATAATATAATGAAATATATGTAATAAAATATATAATATATATTGAAATATAATAATATATAATAAAATATAATAATAAAATTATATGTGTATAATTTTATAGCCTAACAATGATCCAATGCTTGCTCTACTTATAAAATAAATATATAAAGATAGTATAATACTTACTTCATTTATAAAGTAACTTGAAAAACAATATAGTGACTCATTTAGCCTTTTAAAACTCTGAGATGGGTAATGTTCTAGTTTTTCAAATTCAGTACACTTCAAAATCCTTAGAATAGCTCTTGAGGATGAGTGTTAATAGGAGATTCTTGACTTAGTTTGGGGTGAAGCCTAGGGGACTACATTTTAACTATTAGTCTAGGTAATTCTGACAAATTGGTCCACAGACTATGCTTTGAGAAAATTTGGTCTTGGTCTTTTCACCAGTACTTTGAATTTGGGAGCTGTCTTTGGTACAAATACCACTGTCATTCACATACCAAGTTTCTACACCTAATGTTTTTCTGAATGTGCCATGTTGGTGAATTTTTACATATTTCTTTCCATATGCTTTTAACTCCTGAGAGTGTCCTGATTTGCCTATCAGATGAACAGCCAAGTTATCCTTCTAAACTCTATTCAGCTGAGGGGCATCTTTGTCCTTTTCCCTAGGGTGATGAGATTGAGGCTTTGCTTATCCCTCACAAATGGAGGATGCAGCCAAGTCATCTTTTCAGCTCTAGAGGGACTGAGCAGAAAGACCACAGGCGAGGCAGCTTTCCTACACATACGTGCCAGCCTCCATGGTGGGCCCCAGCCAATGGAAATACCCCATTCTGGGCAAGCTTGCTGTCACGGCCAAATGAGTATTAAACAAAAGCAAAAAAGCAAAAAAAAAAAAAAAAAAAAAAAAATTGTAAAAGCACTACTGTCACTCCTACTTATTTCGCTTATTCCCAAGGAGAAGTCGGAACCAATATTTATCTTGGTCTACTTCATAAAGGTACTATATACATGTGAGCAAACATCTGAATGTACAGGGCTTTTATCTACCTTTGATAATTACTTATAAAGAAAAGGGAGAAAAGATAAAATACACTAAAATTGAGGAATGATGATCAATCTGTTTCTGGAATCTGGGACATATTTCCATTCAATGCAAGAGCAATAGGGATGGATTAAAAAACATAGTAGTGAATCAGAAATACACTGCTACCAAACAGGCATGGGCCTGTTTTCTTGAAGGAAGGTAGAAGTACCCCGCTTGTCCCTTGTTCAAAACCCAGGTTGCACGTAGCTGGGAGGGTTGATTAGCCAGCATTCTGAGATACCTGGAAAGGAAGAGAAGACTGGGGGTGTATCGTGGGAACTATTCATCCCATAAATAAACCTCTGGAGTAGAGACTAAAACACAAAAAGTCAAGTCACAGTAGTCATTGGTGCATTCGGTCTTGACTTTCACCTCTGCATGAGTGCCAGACAATCAAGGATTGCCTCAGAAGAGCTCCTTTCAGGGACAGATACGTGGAATTCCAATCATGGACTCTGCAGAGCACATTCCTGTAATGGCCAGTTTTAAGAAGAACACAAACGAAACGAGTACGGCATACCACACAAAACAACCCACCGATCAACCCACCAGCCAGTCAGCCAGCCGACCAACACACTACAGAACAAGACAAAGAAAATAGCATCCCAAAGACAATCCTCAAAAAAGGTATCACAAACTGTTGCAATCACTGGCAGCATCTTTGGGGTCCATTTACAATTCCAGGGCCAAATTTGATGGAGGCAGCACTCATTTGAATGGAGAGTATCCAAAATATCTGTTTAGAAACAGTCTCAGTATATTACTATTTATATAATTTGGAAGATAGTTTTGCAATTTCTCTCTCTCTCTCTCTCTTCTCTCTCTCTCTCTGGAGAAGAGGAGAGCTCCATTTTTTTTTGTTCCTCCTGGGTGGTCTTGTTGTTCCCTGTAGGAGCATAAAGGGTATAATTTTGTCTTCTCTTAGAGATCCTAAGTGGGGGTTATTGCTCTGCCTTTATTGTCTGTGGCATTCTCAGCACAGCCTCGCTCCTCCTGGTTTGTGTAAGGGCCCAGTAGGGGGCTTTTATTATCTTTCTCCTAACTGTCGCCTTCCTTGCTTTCTCCCTTTGTTTTCTTTTTTTCTTCAGGTATCTTCATTTTCATTTTACTAGGATGTTTCTTTGAAAAAAGGAGAAAGTAGTCCTTTAAAAGTACATCTCATTCAAAACATAGATTAATAAATTGAGAGGAAGGGCATGAATTGAGAACGTTAAAACTCCAAAAACTGCAATTGTGAGAGAGAAAAAGGGGGAGAGAACAGTAGATAGCCCCAAAACAATCTAAGGCGGAACCTTGAAAACCTCTATTCAGAAAAGCAACAAATTGGACATTCTCTTTAGTCTGTCAATCTCCTGTTCTCAAGTCTTGTATACCATCTCTTTTTCCCGATGCTCAGTCTGAAGTATTTCCTCTCATGAAAAGAATGGAGTTTTTCAAACTCAAGAGCCTAATTAAGAACAAGGTTTCCCATCCTTTCAGTATTACATTGTAAGTTCAGCTTCTCTTTTTCTGAACTATTTACAATGGAGGCATTCGTAATAAAGGGGATCACAGTGGGACACTGCCCTCATCGGTAATATCGAAATGAGAACTGTGGAGAGAAAATAGACATTGAGTTCAAGTACTGTGGTGTCCATTCTTTGTAAGTGTTTTAGTCGAATGGAATAACAGGCAGGCACATACCATATTGCAACCACACTAAGTGGATGGTGAAACGTCTCCACACTATCATTAAATTGCTGCGACCATATGAAATGAGCCTCAAATTTAGTATTGGAAAAAGGTTGCTCACTTCCAAATTTTCACACCACTCTTATAGGCTACTTTTGTTTAGTCTTCAGGCAGGAGCAGAACTAGAAATAGAGGAGCCAGAGATAACTGGTAGCAAAGGAAGATTTTTCATGAGAGAGGTGTATAGAGTATTAAACACATACGACAGTGCTTCTCAAACTTAGCATGCATGCAGATTAACTGGGAGGCAGGATTCCTGAACCTTGCCACCAAAAGTTCTGCAAAGGAGCCCAATAACTTGCATTTTTGATATACTTCCTGGTGATGTCCATTCTTCAAGGAAATACAATGACCACACTTAGAGAAGCAAGGACATAAGGCACAATGTTTCTATGGAGAAAAATTAAAATAGATCTCTGAAACCTTGAAATTATCCTTGATTTTTTCTTTCACTCATATCCCACTTCCCTGGGCTCTCTCACCCTCTGCCACAGTATCGAATCACTTGTACCTTGGTCTTATAGATTCTACCCTCACCCTGCTTCTTTAGTTCACCCCCATATTTCCAACCCCCACTTTAGTTCAAACTCTGATTACTTTTTTCCTAGGTCTTTAATGATATCTTAAGTTATCCCCTACTCTCCAGTCTTGTCTCCATTTAATCTAGTATTCATGTAACTTTCTTTTTAAATTAAAATCTGATCAAATTGTTCCTTTGATTAAAATACAACAAAGGCCTCCAAGTCTCTACTGAGTGAAGTCCAAGCTTCTTAGCATTACATATTAGGCTTTCCTGATCTCTCCATCATCCATCTGTCCAGTTTTCTCTCCAGCAATTCCCCGTCATATCCCCTCTAAGCAGTGTTTTATTTATCTGACAGCTATGCGGAGCTACCTGTCAATGCCTGACCAGGCAAGGCTATAGTCTCTCTATTTGAAATACCTTACCAGGAAAAATTTCTATTATCCTTCAAAGTCTAACTCAGGCATAACTCCTCTGTAAAATTTTCCCTGATTCTTCAGATAACCGGAGGCATACAACCCTCCCACTCTGTGGGCACTTGTCAACTTGTAGTAATTATTTGCTTATTTTCTTCTCTAAAATACTGTGATTTCTTTGAAAGCGGGATTCAAAGTGCAATAGCATCTAGCACAATGATGGTTGCTCAGTTAAATCAATTTTAAGAGAGATTAAATAACATTTGAAGATATACATATTTCACATATGGAGAGAAGAGAGGAAAGATAAAGAAATTGTGTCAAAGCCTCTAAAATGGGGCTACAGAATGATGTGATAGTATCTTTGCTAAAATGAGACTCTTCAGTCAAATGGGATTTCTGGCTTGTTAAGAGGTTTATGCGGATCCCTGTTAAGGACCAGGGAACACTTAGAAACCAGTGAGTGGGTCCGTCTCTCTGTGTTTCAAGCCTTATGCCTATGTGCATTGTTTAAATACTCAGTACGAATATCACCAATTGTGTTGTAGAGCATGTGAATTGCTAATTCTTGGGTAATTTTATTCCAGCTGTGCTATGCTTTGAAAAACTATTGAATATCCTTTACCTCATTAAACATGAAGCCTACAGCAAATATTGAGATTTATAAAGTATCTATTTTCCTATTAACCAAGAAGAAAAAAGAATCTTCGTAAAGTACAACATGACAAAACACTTTCCTTCTTTCTCTTCTGCCATCCTCTGTGTGCACCAATCAGACTCATGGAAACCTGGGTTACCATAAAGTTACAGTATATTATTTCATATCTTTAAGGCCAGGGGCAACTCTTAAAGATTTCAACTTTAAGAGGGAATAAGAGTTATAAAGCTACATAATCCTGGCCCCATATTCTACCTGAATAGATCAAGGAAAATTCATTGGAGTGGATAGCATAGATTTATAGTAGCAGAAATAGGAAAGCAATAGACCCTGAGAGAGTCCCAGACAGGTAGCTGGTGTTTTGTTTGATAAATGCTAGTTTCTGAAATGTGTGACCAGGAGTTTGGTTCTCCCTATGGCTCCCAGACAATCTAGGGGAGTCCCCCAGCATGCATGCCATATATATACATGTTTTTATCAGAGCCCAAATTTTCATAAAAGAGTGACTCACTTAACCTCTCTGTCTGGCTTCTGTCTATTCAAGTACTTTGCTTTCGGCACGGGCTCAGGTCTGAGAGGGACAGTAAAGAGGAGGGGGTCCTTGAGCTGATTCTGGTCTGGGCTCTGATTTCCTACGAAGCTCTGGTATGTGCTAGCCACGATGACACAGCACAGTGTAGTTGGGGGCATCCCATTTCCTCTGGTTCATTTGGCCCTAGATCCTTTTTCTAAACCTTCCTCTCCTGATCCTTACTGTCATGGAACTCAGGAACAAATTCACACCTCTTGGGGTTCTTTTGACCCAGAAGAGTCCTTAAGGTAGCACTGACCTTCCTGTTGGCGAATATACCAACAACAGTAACCTTTGAAAGCATACTGAGCTCATGGTTGCCAAGGAAACCAAGAGACCAGAGCATACCTGTTTCACTTTGATTGTCCGTTTCAGGAGCTAGAACATCCAGATGGAGAAGCAGCGTTCAAAATGTGAGCCGTGCGGCGTCTAGCGCAATGGTGTGGGCTTCCTGACTGCTGCTCTCTTTCCACCATTGGCACTTTCATTTTTTCTCTCTCGCCTTGCTAGTAGATTTCTGACCATTGGAACTAGGAAGATTTTTGGCAGTGAAGAGAATAGATAAACGGAGCCTGAAAATTATTTCATTACAAAACATATTGTGAATGAGCTGAGTTTGGTGCTCTCTGGGTCTAGGAGGTCTTCGATGTTGACTTATTCACTCATTGAGAAGTTCCCTGGATTCTTATGAGACCCTTTTCTCATCCCTGGGAACTTGCTAATTATTTAGAAGGACGAGTGTGTTAATGTTACTGTTTGGTCAATTCCGACTTCATTCTAAGTTTGTAGGTGACAGAAAATACAATTCTAGTTTTCAAGGGGTAGCCCATGATCCCTTGCTTATCCACGCATGAGAGAACAAAACTCTTTCATGCTGCTCTACTACAGATGCCTCTGGACTTAACAGCGGGGTTACATCCCGATAAACCCATTGTAAGTTCAAAATATTGTAAGTCAAAAATGCATCTAATACACTTAACATACTGAACATTGTAGCTTAGCCCCGAACAACATGGATTTGAACTGTGTGGATCCACTTAATGCAGATTTGTAAAAAATAAATACTGTAAATGAATTTTCTATTCCTTAGGATTTTCTTAATAACACTTTCTTTTCTTTAGCTTACTTTATTGTAAGAATACAGTATATAACACATTTAACATACACGATATATTAATCGACTATGTTATCATTAAGGCTTTGGGTCAGCAGTAGACTATTAGTAGTTAAGTTTTCGGAAGTCAAAAGTTATACAGATTTTCTGTGTAGGTGTGAGAACCGGAAGCCCCTGCATTGTGTAGGGGTCAGCTGTACACTGCAGAATGTCAGTTGTTCCCCTTCATGATTGAGGGGCGGACTGGGAGCTGCGGCTTGTTGCCACTGCCTAGCATCAGGAGAGGGTCACACCCGCATATCGCGAGCTTGGGGAAAGACCGAATTCAAAAAGTCAAAGTATGGTTTCTACTGCATGAGTATCACTTTTGCATCATCGTAAAGCTAAAAAGTTGTAAGTAGAAGCATCGTAAGTTGGAGACCCTCTGTAGTGGTTCACAAGAACCAGGCACTTTGGGCTCATCTTCATAGGCAATGCAGTTCATTCCAGAACTGCTGTTGCTATGGTGCTATTTCAAGTGGCCTCTTTAGTTAGCTTCTCCCTTGTTAGGTTTTCCAGGCAAGAAGCAGAAGTGAGTACAGTTTGCTTCCCAAGCTTCTAGCACATGTAATAAATGTTCAGTGTCTGTTTGGAGCCCCTCTCGCTAGAGTTGAGCTGAGAGAATCAAATCAGCCCTCACCTCTCAGGGGTAGTAGTATTCACTGAACTGCAATGGCTTTCTCTAAAATTACTTCTTAATCTCTAACTTCTCAACTTTTAAACTTTATATGTGAGAGAAGAGTTGAAAACTGTGAATTAATTTTGTTATAAAACCTTAGGCAGTCTTGAACCTCAATCTGGAATGAGGCTAAGTTCTTTAGGTTTTTGCCTAAATTGATTCTAAAGTAATTTATTTAAATTGAATGACTGGGAGGATTTTATTCTCATTTGCATGAAAACCCTCTAAAAAAAACCCTGGTGAAGGAAGAGTTTAGAGTACTAGCCCATGCTTGGAGATGCTGCTGTTGTATCTGTGAATGAATAAATTCAGTTGAGCAGTAATTAAAATAACAGCACGATGAATTAGCACAACTTCGTTGTGCAACATGATGATCAACAAAGACACAGGTGCCTTGGAGAAAGATTTAATCTAAGTGCAAATCTTTTATTCATAAGTTTCAAATTAAATCTGCTTGACTTCTGAAAGCTCCATTCAAAAATTAATAAATATTTTTATATCAAAGAGAGAAACTGCTATACTTCTTCTGTAAACTAAAATGTGTGTGATTTTACATGTTTTCAAATAAAAAAAAGCATGTGACAAGCACAATATATGAACGAGAAAAAAAAATTAAAATGAGTTTATTATAAGCAAAAGTTCCAGTGTAAATTATGTCCACAATTGTATCCTGTGTCACGAACAATAATATTGTTACGTATTCATGTTTGTCAAACATAAAGAGTACTCTTGACTAAGGAATTCAATTTATATTAGAGTAAGAAATTCAAGTATTTTACTATCATAACTGCTGAGCAAATCTCTAGAAAAATAGACCTTTGCCATTAAGGCAAGATTAACATGGGAAAAAATATAAAATATCAGTCACTCTTTTTATGAATAGTAGATGCTCATAGAGCTGACTTGAGGATGGCCCAAAGAGACCCAGCAAAGGCCAGCACTTACAGCGATACCTTCACAGATGTCCTCATAGTTTACAGCATTATGCTTGGATGTGGTTCCATAGTGTAATGGTTAGCACATCTGCTGTACACACAGGAGATCTTGGTTCACACCCCAGTGGAGCCACAGTCCATGGTTTACAGTCATGCCACCCTGAACAAGCCTGATGTCTGATCTCGGAAGCTAAGCAGGGTTGGGCCTGGTTAGTACTTGGATGGGAGACCAACTAGGAAGACCAGATGTTGTAATAATTTTAATAATAAATTTTTTTAAATTAAAAAAATAAAGCATTATGATTTACTGAAGGATAACATGGAAACCAGATTCTTGGGCTCCTGGTACTTGGAATGTCTGATTTTATTCTGTGAGGACAAAGGGCCATAGCTAAGACCATAATCAAAATACATGCAGAGTATTCTGTGAGGACGTCTCACTGAATAATAAACACAGAGCATTTAGGAACCAAGAATAAAATGACCACAAACAGCTCCAGCTTGGGAACCAATATAAATTCTGAATCTCACTTTAGGTTGTTTTAGAGATATGCAGAATAATTTCTTTGACTCCTAGTGAGTTGGTAGTATTTTCCTAAGTCAGGATCACATTATATAATCATGAGATGAAGCAGAGAATGAAATAAAATAAACAAAGTCTCTAATGATTGACGGAGTGCTCCCCTCCCCCACCATCACAAGGGGAACAGTAGTTGTATAAGGGTATTTACAACAGATCTGATTGAGAGCTGTCTGTGGTTAATAATGAGATTTTGGAATCAAATGACCAGCATTCTAATGGCGTAGCTGCTACCCTAAAGTTGTTTTCTGACACATTCCTCTCATTTGCTTCCATCATGTCAGATTACACATCTTAAAATATCAATTTGATCATCTCATGGTCAGTTCAGGAATTTACAACATTTCACTGCTCCTCCCCAAACCCTCTTCTCCCTCAAATTCTAATCTCTTAAGCTCATGTTCAGGAACCTTGAGGTTCATACGCCAATCTACTTTTCCAGATCTTTTACCATTTTACATTCTATATAAAACTCCCCTGTCCATTAGACTAGGTATTTGCCTTCCTATGGGAAATCTTAAGCATTCTTACTTTCCCTATTCTTGTTTCTCTCTAATTGGAATGTAATGCACACACGCCTCCCACCACCCTTAAATCCACCTCACATCCTAAAGTCTCACCTCCTCTACGAAGATGTCTATGACAATTTCGAGATGAAACAACACTAAAAATTATTGATAGTGTATTGATTCCTTTCTATATATTTATCTCTAGTACACAGGAAGGGCTGGGCTTAGGAGTGCAAGCAGAGAGAACAGTGTACGTTTTTCTTTGTCACTCACTTTGCTGCCTCATCCCTTCACTCCCCAGTCCAATACTTGAACGGATCCTGCAGCTTTTCTTCCCATTCTCATATATAAACACAGTCTTATTGCTAGATATTTTTAGAAGTCCAGTCAAGCCTAAATTAAGACGTCAGTCTCTCACCTATTCATTCTTTTTATCTCCTGCTGTTTCTGCTAGGGCTTCAAAGCTGGCAGACAGGACTTTTTGGTTGTATTATTTTAAGAAGACTTTATCTCAGCTCTCTTTACCCTTTGGTAAAACTCGGATCTTTGCTTCTTAATCCAGGCTGTCTTTGCTCACTTTGCAGTGCTTTTCCAAGCAGCTCTGGCCAAGTTTTAGATTTGAGATTTCCAAAGAGAGTTTCAGACACCAAATCCCTTTGCCTTACCAAGCATATGAATCAAAGAAAACATTCAATATGCTCTGACCCTGTAGTAGAACAGGATAGGTCTTTGAAATTCTATAGCTCAGCAAATAAAAGCCTGATGTCAGTGTCCCTTTTGACAAGGACACCATCTCCTTGAGAAGTATCCTTGTTGCTTTCTACATTTGAGTTTGTGCTGGAAACATAATAAGTAGATTCAACATCACACCATTTCCTGGTTCTTTCTTTGGGAGAGAAAGAAAAGAGTAGAATCAGTGAATATAATATACCACATTAACAGAATGAAGGGGGGGAAAACCTTCCATATGATCCTCTCATTCGAAGCAGAAAAAGCATTTGAAAAAAGTCAGCATTCTTGATAAAAACAGTTAACAAACTAAGAATAGAAGGAAACCACATGAATAGAATAAAGGCCGTAAATGAAATCCCACAGCTAATATCATCTCAGTGGTGAAAGACTAAAAGCTCGTCCTCTAAGATTAGCAAACGACAAGGATGACTGCCTTTGCTACTTCTCTTTAACTTAGTACTGGATGTCCAATCTAGAGCAACTATGCAAGACAAAGAGATAAAATATAAACCCAAATTGGAATGGAGGAAGTATTCTTATTTCTGTTTGTTGCAATATGATCTTATGTGTTGAAGACACTAAAGATTTCACAGACACAAAAAACGGTTAGAACTAATAAAAGAATTCATTAAATTTGTAGGATACAATATCAATACACAAAAATTAGTTGCATTTCTATGTACTGTATATCATCCTGTATACCAACAGTGAACAACTGGAAAAGGAAATGAAGAAAATAATTCCATTTACAATAGCAGCAAAAAACAATATCTAGGAGTAAGCTTAACCAATGAGGCAAAAGATGTATACACTGAAAACTACAAAACATTGCTTAAACAATTTAAAGATTCAAATAAATAGAAATTCATCCTATGATGATGGGTTGGAAGACTTAATATTGTTAAGATGTAAATAGTATTCAAAGTAATTTTTATATTTAATGTAATTCTTATCAAAATCCCATTAGCATTCTTTTTTTGCAAAAAAGATTGCAAAGTTTATACTAAAGTTCCTATGGAATCTCAAGGGACCTCCCAAAGGGCCAAAACAATGTTGAAAAAAACAAGTTGGAGGTCTCACAATTCCCAATTTTAAAACTTATTAGCAAGCTAATATAATCAAAATAGTGTGGTTACTGATAAAAACTGTACGTATAGATCAATAGAATAGAATAGAGAACCTAGACATAAACACTCACATGTATGGTCAAATGATCTTCAACAGGCATGACAAAACCATTCACTGGAGATAGAACAAGCTTTTCAACACATGATGCTGAAAAAACTGGATATCTCTATGTAAAAGAATGAAGTTGGACCCTTACCAAACACCATATATAAAAATTAACTAAAAAATAGATTAAGGACCTAAACATAAGAGCTAAAGCTACAAACTTCTTAGAAGAAAATGTAGGGGGAAATCTTTATGACATTTGTTGAATATGACACCAAAAGGACAGACAACCAAAATAAAAATAGATAAATTATACCAATATTAATTTTTCTGTGCATCAAAGGACAAAATTAATAGTGAAAAGGCAGCCTATGAAATGGGAGAAAATATAAATAATATATCTGATAAGTTAATATCCAGAGGGTATAATGAACTTCTATAACTCAGCAACAAAAACAAACAACTCAATTAAAAAATGTGCAAAGGACTCGAATAGAAATTTTTCCAAAGAAGATGTAAAAATGTCCAAGAAAGACATGAAAAAATAATCAATATCACTAACAATTGTGGAAGATAAATCAAACCATAAGATGCCACCTCACACCCATTAGGATAGCTGTTCTTGGAAAACGTAAATAAAGATAAAAAGTGTTGATGAGGATGAGGATAAATAGGCACCTTTATGCCCTATTCATGGGATGTAAAATGGTGTAGCCACTATGGAAAATAATATGGGGGTTCCCCGCAAAATTGAAAAAAATTACCATGTGAACCATCAATTCTACTTCCAAGTATATATTAAAAATAATTGAAAGTAGGATCTTAATGATATTTGTATACTCATGTTCATAGCAGTATTATTTGTGATAGCTAAAAGGTAGAAGGACATATAAATAAAATGTGATATTAAAGATAAAATTATTCTGGGGTTTTATTTAAGACTATTTCAATAGGGGCATTGCAGTATGGAAAGAGAGAGAGAATACAAAGACAAGTGGGCATTTATAGTCAAGTAGAGTTAGAGGGTCAGTAAATTATTAAAGAAGAGACATTGAGGGAGGTGGATTCTTGCTAAATCAATTTAGACTTAACAGGATTCATGTTGAAGGAGGCTAAGGGCTTAGATTTCAAGGTAGGAGATGAAGAACTTAATCAGATATCAAGACTGGTGGATTCTTTCTATACTAATTATCAGGATTCTTGCTGAGAATGGACTATGCATATGCAGCAAGGACGGGGCCAAGAGGACTCAG
Source organism: Pteropus medius (assembly GCF_902729225.1). NCBI lineage: Eukaryota > Metazoa > Chordata > Mammalia > Chiroptera > Pteropodidae > Pteropus > Pteropus medius. Next base: position 5,232,935 of record NW_024349804.1, on the reverse strand, counting down.
AGGAACCTAACTAAAGTTTGATCAAGGAGTGAGTCTTTGTCAGTGTTATATACAAACAATGTAATATTCAGCCTTGAAAAGGAAGGAAATTCTGATACCTGCTTCAACATGAATTAACCTTGAGGACATTATGCTAAGTGAAAAAAAAAAAAACAACAGTCATAAAAAGATAAGTACTGCAAGATTACTCTTGCATTAGGTATCTAGAGTAGTCGAGTTCAGAGACAGAAGGCAGAATGCTGGTCGCCAGAGTCTGGGGAGAGAAGGACAGGAGGAGTTTTTATTTAATGGCTATAGATTTTTTAGTTTTGCAAGACGAAAGAGTTCTCTAGCTAGGTTGCACAACAGTATGAATTTACTTATTATTACTGAGCTGTACACTTAAAAATGGTTAAGATGGTAAATTTTATATTATATTTTTTTATTACAATTAAAACTAAGTTTAAAAGTTTGTCAACAGTGTGTACACTTTTCGTTGCTCTCCATCATCAATTAAATTTTGGAAAGGTTTGAGCCTTAGAACAACTATTTTGAAAGTCATCAATGTATCCTACATTGAAATTTATTGTATTAAAATATATTTACTACAATTGAATCTTCCAAATTCTGGTTGCCTTTTTAAAAAAAAATCTGTTGGAATACTTTAATCAAATATTTAATAAATGGAACTCATGAAACTTCATATTTTGACAGTTTTATTGAATTATAATTATTGAAAACAGCTTGCAAATGAGAAGTCATTGACAGTAATCACAACAAAATCAGAATTGGAATTTAATAAATTACATAATGAGTGCTCGAATATTGTATAAAATGTAATTTTGAAATTCCCTTTCTGTGCTTTGGGACATCTTGGTAAAAAAAAATCATTGGAGTTGTTATGTTTCTTGGTTAAATTCATATTTAATAACAAAGAAATGAAATTGATGAAGTCTAAGTTTGCGGTATCTAATTTTGAAACATTAAGATATGAATAGAGAAACTACTTGATGGGTCTTACTGCATCAAAATATTTGTTGAAGAAAATATACTCTGAATGGAGGAAAAAAGATACCTGTAAAATATTTGAGTTTCACTTTATACAATATAACATAGGAAGCATAGACTTGAGAATACACTTCATTTAGAAGAATTCTAAGTTTACTGATTACTTCAGCACCTACAGAAAGAATAGTCTCTCAACTACAAATACTGTGGTCTATATAGAACAATCAAAGATGTCAACAATTTTAAATTGATAAACCTCAAAATGTAACTTTGAGGCAAATTTCAGGCACATCCTCTCCAATAGTTAGCAATACTGGACTTTATTCCTAGTGTGTTAATGGCATCTCTTGGTAAGAGAAATGTACATTCTCAGAGCTTTAGTTCTATTTTCTTTTTTCATATTGTTAACTCATATCATTTTGGAAATTAAATTTTCTAATTCCTTCCTGCTGGTATACATTTTTTAAAAAATTGGGCTGGAGACAAAATTTTTTGGATTGCAGATCTTTTTCTAAAGTAAAATGTAAATGTTATTTCATGTTTTCTAATTGTGAAATTGCATTTGAGAAGTCACAGTTGGGCAAGAAAATACATGAGTGGATCACCTGGGTGCGGCATGTTAGTGATCCATCTCCAACACCTCTCATTGCACCTGTTCTCAGACCACTGTCAGTATGAGTTGTAGTTTGGCATCTCTGGATGTAAATGCTGAGATGAAGTTTAGCCTGCAGAGTATTTATTAGGAATCAACTTCTTTGAAAGAGAAGGAAAGAAAGCAAGATTAGGTAGAAGGAGATGTTGAATCATGCCAAAGGCTGTGGCAAAGCCTCTTTCAACCCTGCAGGGAGATCTGGAACAGACAGAACCCCTCAGAATTGTTCAGAGTTGGGCCAAAATGGTTGGGCTTTTATGCCCAAGTGTTGGTCAGTCATTAGATGTGGACAACCTTTAGGAGGGTGTGCTCTAGACCTTTGCAGCCTCAGGAAACCCCAAAGGACTTAGAGCTGAAGGAATTGGAGGGGGGTCAGGGGGACCGCAGGGGCCTAGACTCCAAATTTTGTCTTTGTTTTCAGTGTTCCAGATTTTTGTTTTGCTCTATGCTTGTTGCTATTTTGTTCACTTGCTCTTGTAGGTCAATAGCAAAGCTCTCAGCAACAACCTACTGAATTGTTTAATTGGAAAATCATGATTTCTGTCTAACTCTGAAATGCATTTTTGGGAGATATTTTTTTCCTAAGTGTTTCTATTATATTTTTACTCACGTTTTCATCTAAAGCCTTGGCTGTCCTCTCTTTGGGTCAGTTTGATCACTCTGCATGGTATTCTACTTTCTGGGTGCTTGATCTCTTTGGAGAATTGGTCATTTACCTTTGCCAGCATCTGGGGCCTGCAGACTTGTTGCTGCCGTATCTTAAAATGTGCTGAAGAAGGGGCTTGCTTCCTCTGGGGGTTGGGGGCTGTTGAGGAAGAAGGGGCGTTGTCTCCCATGAGAAGGAGCCAGGGGGATGCTCTCTCCAGCAGGCCTCTGCCCACTCATCCATACTACAGTGTCTATCTTGTGCATTTTCTAAAACTGTTTGATGACCATTACCATTTTCTGATTTAAAAAATAAGCACAAAGTAATCGTTATACTCCTTTTCATCCATACCCACTTTGCCTTCTCCAGTGGCATGGAGAAGCTGGAAGGATTCTTCTGAACTTCATTTTGCCTCTCAGCGAATCAGTTGCCTCTTCTAAGACTTTATTCTTTGAGAAAATCAGTCTCTATCCCGATTATTTCTAGAACTCTCTACACAGAACTGCCTACGTAAGGGAAAAAAAACCCAGACTTGATAGAAAACTGCAACACATCATTGTTAGAGGAAGAACTTTTTCTGTAACCTGACTTGAGTTCGAATCTTTAGTCTGCCATTTACCAGGTTTAAAGCTTGAGAAAGTGATTTAATTAAAACAGGACTCAATTTATTATCCTTAAAAATTATTTTTAAGTTACCTTGAAATTTAGTTGTGTTGCTTAGAAGTGATTTATATATACTACTTATTTGGTGGGGCTTAAACTTGAACTCAAGACGTTCTGATTCTAAAAATCTTTTTTTACCTATTAATATAAACAATTATTTTATTAGAATGTAATTTCCAGCTCGTATTCCAAAAAAAATTTATTTATTATCACAGAAATTTGAATTTAACATCATTTCCACATGGCACGAAATATCATTCTTTTTTGATTTTTTTTCCTCACCATTTAAAAATATTAGCAAATTCAGGTCAACAAAAGATATTGCTAAATTATACTGCATTGTAATTGGAGTGGAACTGGGCAATGAGCGGAAATAAAAGAGAGATAAATGTTGGATTGGGGAGTAAGAGAGAAAAAGATAGAGATAGAGAAAGACGTGAGAGACAGAGAGAGAAAAGAGGTATGTACACACAAAGAAAGATAAGAGGGAGAGAGAGAGAGAGAGGGAGAGAGAATGAGAGAGAGAGAGAGAGAGAGAGAGAGAGAAAGACAGACAGACACTGACTCTGGCCTTTGACTTTCCACCTCGTGGATCTAATTGGAAAATCTTTATTAGAGAATTTGCCAATTAGATCAAAAGGCAAGATAAAATAACTCCAGCTGATACTTTTGGATATACACACACATAGAAAGATTCAATCCCTTAATTGTCACTAACTAGAGTTAGTCTATGTTAGGGGTTTACAGATCATGAACCAAATCTAGCCTGCCACGTGTTTTTGTATGTCCTGCAAGATAAAAGTATTTTTATATTTTTAAATTGCTGGTAGAATTTAAAGAATAATAATATTTTATGGCATGTGAAAATTAAATGAAATTCAAATTTCTGTCATACGTAAACTTTTATTGCAACACAAACACGCCAACTTGTTTACATGTTAGTATTGGCTGCTTTTTGCTATGAGGCATAGTTAAGTTGCAACAGAGCCTGTATGGCCTGCAAAGTCTAAAGTATTTACAGTCTGGCCCTGGTGTTTGGTGTCTTCTGGTCTTTAGCTGTACTCTTTTTTGCAATCCAAATTATGTTTTATAATTTTCATAAACTTTGGACACATGTGACCCATTTCTAGTATTCAAGGAGAGGCTTTGATGGCAAACGCTGATGCTCCTTTCTGAGAAGTGACACCAATAAAGTTGTTTTAGAGTCAGCAGATCTGGGAACAGAGTCTCCTGTCTGCAACATGGGCCAAATTAATAAACATCCAGATGGGTTACACTGTATGTCCTGCTTTGTGTTTGGAACATTTTGGTAATTATTAAATACCTTCATTAAGCACATTTGTCCCCTGTCACACTCCCAGCTTCTTTTTAATTGTATTTTCACTATTCTCCACTAAACAGTTCTGGGGATTCATCTCCACACCTTATTATGGCTAATGTCTTGCTGAGCTGTACCTGGAGGCTGACATTTAGTTGAACAGCAAGGTGGGTCAAACAAGCACGTCAAAAAAAATTCTCTAATAAAGATTTTCCAAGGGGCTATGAGGTCTTTATTCAACCTATTGCTGTATCCCCAAAATGGCTTTCTATTGCCTTGTTTTTCTTTAAGGATTCTCCTTTTTACTGATTTTAGCATTAAATTATTTTCTGTTTTTTTTTTCTTTTTATTAATCCACTTGGTTACAACTTCAGGTATGTCTCTTCTTAGTCTTTATAGAAACAAAAAAGCAATAATTTTTAACTGATTTAAAAAACAACTTTATTGAGCTATAAGTGACATAAAAGAACTACTCATATTTAATGTCTACAGTTTGATGAGTTTGGACATATGCAAACACCTATGGTATCATAGCCACAATCAAGGTAAAAGACATATCTAACACCTTCCAGAGTTTCTTTGCGTCCCTTTGTTGTTTTTCTTTTTTTAATGGGGACTCGTTGTTGAATGGGCGCAAAGTTTCAGTTGTGTGAGATGAATAAGGCCTCAAGACATGCTGTAGAGCACAGTCCACTAGTTAACTGTTCTGTACTGTGCACTTAATTATATTGTAAAGAGGGTAGATCCCCTGCCAAGTGCTCTTAGCACACGTTCGCACACACACACACGCACGCGCGCACACACACATACCCCTCCTGAGATTTTTTATGCGTAAACTCAGCAGGATGAAAGAAGGCAGAAAGCTGACAATAACCTGATTTTCTGTTGTGATGATTGGGATGCGCGCCTCACCCTCATGGTTATTTGAGTTTCAGCACAAGTGTCTATATTTTTGCATGTGTTAGTTCATGACATCTCACCTGCCGGAGGTTATACAATGCACTCTTAAAAAGCAGCATCCGCATAGCTCACGTTGAGCCCCAGGAAGTATTATGCAATACCAAATTAGGGAAATTCCTTTTTGACTAAATCTCAGCTGCATTTTGTCCTGTTCTACATTTTTATGGAACTGACTGTCCAGTTAATGTATGATTTCTCCAGTTTGCTTGAAATGTGTGAGAGAGACGGGGCTCATCGAGCTGACAGGATCCTGAAACACTTTGACATCAGTTGTTTCGGCTGAGTCAATTTGTTATAATCCTAATATTAGTTGACATCACGTGTGAATAGCCTACAAGCTGACATAGTCCTGATCTAGAAACTTCTCTGGGCACAAGAATTCCACTGGAATCCATCTATTGCAATTTTTCTCAGCCTAAGGAGTGAATGTGTTGACATGCACATGCTTGTTCACCTGGCCAACATTTACTGAGCGCCCGTGATAAGTTAAGGTCTCACAGATAATTAAGACATCTTTAATCTCCTCAAGGTGTTCAGAGTCTGGTGTAGAGACAGACTTGTAAATCATACTACAAGTGTGTGTAACACATGCTATGACAAATGTGTGGACATGTAGACAAAAATTTATTAGAGAAGGAAATAATGCTAAGAATCAGGGATGGGTAGGAGTGACCAGGACAAGACATCCCAGTACAGTCAGAGGGGTGGATAGCAGCTGGCTTCTAAAGATCTCTTCTGCCACATGCATGGGCCATACCTCACAGTGTTCCTGTCCTCGTTACAGTCTCCAACCCTTGAATCTGGGCTAGCCTTTTGATGAACAATGGTTAGTAAACCATGGCGGAATCGATGCTGTATGACTGCTGAGGCTAGATCTTAAGAAAACTTACACCTTCCATCTGGGCCTCTTAGAACTCTTGCTTTTGGGATGTTCCCTCTTGGAACCCATCTCATAAGTGTACCTGCTTGGGGCCCCCAGGTTGCAAGAAGCCTGAGCCATGTGGAGAGACCCAGAGGGTGAGACATGACTCTGGGAGGAGAGTCTGGGGAGCCTCATGTCTAGGCTCCAGATATTTTAGAAGTGTGTCTTCTGGCCCTGGCCACCTTGGATGAAGCCACATAGAGCCAGGCCCTTCTGAAATTCATGATCCTCAAAAATGTGAGTCAAATGAAAGATTGTTTTATGCCACCAACTTATGTGGTAGTTTGTTACATAGCAATGAATGACTAGAATAGAGAGTTTATGTGCAAAATAAAGAGGTATGAAAAAGTCAGTTCTAACCTGGAAATAGCAAGTAGTTTAGTAGCTTCATAAGGCTGGGGAAACAATGCTAGAAGAAATATATTAGTTAGAACATTTGCAGTCACTAGTGTGGAAACTCTAGCTCAGTCGAAGTCCGGAGGTGGAGCTCACCACAAGCATGAGAGGGACAGATGGTTCACTGAGGCCTTAGGTATGTCGCCTTTAATCCTCTCCCTCTGTTTCTCTTCCTCCCCCTCCTTGTTTTCCTTCCTCTCCCTCACTTCCTCTCTCTTTCTGTCTCCCTCCATCTCCTTCTCCGTCTCCCGCCTCCAACACCGTCCTTGTCACTCTTTTCCTCATAGTGGGGAAGATGACAAGAAACAGTTTCCGACTCACTTGATTGTCCTGTCTGATCCTCTTTCTGTCAGCTCCAAGAGGAATAATCCAAGAGGAAGCCTCTTATTGGCTCAGCATGGTTCGTTTGTCCATCCCTGGATCAAGCAATATGACTAGTAATGTTAGACAATAGTTGTTCACTACAGAGAGAAGAGGAAGAAGAAATATATTTCAGCAGAGGTCCGTTATGAAAAGTATTACATTCGGGATACAGTCAGATGTTTACCAGAGTGTTATGTAGTCACTTTAGTTTGCGATTGATTAGATGTGTTCTCTTGGTTATGTTTTTGCCAAAGCTGCATGTATTTCTTTATTTCTATACTTTGCCTTATTTTGTTTTTACTAAAAAATGTGATGATGCTTTTCTTTTTGTGGGGGAAAATATTGATACATTATAAACATTCATTTTTCTTTCAATTGTTCAGAGACCCATCCTGTCTCATTTAGCCTCTATGAATACAGTTTCAAGATACACAGTAAGGTAGTCTATAGCTATGGTTATCAATTCCTTGATGCATTCATTTATTTGCTAAATATTTAATAAAATAGTCTTTTCCTAGATTAGATGGGTAGACAGACAGACAGACAGATAAATAGATGCTATTGGCCTTGAGTTTTCCAGTGATCGAAATAAGTGGGAATGCACACACTAAGACAGTCAATTACACTAGTTTTGAATTTCTACAAAGGAGAACATAAAATTGAACCTTTTTCCAGCAATTAAAAAAAGACCTTTCTCATAGGAATCTTCATGTAGAAGACCCCAAAAGAGAAAGAGCGACAACACTGTCTTAAGTTACTAAAAAAGATCAGAAATTTTCTGAAACAAATAAGAGACAGCCCCTCCTTCCCTCAGTCACTTTCACGATAGTATGAGAAAAAGATGTAATCATGAAAAATAGCTGTCTCTGAATAATTGTGATTATGATGTAGAATTGTATGTTTATTAACTGTGCGCTTCTCAAGGGTGGGACTCTCTCTAATGTATCTCCAGGATTTAATGGCCAGGTAGACAGGTCAGGCAGACATCGAAGGGATTTTAGCTTGGAGTAATAGATGACAATTAGCTGTGGAAATGGAAAAAAGTACTATAATGTTTTGGGAAAAGCACTAAATGAGAACAAAACGGATCTTTTTTTCCCAACTCTTGCTCTGATAAACTATATGGCACGGGACAAGTTATTCTTCCACTCCAAGGTCCCACTGTCTCATCGTTAATATAGTAACATAAGTCAATGAGACTTCTAAGATCCCTTTTAGCTCTCAGATCTTATGAATCTGTGTATTACGCATCTAAATTGATGTGCTCGGAGACCCTGGGGTGAGTTAGGCACTATTACTAAATCCTTCTGGACAGTGGATTAAAAACAATATCCATTCAGGGTCTAGAAGTGTGACAGTGAACTCTGTATAATCAGGTTCTGTTTTACTCTGTGGTTTATACTTAGATTTCATCTACTTATTTTGAAAAGCAGTGGAAAAGACGATAGGGTTTCCACCTTCATGGAGCATACAGTTGGGTGGCGGAGACAGAAAAAATAAGACGGACAAATAATGAAATAACTGTGCACTGGGATACATGCTATGAAGAAGAAAAGGGCACTGAAGTCCGCGTAGTGTCACAGACGAGGAGAGCTTAGAGTGGGCATGGTCAGAGACCTCAGCTTTGAGTTGTTGACATTCAGCTGAGACCTAGACCTGAGGGATAAGATGAACAAGGGGAGAGACATTCAGGTAATTAAACAGCCAACACAATGAGACTAGAGACAAATCAGTATATCAGAGGACCCAAAAACAATTCTCCGTGTCTGGTAAAAAGGAGTGAGATGAAGAGACGCACAAGATGAGCTTGGTAGGAGCCGTGACCTTGGAGTCCCGAGCTAACGGGTTATCTATTATTTAACTTCATTGATACAGTTTCTTAAGCAAATAATAATAATAATAATAACAATAATAATAATAATGCATGGCAAATATAAACTTAATTCTTAGTATTTGCCAGGTACTATCCTAATTGCCATTCATATATTAATTTACTTAATCCCCATAACACCCTGTGAGGTGGGAAGTGTTTTTACCCCATTTTACAGATAAGGAATCTGGACAAAGAGAGGTTAAGTAACTTCCAGAAGATCACACAGCCAGAATGTTTTTAAGCTAGAGTCATAGGCAGCCTGACTATAGAGCCTGTATTCTTAATGAATGTGCAGGATGGATGTGTTTTATACCTTGAAGGTTTCAGGTGCTTGACTTGTGTAGACTGAAAACATTTCCAAAGTGATTTGGATTTCTTTTTTCCTTGCTTTTGAAGAAGCACTGCTTGACATGGTATAACTATGCATGAAGGGTTTGTAGATGCTATGAGCCTGGGTCCTTCAAAATAAAAAGTGCACCCCTTAAAAGAACAGAGTAGGGAGCAAGGGGGCTGCTAATGATATTTGAAAGACTGATTTAAAAAAAAAAATCTCATGACACACTTATCCTGTGTCTTCAGACTCAGTGAAATTAACCTCAGCTAAATCTCTATTTGTATTTTTATGGACAAGATATTTCAGTTAAAATAACTGAACCAGATCTGCTAGCAGAGATAGTGAAAATTCTCTGTGCCTCTATTTTCCACACCTGTGATACAGGGAAGATTGGCTATCTATGTGTAATGATAAATAGATAGGTTAGATAGATAGATAGTCAGCTAGCTAGCTAGCTAACTAGATATGAAGTGACAGAGATGATAGCTGATAGCTAATGATAGATAGATAGATAGATAGATAGATAGATAGATAGATAGATAGATAGATAGATAGATAGATAGAAATTATAAGAGAAGGTATCTAATGGCACTGCTATTATTAATATGCCAAGCAAGCAATAATGACAGTTAACATATATATTGAGTATGTCCTGTGTGTCAGTTTTGTTCCAAGGACTTTATATGAATTCTTTTCATCCTTTTAATAATTCCATGAGTTATGTACAGTTGTCCCCATTTTACGAATGAGGACCCTGAGTTACAGAGTAACTCATTCAAGGTCATAGAATTGATACATAGTGGTGTCAAGATTCACACTCACCAAATCCACCTGTAGTCTGTTCTCCTAAACATTACTCTATACTCTCCTGTTTACATATATGAATTAGACCTGCTTTATTGCTGTCAGGAAAGACTTGTCCCTTTTGCTTTTCCTAACCTTACTATACACAGTGTAGCAACACTGAATAATATTTCTGATAGCTGTCAAAGGGAGTAACCAATTAAAATGGAAGAAAATGTCAGTTCCCTCTTTGCAGGGGAAATTCTTAAAATAACATTTTATGTCACCTCTCTGACTTTGAATTTAAAGAGGCAGCCAGACATCTGGGAAGAAGTCAGTCTTTTATAAGGCATCCTAAGTTAGGTGTTCACATCCTGTGTTCCCACAAAACTTTCTCTCTCCTGCCTCCACAGCCCTACCCAGAGCCATTTAATGGCCAGATGATGGGGGGTTACACTCAGACGCTACTGCTTATTAGCCGTGAGACTATGGACATTCTTGTTCAGTACCTCAGTTTTTTCACCTGTGAAATGGAGTAATAATTCCTATGACTTAATTCCTATCACATAAACCTTGCTTATGTAAAATGTTAGCACAGTACTGGGCAATTTGCAAATGCTCTTCGAATGTCATTGTCATTAGTTCCTATAGTGAGCCATCTCTCCATTGTCCATAGATAAGTTAAATTTCCAATTCCGCCTGGAATTAAAGTATGTTAATCTGGAATGACAAATGGGAAATGCTCTTAAAAGTAATATCTATTTCCTTTCATTATTCCAAAACTGAGCAAATTTCCCTCTGCCTTTCACTGGCTCGAAAATATTGAGATTATTCTTTGATCCTGGGAGATGCAGATTTATATCAGAATTGGACTGGGGTCATAGAGAGTATTTTCTGATCATTGAGGACATTCACCCTCTCCCTTGCTTTCCCATATGATTTTATGAAAGCTGATCATACTTTATATAAGTAATAAATCTTCAATTTACCATGTGGGACACATTTGAAAACAGTAATCTAATGGTACATGTTTTCATGTAAATTCCTCTTGTTTCTTGATTAACTAGGTGCTGACCAAGCCTACTGTGTATTTTGGCAGTCATTATTAGTCCTTACTTCTGTGTTTTTGAAAGACTTTCTTGTTACTTTGAGTAATAAGACAGATAATTCCTTAAACTAAGAGCTTTTTAAATATATATATTCCTGGGCCCTGCTCTTAGAGATTCTAATTCAGTAAATCTGAGATCAGATGTCTATGTTTTTGAATATCTGCATAGGCAATTCTGATAATATGCCTTGTTTTGGAACAGCAAAAATATATTCCAATTATAAAGGTTTCGATAACATGTGTCCAATCTACATTCGTAGTCTACCGTTGTATGCTCTGTTCTTTTTCTATGCTGTAGGCACATCAAATTAAAAATTCTCAGATATGCTCTCTCTTCGTGTGCTGTTTCCTTATTTTTTCACGATGGGACAATTTTTTGTTTTTAATTTTTCAATCGAAGTTGACATACAATATTATATTAGTTTCAAATGTACAACATAGTGATTAGACATATGAAGTGATCACCTTGATAAATCCAGTGCCTATCTGACACTGTACATAGTTATAATATTATTTGCTATGCTGTACTTTACATTCCTATGACTGTTCTGTAACTACCAATTTATACTTCTTAATCCCTTTCTCTTTTTCACTTACTTCCCAACCCCACTCCCATCTGGCAACCATCAGAATGTTCTCGATATCTATGAGTTTGCTTATTTTGTTCTTTACATTTCACATATAAGTGAAATCATATAGTATTTGTCCTTCTCTGTCTGACTTACTCTGCTCAGCACAATACCCTCTAGATCCATCCATGTTGTTGCAGATGGCAGGATTTCATTGTTTGTTATGGCTGAGTAATATTCCATTGTATATATGTACCACCTCTTTTCTCTGTTCATCCATTGATGGACATCCAGGTTGCTTCCATATCTCTGCCATTATAAGGTATGGATGCACATGTCCCTTTGAAGTAATATTTTGTGTTTCTTTGAATAAATACCCAGAAGTAGGATTATTGGGTCCTCTGTCTCTTGGGTTAGCCTTTGTTTTAAAGTCTATTTTATCTGGTTTAAGTATTTCTACCCCAGCTTTTTTTTTCCATTTTCATTTTCATTTTTATGAAATGCCTTTTTCCATTTCTTTACTTTCAATCTGTGCCTGTCTTTTGATCTGAAGTGAGTCTCTTGGTAGGCAGCATATGTAAGAGTCTTATTTTCTTATCCATTCAACCATCCTATATCTTTCGATTGGGGCATTTAACCTATTTACTTTTAAAGTAATTGTTGATAGATATGTATTTAATGCCATTTTATTATTCACATTTTTGATCCGCCCCACCGCTGCCTTCTTCTTAAAGAAGTTCCTTTAACATTTCTAGTAATAATGTTTTGGTGGTGATGAACTTTAGCTTTTTCTTGCCTGGGAAGCTCTTTATCCTTTGATTCTAAATGATAGCTTTGTTGGGTCTTGGTTGTAGGTTGCTACTTTTCATCACTTTGAATATGTTGTGCCAATACCTTCTGGCGTACAAAGTTTCTGTTGAGAAATCAGCTGACAGTCTTATTGGAGCTCCCTTGTAGGTAACTAATTGCTTTTCTCTTGCAGCTTTTAAGATTCACTCTTTGTCTTTAACCTTTGGCATTTTAATTATGATGTGTCTCTTTGGGTTCATCTTGTTTGTGTCTGGTTACACTTCTTGGGCTTGTATGCCTATTTCTTTTGCCAGGTTAGGAGAGTTTTCTATCATTATTTCTTCAAATAGGTTTTCAATTTCTCACTCTCTCTGCTCCTTCTGGTACCCCTATGATGCAAACGTTGGTATGCTCAATATTGTCCCAGAGGCCCCTTAAACTATCCTCGTTTTTTTTTCTATTTGCTGTTCTCCTTAGGTGTTTTCTGCTTCCTTATTCTAATTGTTGATTCAATTCTCTGCTTTGTATAATCCACTGTTGATTTCCTCTAATGTATTCTTTATTTCAGTTATGTTCTTCACTTCTAATTGGTTCTTTTTTATGTTTTATAGCTTCATTTTTATATTTCCTATCTCTTTGTTGAAGTTCTCACTGAGATCATTGAGCATATTTATAACCAGTGTTTTGAACTCTGCATCTGGTAGATTTCTTATTTCCATTTTGTTTAGTCCTTTTTCTAGAACTGTATTCTGTTATTTCATTTGGGACATATTTCTTTGTCTCCCTATTTTGGCAGCCTCCCTGTTTTGTTTCTGTGTGTTGGGTAGAGCTGCTGTGTTTTAGTAGAGTGGTCTATGGGGCCCAGTGCATTCTCTCTGGTCACTTGAGCTGGGTGCTCCAGGTATGTTCTTTGTATGGTGTGCGTGTGCTCTCCTGATGTAATTGAGCCTAGGTTGCTGTTTGAACATCAGTGAGAGAGGTTGACTCTTGGGCTGATTCGTTGTGAGGTCTGGCTTTGACTACAATGGATGAGCTGTTTTGCAGGGCTGACCCTAAGGAGCCCTTTGGATGTATTGTCCCCAGAGGCAGCTAGGTGGTGTCCCTGCTTTGCCTGAAGCAGGTAGCCAGACCAGCCCAGGGACCTCCTGGGAAGGGCCCTGCTGTAGGCCAAGTTCAGCCGTAACCTGTGCCCTGCCAGGAGCCCCCTGGCATGAGCTACCAAGCATCCGCAGATGGCTGCTACTCGTGCTAGGCTTGGAGGTACCTCAAGAGGCCAAGCCGCAAACCAAGGCTGGCTGCTGCTAGTGCCGGGCTTGAGTCTGCTCAGGAAGAAGTACTGGGCTTGCTGACACCAGTGGCTGCTTGTTAGGAAATTCTGTAGGATGAGACAAGCCAGGCTGCTTTTATGGAAAATCCACTGGAAGTGGCTTGCATGAGCCCACAAGTCTGGAGAGTTGGGGTCTCAGTGAGTCACCTGGGCAGGGTGATCAATGTCAGCCTAGTTGATGGAGCTCAGATATGGCAGCCGCCTGTATCTGCATGCCAGGAGGAGGTGCTCAACAAAGCAGCAGTGGCCTCTGCCAGCATTTCTGTCGGGAGAAAGCCGCCCCTCCAGCCCTCGCCTTGAAGCCCGACAACTCATTTCTTCCCTGTATGTCCCTGGTCCCTTCTGAGCTGTTGCCCCAGTGCTGGAGCTCAGAGCAAATGAGACTGGCAGTGGGTAAGTCGTGCATGGGCCCTTTAAGAGGAGCTCTTGGGACTCCAGCTGCCCTCTATCTCAGCCACAATCTCCACCGGTTTTCACACAGAAGTTTGGGGTGCTCCTCTTTCCGGCACTGGGGCTCTGTGCTAGGGAACCTGGTGTGGGGCTGGGACCCCTCGCTCCCTGGGGAGACCTCCACAGCTGAGCTATCACTCCAGATTTTTCTTGGCCACATGTAGATGTGGGATCAGCCTATTCCACATCTCCACCCCTCCTCCTCGTCTCGATGTGGCCTCTTCTGTGTGTCCCCAGTTGTAGGACTTTTGTCCAGCTAGACTTCAGGCAATTCTCAATAATGGCTGTTATGTAGTTGAGTTGTAATTTTGATGTGGTCTTGAGAGGAGGCAAGCACAGCATTTACCTTCTATGCCATCTTGACCAGAAATGTGTGTTGTTTCCTTTGCTTTAAAAAAATAATATTTTCATTCTGTTGGTTGAGGAAACTATTTCTTATCCTTATAGATTCAGCTCTGGTATAACCCTGTCTTGGTTATCTTCTCTGATGCTCAAGCCTAGTGGTTCTCAAAGTGGGGTGACTTTGTCTCCCTCTCCCTGTAAAGACAATTGATAATGTCAGAAGATATTTTTGGTTTTCATAATTCGGGAGAGTGGTGCTGTTGGCATCTAGTGGGTAGAGGCCAGTGATGCAGCTAAACATTCCACAATATAGAACAGCCCTCACCATAAGGAATCATCTAGCCCAAAATGTCACTAGCTGTAGGCCGAGTTCAGTGTCCCTTTTTAATTTTCCTCCTCAGTAATTCTAACTTATTACTTATCAAACTTAATTTTTTATGACCTATTTTTCTATCTGCTCTAGTAGCCTGTTATGTCCTCGGACAAGGGATTGTCTTTTTCATCTCTCTTTCCTTATAACCAGTAGATTGGTCTGTGGGTGTGTATGCGTATATGTATAAACCTCAGTGATCTATTTATACTCATTATCTCTCTTTTCTCTGCTTCTGTCCTTGATATGTATTTGTATATACCATTGTATATGTGTATATACACATGAAGTATATGTATATATACACATGACATATACATGATATATTATACACACACCAATATATTGAGGAAAATACATGGGTAAGTATCTCCTTGAATATATAACTGAATTTATAAATACACTCATATGCACTGTTTTGTGGTAGGCAGATGGGCTAACCCAAGATTTAGATAGATTCATGGACTCTGGTTGGAGGTGACATGTTACTCCAGCCTGAAAAGCATAATATCAAGTCATCAATCACCAACTGCAGAGTCAACCTCCTGAGAAAAAAAGTTCCATTTATCGTTTGCCAATTGGAAGGAATACAATTGACTAGAACCAGCTGGCTTTGGCCTCTCCAAAAGGCTGTGACCCATTTAATCAGTTTGGAATGCATCCATAACTTTGAAGATGGATCAGGAAGGATGGCAAGCATGGACAAAGTCAGCTAAGACTAGCAATCTCCCCATTTAAAATGTTTGATGTAAGAGACACATGATTAAAAAAGAAAAAGCTATGCGAGTGGGGTCAGGGGTAAGGGTAGGAAGATGAGTCATTCTTTATGATTTTGAAAACTGACAAACTATGTTTAGTTTGGAAAGACCTAAAAAACCTCACATAACTCAGCTTGTGCTTCATTTCATCAACAGTGTTGGGAAATAATGAAATCTGCAGTTCCTGCTTTCTATCTGTCATCTAAGTCATTCCAGGGACAGTAATCCTGGGCAGTGTCTTTCAGTTGGAGCCATTTCCCTCGAGAGATGGAGTTATTAATAAGATATACATTGAAAGCTCATATACTTTCTCCTACCTGTTTTTGATTTTTCCCCTTCCTAATGCAATTTCACCAATCTCTTGGAGACTGGACAAACAAGGGACAGCTCATGCTTTCCAAATGTGCTCCCCGAATTGAAATGCCAATACCATGTGCAGAGTTCAGGTCTGGGAGATTGGAAGTTATCTTTTACTTTTGTATGGGATATTCCCTCCTGAAGAGTACGTATTATAACATTCGTGTTGTCTTATCCTAACCTCACTGTTCTAATTCTCTTTCCATAACCCAAAATGGCAACCCCTCCATAATTTTAAATTTGAGCATCTTCTTTCTTCTCATGCCTTTAGTGCTCATTTTCTTTAATATCCCAATTTAATATTTCTAGAAGCCCAGTAAGACTTAGGATCCACTGATACTTCATTTTACTGTCATTCTGCCCCTGATGACCTCACTTAATCAGCATTGATTCCAAGGTCCGTCACCCAGCCCCTTCGTTCCCCCTCTGCTGTTTTTTCCCTTTTGTCGTATCACCTGGCTGGACACCCACCTTGCTTAATGCCAGCTGCCTTCCTTTTCCACTCATAGAGCTGAACGGCTGAAGGTGTTGGGAGATAATTCCCCCCTCCCAGTGTCCCGCCCCCACCCCCACTCCCCCACACGCACAGTCACATCTGTGTTTATTAGCCTCCCTTTAAATTTATGACTGTGACCTTGTGACTCTTAACGCTGTTTCCAAATCAAACTCAACTCTCTAGACCAGGGGTTTGGCAAATGTTTTCTGGAAAGGGCCAGATAGAAAGTATTGTAAGCTTTTGGGGCCATACGTTTTTTGTCACAATTTAGTCATCTAGCAGGAAAGCAGCCATACATGAATGGATGTGGCTGTCCTCCAACAAAAGTGTTTACAAAAACAAGCAGTGGGCTGGATTTGGCCCACGAGCTGTAGTTTTATTAGCGTGCTCTAGACCAGTCTTCCACTATCCTGGATGACTATTTAAATCTCGCTTTCCTCAAACCTTCTACACTCACTCCTCACCCCATGCCAAATCTTTACTATTACCCATGCTCTCTGATTTATGAAAACAACAAAAGGAATTAGAAAGAAAGAATTGGATCTTCTCTCTTCTCTGGATATGAGCTCATTTTACTCTGCGTTCCCCGCTACCACTGGATGAAACATCCATGCGGCTCTCTGAGGCCAACCCCTCCCTCCGTGCCCGGGATTCCATCTTCTTTCCTCTACTTAAGGGGAAATTCCAGCAATCCTCTAAATATGCCATGATAGCTGCCATCTTAAAAAAAAAAAAAAAAAAAAAGGAAAGGAAAAGAAAAAACGAAAATCCATTTCTTGACCTCACAGTTCTCTTTAGCTGCGACCCCGTATCTCTGCCCCGCTTCTAGCAGACCTCAGTGAGTTATTTATACTCATAACTCCCTTCTCTCTCCTTCTGTTCTTTCTTGAACCCACTGCCATCAGATTATATCCCCACCATTCCACAACAGCGACTCATTCCAGCTAATTTACCCCAGTTACCTTCTCATTGTCCACGCTAATGGTTATTATTAGTCTACATCCCAGAAGCATTTAAGAAAATCGATAATTGCATCCTGTTTTCCGTATCGCCTTCCGGTGGGTTCTAGGAGCTCTCTGTCTTGTTGCCTCCTTCTCTCTGGATGTTCTTCTCTGGCTCATGATTTCATGATCTGCAGGTTAAATGCTACCTTCTCAGAGACCTTCCCTGATCACCTTATATAAAACAGCAACCCTCCATTTCTGGCACGAAGTAGACACTCAAACAATAGTTGCTGAATGAAGAGATGAACCTTTTAAAATCCTTCTATGTCACATGAGATACTAAGTCTCTTCTTGAGTGTATTATCCTCATTTTTTTTCTGCAGGGAAGCTTAATGCACAAAGTGGCTGAATCATCTGTGCAAGATTACATGGCAGGTGAGAAGCAAGCATGCAAAGAAAGGTACATTTCACTACTTTTTTTTTTTTTCTGAGATGGCCATGTAGCCTTTCCTTAACACCCTGCTTATGAAAGCCTTGCAGAAGCCTATCTCATTCCACTGACGAGGGGCTCCGTCTGTTTGAATATTCCAAGTTCATGTTTTCTCTGCATCCCCACTCGATCTGATCAAGGATTCTATATTTCTGCCACAACTATTAAATCTCACCTTAAAAAAAAATGCATGCCTGAATTTTCAGAAGCTATTTCTGCTGCCTTTATTTTCATTGTCCACCATATAAACTATTTCTCTTAGTACCTAAAAGATGCTATGCCTTTGCTGGGACATTCTCCACTGTCCTCAAGTTGTTAGTTCTTTTCTGTGTTTCCACAGTGAGATACGATCTGCATCACGCTATTCAGCACTTTCTGTCTGCCTAATGATGGGGCGTGTCTTATTTATCTCATTTCCTCTCAAGCTTTTAATGAAGGAATTCATTTTTTTTAGTCAGGCACTATACTTGGCATTTTACCTGTATGATTTCGTTGAATCTTCACAATGCTATAAAATAAGTATATGTGCATTTTATACATCAAGAGAACGAGGGATAATATCCTCATGACATCTGCTGTTTTTATATTTTACTTATTTTTTAAATGTTATTAAGGAATAATTGACAAATGCATATATTTTAAGTGTAGAACATAATGATTTGATGTACACATGCATTGTAGAATGATTACTAAGAGCAAGATAGCATACCCGTCACCTCACATAGTTAATGTACTTAACTCTTCATCTTTTTTTTTTGTGGTGAGAATGCTTGAGATCCACACTCAGAAACTTTCAAGTATACAATATCATGTTGGTAACTATAGTCACCATGCTGTACGTTAGGTCCTCAGAACTTTTTATAACTGAAAATTTGTACCTTTTGATCTACATCGCCCCATTTTTCCCTTTCCTAGCCTCTCATAACTACCATTTAATTCGATTTTCCATTTCTATGAAATCAGCTTTAAATTTTTTTTTTAGATCCTGCATATAAGTGATACCATGCAGTATTTGTCTTTCTCTATCTGGTTTATTTCACTTAGCATAATGCCCTCCAGATTTATTCATGTTGTTGCAAATGTCAGGATTTCATTTTTTTTTTTTTTATGGCTGAAAAATATTCCATTGTATATCAAAAAACAGACATTTTTCCAAAGAAGATATACAGATGGCCAATAGGTATATGAAAAGTTACCGAACATCACTAGTCATCAGGGAAATGCAAAACCACAATGAGATATCACTTCACTTAAGATGGCTGTTATCAACAAGACAAGGGATAACAAATGTAGGCAAGGATATGGAGAGAGGGAACCCTTGTGCACTGATGGTGGAAATGTAAATTGGTACAGCCACTGTGGAAAACAGGATGGGGGTTCCTTACAAAATTTAAACTATAACTACCATATGACCCACCAATCCCACTTCTGGTTACATGTCCAAAGGAAATGTAATCCATATCTCTAAGACACTTCTGCACACCCACGTTCATTGAAGCATTATTCACAATACCCAAGATAGGAAAACAACCAGAGTGTCCTTTGATGGATGGGTAAATAAAGAAAATGTGGCAACTGCAGCTTTTAAAAGTAAGAGCATGGACCACCTAAACCCACATCCGCTGACTCTAATGACCAGGCTCTTAACTACTGTGTCATGCTCACAATCATTTTGAATGAAGGAACGAAAAAATAAGCAAACAGAAGACTGAATAAAATACCACATCCATCTTCCATCATTTGATCTAGCCTGGCCTGCTGTAGAAACAGAATAATTATGTTCATTCTGTAAATAATGAGCTTGTCGGTCTTGTAGAGGGCAACAGTAATCCTACCAGATCTCTTCTGCAAAATCATCTCACCATTTGGCCGCTGCTAGAGTCTGTGCCTTCCAGCTGGTTAGTATTTCCAGCCCTCTGAACGTCCAGAGGCGCCAGTGTGAGCTGCAGTGTGTGATCTGCCTGCAGTGGGTCTGAGGTCAAGGAGTGGAACTCTAGTGGCCGAGAGCCTGAGTAGCCTCAAGTGATTCTGCCCCCAGCACCCACTGGCTGTCTGCTTTTCTCCCACTGGCTTAACCTCTATGTGAATCCGTTTCTTCATCTGTAAAATGGGGTTAATCATGTGCCTCAAAGATTGTTGATGATTGAATTAGTTAATATCATAAAGTGCTTAGGAAAGTGCCTGGTGCCTAGTAAACTCTAAGGGATTATTTGCCAAATAAACTGACTTCTCCCTGCCTCTCTTGCATCTGACTTCAGCAGTACAGCAAAAGTCACTCTGAGCTTTGTGGTGGGCGATTTTAACCTTT
The DNA here is from genome assembly GCF_902729225.1 of Pteropus medius. Taxonomy (NCBI): domain Eukaryota; kingdom Metazoa; phylum Chordata; class Mammalia; order Chiroptera; family Pteropodidae; genus Pteropus; species Pteropus medius. The sequence goes on along the minus strand of NW_024349804.1, from coordinate 5,212,730 downwards.
TCTTAGAAAGGGCACAGAGAAACAATTTCGGTTTTGTTTCCTTGGGGCTGGCAATTTCTTTAGATCAATTTGACCTGTCAATTCAGAGAAGAAAAAGGGAAAAAACTACCGAACACCTGGTCATTCAATTAAACATCACTCTGGCTGATTATTTTACTGATTGATCTGACTTGCAATTTGCCTGAGGAGATCAAAATGCCTGTTTTGGCATCACCTGGCACAGGCTGAGAAGTGACAGATGATTTTGGAATTTCAGGAAATGGAGTCTATGATGACTGTCCAATGCCGTGACTGTGGCGAAGGTCATGATTCCAGGTCACAAAAAGGAAATTGTCGGGCTAATTAGACTCCTGTTGGTGTCCAGACATTGTTATTCATGGATTTGGAGGCCTGCAGTGGTTTTGCTTTCTGTGCCTTGGCGAGTGTATCAGCTCTAGGTTTGCCTGGCTCCTGCAAAGTCATGTGGACCCAGGGGACGCGCTTGCTGTTCCCTTTGAGTACCGACAAGAAAGCTTCCCATCTGGACTTTGTCACTCTATCTTCCTCAGTGCTCCTCCCCAGTGCATGTGAGACTCGGTGACTGTGCTCTGAGTGAACGCCGAAGGGGGCTGGGTAATGAATGTAGATTAAAGAGCATTGAGGCTCAGAGGCAAAATCCCACTGAGCGGCACGGGTGATCCCAAAACAAACTCACTTTTTTGGAGAACAGTATATTTAAGAAGGTCAGAGTTGCTCCTCTTTTAGTTCTTCTTAGGCAGAACTCAAGGACACGGCCAACAACTGGGCGCCCCCTAGAGGGAGATTTGGCAGTTTCCAGCTGAGAAATGCTTACCAGGCCAGGCACCCCCTGAAAGGATACTATAATTAGCTGCCATTAGGGGTTAATGCTGACCGGCCAATTCCTCTGTTCGTGAAACATTCCAAACTTGGAGGGCTTCATCGCCCTGCCCCAAACTCAAACCAGTGCTACCCCTTGCCCCAGAGGCATCCTGGCCTCTGTGTCCAGTGATGGGGGGCGGGGATGTCGGACTTCAGCAGCAAGAGTGGACAGAAGCCCGCGTGGAAGCATTCACCCATAATTCTCTTCCTTCCCTCATCTCATCTCCCTTTCTCTGAGCAAGTTTTCCCTGTCTTTCCTGCCTATTGATATGGTCACATCTCCAGCCCTGCTACTTAAGCGTGGTCCCCTGAACAGCAGCAGGGGCATCACCTGGGCCCTCGTCCACTCTTGGGGCCCGCCCCCAACTTGTGGAGTGAGAAGCCTCGCTTTGACAAGATCTCCAGGTGATTCGAATGCACTTTTGAAGTTTGAGAAACGCTGCGCTAGAACAGTATTTTCAAAAGAATTATTGACAGGGGGTACAGGAGTTGATTTTTAGGTAATAAGTTAGAAAACTTGGGGCTTCCCAGGAATCAGGCTTTATATAATTGTAAATGACCTAGTAATGAGGTTGTCCCTTTCCAATTCTCTTTCAATCCTTGTCCCTAGAGAGAGACTAAGTTCTGAGCTAGAGATTTTAACACTTTTACCTTGGCACCATTCTTGTTCACACAGGTAGTACAGGCTCAGCAACCTTTGGCAGCCAGTACTGTGTAGCTACAATTCAGCAATACTGCTTACTTTTCACTGGTTTTTTATGCACCCTCTCTGTTATGAGTTGAGTTGTTTTTTCTTCAATGGAATTAGTACAAAGTTTAATCTAAAAACACATTTATTTCCGTTAAAAATGTGACTCGGATTCATTTGGAAATTTTACGTAAATAATAGTAACTGTGATGCATGGATAGGGTCAAACTCCTGCACATTGTATTTCAATGACTAGAAAAAAGTAAGCATCGATTTAAAGGTCTGAAATTAGAGTATAGCTGGTAGCGCTTCTTCTTGTGCTTTAATATACACTTTAACTAACTGAGGATCTGGTTAAGATGAAGATTCTGATTTGGTAGGCCTGGAATGAGCTATGGGACTTGAGAGTCTGCTCATCAGACAAGTTCCATAATGGCGCAGGGGCACCTATCCTGCCATTTCCGTGAACAATTTGAATGACAGCGTCATAAGGGAAAGGTGTCCCAAAGGCCTTCATCGGCTGTGTGCAGAAACTCTGCTTCTAGCTCCTCCTGATCCATCCCAGCTCACTGTGGCATGGGATCAACAATGATACTACTCATCGAGGCGGTAGGAGCCCAGATTCTCTATGTAAGTGGTTCTTAAAATCTGGTGTTTTTCAGAATCACCTCAAGTGTTTCTTAAACCACAGATTGCCGGGCCCACCAACACATTTTCTGACTAAGTAGGTCTCAGGAATGGCCCGAGAATTTGCCTTTCTAACAAGTTTCAGAAGACAATGATGTTGCTTATCCAGAGATCAGCTTTGAGAACTATTATATATAATGGACATAACCATACCCATTATATTTATCCCTCTTATGCTGGTGGTGCTGGTGGTAGAGAGCAGGCGGAAGGTCTAGTTTCCCAGACGATTATCACCTCGATTTGACTAAAGCCTTGTCATATTTTATTATGTCAATAAACCATAGATCTTTCTCGGGTTAAAAAGCAAACACATAATGAAATTAGTGGGAATTTACATGATTCTAAGGAAGTGTGGACAAGCTGCACATCCAGGCCAAGGTGCCCACAGGTTGCAATTCTCACCTCCCAGCCTGGGGTGGCCTGCTGGCTCCTCCCCTTCATCCTTTCACGCTTTCAGTCTCAGCTCAAGTAAACCTTCTCCCACAAAGTCTTCCCTGAGCACCAGCCTGGCTGCGTTAGATATTCCTCGTTCTCTGTGCTCTCAGAACACCTTGTGAACAATTTTACCACTGCTCTCTCATATTCTTTTATGACTGTGTGCATACATACAGGTTTGTATTTCCGGCGCCTTGCAAAATGCCTGTAACATAGTGAGAGTGGGTTAAGTGTTGAAAAAAATACATAATTAAGAGAGATGGTGCCATCTGTAATTTCAAAACCAGGCTGGTCCAGGTAGTTCACCAGATTTTTTTTTTGGGGGGGCTGCTGTCCTGCGCACTGCAGAATGTTTAGTAGCATCCCTGGACTCTGCCCACTAGATCTCCCTGCCCCACAAATGCGACAACCAAAAACATCTCCAGACACTCCCATATGGCCCCTGGGTGCAAAATTGCACTTGGTTGAGATAAAGAAGACCCATAATGTATATATCCATTCTTCCCTCAAGGGACAGTTCAGTCGTTTCTAGTTTTTGGTTGAATATGTTCAGCCCCAAAGAATCAAATGCTGTCTCGTGCTCTCTCTCTGTCTGTCTGTCTCTCTCTTTCTGCTTTTAATTTCTTTCAATTTTCTTGAGCCTGGTAATTTCTAATTGGCTGAGTAAAACAGATGCCTGGAGTTACGAGTAGCTGCAGGAGAGCCAGTGTGGGTGGGAGGACTGACCTTTGTGACGGACAGCTTTGCAGGGTGGCGGATGCATCTGGGTGTGCCTGACTCGGAAGCAACAGTGCCAGGACACTTCTGCACCAATCTGTACTATAGTTCTTTTCCTTCTCATATTTCTCCTACCCTAATCTATCACGTAATAGCATATGTTTTCTAAGCATCCACTTTATTTTTTCAATTGTCATATAGCAATAATAACAGTGCCTAATCTAAAAAGCTGTTGTGAGGCTTAAATGAAAAAAAAAATCCGTAGAGTGTTCTATGTCAACACCTGGACCAGTAAATATTAATAGCCAAATAAGTGAATTATATTTAAGGACCGGAGGAAGGCTCCCATGGCTGGATGAGGGGGTGGGAGGGATGAGATGCAGTAGTGGATGAGGAAGCCAGGGGCCAGGTCGTAAAGTCTTGGAGGACAGGACAGTTTGGATTTTAAGTGTAATGAAAAGTAACTAGAGTGTTCGAAGCCAGTGTGTCACATGATCTGATTTATGCTTTAGAGAGATTTGTCTGTCTTGCAGAAAGAATGGGGTATGAGAGGCAAGAGGCAAGGCTGGGCAACTACTGTACTCGTCCAGGTGTTAGATGACGGAACTTGGACTAGGGTTTTACCGGGACGATGGACAGAAGTGGACAGTGCGGGCCGTATTCTGGAGACGGTATTGAGAGGATTCGCTGAAACTTTTCTGAGCAGTGGGAAAGAAAGAAAGGAATCGAGGACGACTCTCAGGCCCCGGAGAGTGAGTGAGTAGATGCGGTGCCATTTACCGAAACGTGGAGACTCGAAAGAAGCGGGGTTCGGGAAGCTAATCAGTGTTTTTGTGTAGGCATGCAAAGTCGTGAATGTTTATTAGATACATACAAAAGGATATTGAGAAAGTATAGCATCTGGAGCCCAAAGCGTAGCTCAGAACTCTTCACTCCACATTGAGGAACCATGAGCACTTAGATTCTACTGAGTGCCATGCAGCTTGGGGAGACCTCGAGATGAGAGTACAGGTAGAGGGGAGTTCGCCTCTCAGTGACTCCCTGTATGCTGGGCACTGAGAAGTGAATGCTGCAGGTTTAGCTGAAGAAGGAAACTCATGCCCCTTAAGACAGCATCTGAGATGTGGCAGCACCTGGGAAGAACTGCCCAAGATGGGCAGTTGGAGGGATGGATCTTATGTTCAGGACTTGACATCTAAGTCAGATTCCTGCACCAGACATGGCAGGGGAAGCAAAGCGACAGAACCATGCAAAGAGAGGCAGTGGTGTCTGAGCGGTAGGGAGTGAGGGTGGGTGACGCGTCATCACAGACCTGATGCCTCAGCGTCGAATAAGTTCCCATTCTTGGTACAACCTCAAAGGGTAGAATGTGCCCTTCAGGTGTCCTTGGCTCTTCAAGAATGCACCGAGGAGAGCTGAAACTCCCAGGAGATAGATATGGAATAGAACACAACCAAATCCAAGCTGGTCAAACGAAAATAATGCAATAAGATTTGTTTCATGTGGCCTGAGATTTACACCCACTACATGCTGATTCTAATCACTGGTGATGTAAATGCACTTCCCTGACTAGTTTTGTTTTGCTCATCATTTTCCCATTCTCAGGGAAAATGTATACCATTCGCCTAGTATACCAGTTTAGGAAGATGATCTTTAAAATATATATGTGTATATATTTTGCATAGTGATGAGTTAAGGAAGCATCTCTCTTCCTGGAATCATGAGCCTGACACCGTTAACACAGTGAGATCTGCTGTACATTTAATCAGAGGTCGTTAATTTGATTTTCTAAAATTAAGCAGAACATCAGCTTGTCATTAGGCCTGAGAATTACTGCATTTCTGAAGTCACTCTGCATACCCCAAAAGGGCTTTATTAGATATGAAGAATAGCAACCTACATATATATTGATGATAATGAGCATATAAATGTTCTGTAAAGAAAAAGGGGAAAAAAAATCCCTGACGAGCATGCATGTGACTCATGATGGCCAGAATTTTTTAAATTTATGATCATTACAACATGGAAAAATAATTATGAATAACAAAAATCTGTTACAATAATTAGCTGTAATGAATGCTCGTGGCAAGCTAAATGAACTGGAACAATTTAAGGCAATAGCACATAATTTGCATTTTGTCTTATGTCAGAGCATTTTATCACTAGACAGAGGAAGCGAGAAAAGGAAAGATAAAAGAACCGAGGAGACGGAAAGGGAGCTGATGGAGAGAAAGTAAAATAAACTCTTCAGCTTTCTAGATTCCCGTCTTCTAAAATAAAGGTGGAAAATGCCAACTTCTTTGAGGGTGTCGAGAGTATGAGAAAGTAGACGATCATCAGTGTAGCAGACATTCAAATCTGACAAACTGGAGGTGAACCTCTACCTGCCTTTGTACACATTACATACCATAGCAACTGACACAACTGCCCTAGGTCTCAGTTCAATTCTTAAAATGGAATAAAAAGAGATCCTGCCCGAAGTTGTGGTGAGGGGTGGATACGTTGTCTTAACCGCTGACTCTTAGTGAAGGCTTACTATCCACCTGGCATTCTCCTGGATGCCTTCGTGTGAACCAAGTCATTTCATCCTCCTGACAGCCCTAATCGGTCTCTTTTACAGGTGAGAACACGAAGACACAAAGGGATGGTACACAAATAGTAAGCGATGGAATGGGATTCGGTACCCAGGCAGTTGGTCTCCAGAGCTCACCTCTGCTTGACATGGCCGCTGCTAGCCAGAGCCAGCACAGTGCCTGGGATGCAGATGAGTAAAGGCCAGGTATCACTGTTTCTCACATTACCTTTGTGGCACGTGGCAGAGTGTGCATGCACACTTATGAGTGGGTCTGGTTGTGACTAATTCAGCTCTGCAAGCTGAAGGGCAGCACTTGGGGACAGTTCTCAAATTCCCCTGGTGTAACCAGCCTTCACCGTGTGTTTTGGGACCCATGCGTTTTGAGATGACAAGGTTACTGCGAAGTGAATTTCTCAGTTGGAAGGCGACGAGCAATTTCAGAAGCAGGTTCTTTCTGACACTGAACAGTATCAGAGGGCCATCATTCATCACCTGGCCATCTTGTGGGGGCCTGGGGATGGTCCCCACTCCACCCACCCACACAAGAGCCTCTCTGACTTTCCTGGTGACCAGATTCAGGGCCTCTCTGGCGGGGCCCAGTGTGGTAGTAAGGGGCCATGGCAGGTGTCCTGGAGCAGAAGGCAGGGGTCTAATTTGCCCGTTTCCTTTTCTCTGCTTGGGCATTACCTGTAGATGAAGCTGCCCATGCACTCCCCATCTGTGTCCATGTATTTAGTACTTTGAGAGGCACTCATTACATCCCTTCGATTTTTAGAAGTGCTTGTTGAAAACAGAGCTCCATTTCCATAACCCTATTTTGTTATTTCTTCATTTTACAGTATATCAGGAGCTTTGTCAAATGGGAATGCCTCGAATTTTCCGTGTCCAGGGGGAAAAGCTGTCATGGTTTACACTGAGTAAAAGTGTAGGAACTGCCAAGATGCAGATGAGCTGACCCTCTCCATTATGTCTCCATTATGCAGAGACATAAAATAAATGCAGAACCAAAATGAGGGATAAGTAAATATTAAGTGGGATTCCTCATCCTGTGCACTGGTCCCTTTTCCTGGATGTATGTTATTTTTCTTTAAAAAGAAACACAATGACTGAAAACCCCAGCCCACCTCTTTCTTTTCTTCCCTCATGTCCCCTGGCTTGCTCACCAGCTTCCATGCTTCTGTTAATTCTCCGGTCGTCTGCCAGCGGAAGGTTATCAAATGACTGTGCGTGGAGCTGGGAACTCTTCCCCTCCTTCCCCCCAATCCCCAGTTACTTCCCTAATCTCCTCCTGGAATCCCCCAGGACACAGGGGTGGTTTATTTCACTCTTTGTCCCTTCTCAGGATGTGCCTCCACTAGTCAGACAAAAGCCTCTAGGCTGAACAGAGGCCCCCAGGAATTTGCTTCTAAAGAAGAGAGAGAACAGAAAGACAAGAGAGAGGGAAGTTCTCTTTCTGCAGCTTTTGCCTTTGGGCAGACTGCCCCAGCTCCAGCTTCCCTGGGCAGAGCCACAGGGGCTAAATTTAAGGCTCTGCATCATCTGTACCTATGGACATCAAGTCAGATAGGAAACTTGTCTGGGATTTGGATGATCTCATTCCCTGAAAGGGCATATTTGTTACCCAGTGGCTGGTAGAGTCTCATGTATGAAGTGTTTGTTTGTTTGATTCTAACTAGAAAGGATTGGGTTTCTTTAGCATGCACAGGGGTCCTTACTCACAGTTGTCGTTGGCTTCAGGCAAAACAGAAATATGGAGAAAAGAGAGCCTGGGTTGCCAATTATCTCAGGTCTCCAACATGAATTGTTTTGCTCTCATTTTCTTGTCAATTACTTTGTTAAGGGGTGGGTGGGGGAGGGAAAGAGAGAGAGAGAGAGAGATTGAGTCACTTAACTGCTTAAAAATTTTAGTCAAGCAATGAGGATATCTTTGCTGAAACAATGGATTTTAGCAGTCTTCCAGGGACCAAAAGAATGCTAGAGATTCGACTTCTAGTTTTGCCATTTTCTCCGAGGACCTAGTGAAACAATTTTATGCCTAGTTCACAAACTGGGGTTTCTTTAAAAAGCAATATATGGTCAGGTTGTTTGAATGGACTTTAATCAAAGCGTTCAAAGTCCCTTTTTCCAAGGCCTAGATTTGTTGTTTTTACATTAATTGCATGTGTTTGTCATTTCTGGGTCAAAGGAAATTTTTGTCTAAACCAAATACTTTCATGTAAGATAAGGACAGTCAGACATCAAAATGCATATTCCCCCAGGAACGGCTTCAGGCTACTTCTTTTGATAGCATTCTGCCTGACAGGTTCACTGCACCCATCAAATCAAAGCTGATTGTGTTTAAAAAATAAAAATTAAAAAAAGCCAAAAACAAAACAAAAAAAACAAGGAAGAAACTCTTTGTTTTTCTTAGAAAATGCATCTTCCACTCTTCTCTCCATGTATATTTTTAAAACCATGGATACACTTTCAAAAGAGGATTTTTCAATAACCTTGAGTAGAGAGATGGAATGTACAGTTCTTATTTCGAACACATAGGACCTGACAGATTTAGGAAAAGTCGTTAGAGGAGGTCACTTGCAGCTTTTCTATAAAATGTTTAATACTGACCTCAGTGGCCATGAACGGAATGAAATTACCTTCTCTTCTCGGATGGCGATAAGTCGACACAGCACTTAGAATGCACCTTCTTTTCTGTAATCATGACCAGACTCCTGGGTCCTGGCTTTCTGATGAAACTGAGCCATCACATGAGTTCTATTGCGCAAGAGATGGATCACTGAAATCAGGAGCAAATGGCTTTTTTGGAAGGATCCATAAAATACCGATTAAAAAATTATTAATGGAAACACATTGAGGGAGGAAAAATACATAGGTTAAATGTAGGTTTCATACTTTGTCCGAAATGCCTTTTAGAAAGATAGCTTGGATGTGCGATTTTAAGGGCTGCCAAAATATTTGTACTGTGATGAAATTAGTGATAATAACTATGGTAAAATAAATAATGCACTTCTGAGATTTCATGTACTATTTATTTCATAATGGTTCTTGTGTACACAGGAAATGCCAGATGCATAGTAGGGATACCGAAATGAATGCTATAGTTAATGTCCTCATGTGCAAAAAAAAATCTGTTGGGACAGGTAGATAGGAACTCCTCAGAGGTTCTAATAGAGATACATACTCAAAGGACACAGGTCTAGTAAGAGAGGAGTGATCCGGAGGGCTTCATGGAAGAGGAATCCATTGGGTTTAGTTCTACCTCATTTATCTTTGGGGAGAACATGGTATTGGAAACGTGATAAAGTTGGTCAGTGTCGGCAAGTTTGCCTAATAAGCTCAGTTTTCTCTCTTTTAGGTAAGACTTCCTTTAGCTTAGCATGAAATCTAAGAAGCCCAGGCTTTTTTGTGGTATGCCCTATTTGAACCAGGAATGGCACAAGATCTAAGACCTATCATTGTTGTAAAGCTTCTCAGCTTGATCCTTGGACCCTTTTTTCTCTCCCTGTCGGTTCTCTGCCCAGGTTACCTCTTATACACCAATGCTGTCAATTGTCGGCTGTATCCACATGACAGACAAATTGTATCTCCAGCCCACAATTTTCCTCTGAATTCCAGACAGATATAGCCTACTGTCTTGTCTACGTCTCTTCTCTAGACAGTCTTGGAGGAGTCTTTGAAATCGAGCAGAACTCATTTTGAGTGCCACTATAATCCAGTTAGGCTTAATCAGAAACTCCATGTTTTTACTCAACCCACTTATTCCTAAGCTCCTTCCACATCCAATTAATTCATCACCAAATTGTATTGATTTTTACTTTTTAAACTTCTCTGGAATCTGGCCATTTTTCTCTATATCTATCACCGAAAATTTCTAAACCACAATAAACGCTTACGGGTTTGATTACAAAATTATTTTTTGTTCCTTGTATCAGTCAGGGTTGTCAGGATTCTCCAGAGAATTCTGGCAAGTCTGAAATGTATAGGGAAGGCCAACTGGCTGACTAGAAACTCAAGCAGTGTTGATGCTGCAATCTTGAGCTTGAATGTGTAGGGCAGGCCATCAGGGTAGAAACTCAGGCAATGATTCTATGTAACAGTCTTGGGGCAGAATTCCTTATTCTCTCGGAAACCTCAGTTTTTCCTCGTAAGGTCTTCAAATGATCAGACGAGACCCATGCACACTGTGGAGGGCAGTATCCTTTACTTTAAGTCAGCAGCTTATAGATTCTAAGCACTTCTGCAAAATCCTCTCACAGCAACATCTAGACTAGTATTTGACTAAATAACTGGACACTATATCCTAGCCACGTTGACACATCAAATTTAACCATCACACCTCCAATCCCTTCTAACCCCTTCTCAGTACTGCGGAGTTGTTTTCAAAACATAAATAGGGTGGTATCACTGTTAACTTACATCTCAGAAGCGTTAAGCCTCTTCCCATTACTCTCCTTGGCCTACAGAGCTCAGCATGGCTGAGTCTGGCTGACTTCATTGAGTCTGCAACTTCATTTCCTGCGACTTCATTACCCTCCATGGATCCACCGCAGTTGTTTTTTATATTTCTTTTGTTGAACCCTCTTCCTCCTGCTGCAGAGATTTTGCAGACTTGTTTTTTTCCTTCTGCATGGAATGTTCTTCCTTCCTCTCCTTATTACGTTCCTCCTGTGCATCTATATTTTAGCTCAGTTGTTCCATGTTCAATGAAAATTTCCTGACTTCCTTGGCAAGATGCTCTTATCGTGCTATGAACTTCTCTTTTATAACATACGTTCTAATATCTATTCATGTTTGTGTGATCACTCGATTGAAGTCTGACCCACCTCTAAACAGTACGCTTTAGTAGTTCCCTAAGAACAGAGGCTCTGACTGGTTCCGTTTATGATGGTATCCTCTGCATTTATCCTTCTGTTTATGAGTATTGTAGTGGATACCTGAAGCTTGGGGTGCATGGTTCTGGCAGCTGGAAGAAGATGTGAGGAGCCGTGGGCAGATGCGACATAGCTTTATTCAGACATAGCAGGACTCAGCAAGGCACAGCTCCCCCGACAGCCTGCACAGGAGCTGTGCTTATAACAAGGTGGCTTACAGCCAGGTACTATAATCAATCACAATCTACCAGTTGTATAGGACCTAGTGTCACCTGGGACGCTGTATCGGGGGTCACCTGGGATGCTGTAGCCAAGGCTGCCGGGAAATCCCATGGCTTGCTGGGAGGGAACCTGACTACATCCATTTTGTTGATCAGTCCCCTCACTCAACAATAATTTATCGGGCAACTCTTTCCCAATAAACCTTGAGTTCGTGCACAGAGACCCTCTCTTGTTTTGCTATATTTGATCACCATGCCCCTCTTTTTACTAGAAATGTGAACATTTCCCCCCTTGAAAATTTAGCTTAGAGATATTGAGACAATAAATATTAAATAGCTGGCCCAAAGACAGAGAATTCAATTAGTAGAGTTGTAATTATTGGCCATGTATTGTCGCTAATAAGGCAGTAAACTAAGCAGAGGCAGCTGTTGGAGAGAGAAGTGAGTGGAGTGACTAGTTAACATGAAAAAGACCACGGGGCCCTAAAGAAGGGAAGAGGGGGTTCAGTGCCTTTTTTTTTTCTCCTTTGCTTGAAGTTTGGACACACCTTTGCATCAGTTCTTGGATTCTAAGAAATTTCTGTATGCCTATAATAAATCTCAGCCCTACCGTTTTAGCATTTAGCTTATTGATCTGCTCTTTGGCTCCCCAGGAGCCCTGAATTGAACGGCGTGTCCGCGGGGGCTGCTGCGCTCCGACGGGATCGCTCTCTGCCCTGCCTTTCTCCACTTTCTCTCCTGCACTTTTCTCCTCTTCTTTCACGATCTCAGGTGCCTAAAAAGAATAACAGCGAAGGGCAAATTTTGCCGGCTGGCTCTAAGAGTGAACGATGGGAATTTGGCTAGATTTAAGTAAACGTACCATGAGCTTAAAAATCCAGAGAACAGAAATACAGCAGCAATAACCTTTACGACTTACTCATCGTTTCCTGGTTTCTTGCATTGTGCCAGGCACTCTGCTGAGTTTTTCTGAAAACTTCCCTGACTGTGGCTTCCCCTCGCCCACTGGTTGTTAAGAACCTCACTCAGTCTTTGTTTGCATCATATTAGCATACTTACCACACTGATTTATAATTGCTCTGATTGGTCATTCTCATCAAGTGGTGAACTGTTTTGAATTTGAAGATCCTAATGCAATAATTTCTAAATCAAAGTTGTGTCTTCTCTACGAATAAACAAATAGGTAAAACTGTGTTATTTTTAATAATTTCAACAGAGATAACGTATATAGTGCTTATTAGCAGCCAGTTACTTTTCTAAGTGCTTTCAATCTGTTAAACCAGTTCATAGAATCTGGTTTTGCAATGAGGGGGTTTCTGGATTTCTAAAATGCAGTCTTCCCACCAAGTTTTGTCTCATTGGGGAAGCTGGGTTTAAGTTATGACTCTGTACTTTGTTTTGATATTGGGCGTATTAGGGTTCTCCAAAGAAACAGAACCAATAGGATATATCTATATAGGTATAGCTATAGATATGTAGAAGGAGATTCATTATGAGGGATTGGCTCATGATTGTGGAGGCCAAGAAGTCTCACAATCTGCTGTCTGTAAGCTGGAGGCCCAGGGGAGATGGTGCTATATAGTTCCTATTCAAACCCAGAGACAGAGACATAAGAACCAAGAGTGCCAGTGTCTTAGGGCAGGAGAAAATGGATGTCCCAGCATGAGCAAGAGAGCAAATTCACCTGTCCTCTACCTTTCATTCTGTCTGGCCCTCAGTGCATTGGATGATGCCTACAGCAACCCCTAGGGTGATCTTCTTTCCCAGTCACCAGTCAAATGCTCATCTCTTCCAGAAACACGCTCTCAGTCCCACCCAGAAATAACCTTTACCAGTGATCTGAGCATCCCTTAGCCGAGCCAAGATGACACACACAGTTAACTATCACATTGCACAAGTCACTTAATCCCTGAGAATCAGTTTTCATATACAGTGAGGACTGAGTCACCCATTTTCAGTATGCTGGTCAGATAAAATTGTGCTTTCCTAGCATTTCGTGCCCATGGGGTATATTATAAATCCTTAACATCCTTCACTTTTATTTATCAGATCAATGTGACAGTACAATCAAAGGAGAGAAACAAAGGAACTCAGGGTGTAGAGAAGATAATGGCTATAATTGTGGAGCACTTCAAGGTGAAAAAGGTAGGGAGTAGGACCAATGGATTTTAGGTGGTGGTGCTACAGAAGCTGGTAGAGTTGGAATACTAGGTGAGTAAGCTGAAAAGAAAGGAGATGCTGGGGAGAGTGGGTGTGCCTGGAATGAAGATGTGGAACAATCACCATAGTTGGAAATGACAGGGTTGAGGTGGAGCCATGGGAATGAGTGACTGTGATAGGTGCGTTGGCATCAACAGTGGAGGGTAGGTTTACAAGGAACGAGAGCCAAGCGTGAGAAGAATAACCTACACATGTATGTTTGAATTATCCAGAACATAAGACAGATTATAGTATGTTAGGGTATAAGTGGCCTTAGAGTCAAAGTGGTTAAAAAATGACCTACATGTTCCCACTGGATAATTAACGTTATAGAATCAGAAGACTTGAACCTTACTTTCTATACTATCAGTTACAAGTAATGTAACATTGTAAATTTCTTTTTCCTAGTGTTAGATTTCTTATTTTTAAAATTAGTATAAGAAGTGTCCTATATCCCTAAAACATTTTGTGATGTGATTATAAGAAATAAAGCATATGAACATTATCAGGTATAATGCATTGAGACTACGAGATGGGTAGAGTATCATCTTGACCTTTACATCTCAGCCTTCATTTTTCAGATCAATGTAATAGTTATTAATTTCATCCGACCTTCGGGCACTCAATCTGTGGTATAGAAAATTGGGTGGGGGGGCGCTCGTCTTATTTTTTACTCTTGTAAGAGAAGGCTGGATGACATTCGGGACTGCTTTTTCATTCACTTTCCTATATTCATGATCTGTTATCAAATACCTCACTCTGATCAATAAACGGTAGATGATTTTGTTCAATAACTATTTATAGAGCATATGTTGAATGCCAAGCACACATTCATCATGTGAGATTTTTTACATTTACATTTTTTTGCCCAGTACCTCTCAGTTGACTTTACAGTGAGTCCTTCCGTTTTTATATATTTTCCTTTAAATAGGTTCAGGAAAATACCCCAAATTTCTTACAACCTAGATAATTTTTCATTGACAGAAAAATCCTATAGTCTCCTAGGATTAACGCCCTACCCTTTTACTCAACCACAGAACTCTCTGGTAGAATTAACTAAAAGAAAAAAGAAAAACAAAAACAAGTCAGCAAGTAAACACACAACAAAGAAAAAGTAACTAAACTAGTTTTGAACCCTCAGTACTTACAATTAATTTTAAAAAGACCTTAAGTTATGCATAATTTTATATTATGTTATAATTATATATTCTGAGTCAAAGATCAACAGAATGAATCTTATTTTTATAATAATAATTACTAATAGTTATGAAAACTTTTAGAAAGGGGGTCTAAATGTATAATAACTGCTCTAATGGTAATTACAGTCTTTAATTTGCCATATTTGCCAATAGATTTAAAATTTTTAGAGAATAAAGGGTATTTTATATTTTTATTTCCAAGGCCTAGTGTACAGTAGATCCTCAGTAAATATTAATTGTTTTTAGTTAAATTAAAGGCAGATGGAATTTATAAAGAATAAAATGGTCTTTGAAATAGATTATAAATCTGAAATCAAAACAAGTTAACGTTTTTAAGTGTGACAATAGGTATTATTTCTAAATTAATCTTATAGGGATCATACATCAAAACTGTAGTATCTCGAATATTTTTGTCTTTAATTTTTAAAGAAGCAATGGCTATGCAAAATGCTTCTAAACGTTAAGAACATGTTTCTGTAGGATGAATAATTTACCATGTCTGACATTGAACAGTAGATTACCTGACCCGTCCACCCATCAAACATCCGGTATGTCTCTAATAAGCATGGCAGCATAAAGATAATATAGGAAAACTTGCTCAGGGGTTTAGAAATATAAATTCATTGGTCTGAAGGATTATGGATGTATATGCTTTTAATCATGAAAGATTATGAACATACAATCAGAAATTTTTATTAAAAAAAATATAAATAGCTTTTGAACAGCCACTGGAATTTAAAATTGAAGCAGCGAGCTCCAAGGGCAATGTAATTTTCTTAACAATAACAGCTTCCATTCAATGAGAATTTTTATTTCTCCCGACATAGTGATAGGCAAATTGAGTTCATTACCTTTCATCCTTAAAACCATCTAAAAAGATAGGTTTGATTCTCTGTTTAATTATGAGAAAACTGAAGTGGCAGGAGTTGAACAAACTAGCTTCAGGTCACAGAATAGAAACTAGTGGAACAAGATTTGACTTCGAGTCTCACAGCTGCTAAGGCACATGCTCTTTTTGCTTCCTACTTCTTAGAGTTATTGTGAGGCTAAGATACTGATAATGTAAACACTTTATATATATTAATGTATTTAATTCTTACAGCAACGCTGTCAGAAAGATGTTGTATGACTTGGCCAAGGGCAAAAAGCTGACATGTGGGACAAAGTTTTTAAGCACAGAACTATACTGTTTCTGTGAAGTAGGAGACATTATGGACAGCTCCTAGCTCAAAGCAGGACACATTTTAGGCACCAAATAAGTGTAAATGCCTTTCTTTCCACATTTCTAAGGTGAACACTTAGTATTTTGTTAAATGAATCATGAAAATGGGATTACATATATATTATATATAGACATATTTAAAAACAACCTAAATACTAGATAGGTGAAGGCTAGCCTTTCAGACTATTGCTTTATTTGACATTTCAGCCCTCCTATTTCTAAGAGAGTTACGATTTTCTGCATTTAGGCTTATAAAAATATCTCACACAGTCATCACTTTCGGGTTATGTCTGTTTTATAAACTCTTGTAGTTGGGGCATTTTCATCTAAATTCCAGCAATTTATGATTACTCTGTTTTATGGCCTTTCAGTTTCATATGCAATCTATTTGACAGTGCTCATCCAACACCTATAGCAATTTTGCCTAATATGAGAGCAAGTTTTTCTGAGACACTAACTTGGCCCTAAATAAATCAAACATAATCCAATGCTTCTGCAATGTCCCCTTAATCGACTTATCTTCAAATGCTATGACAAAAAGAGTCATGTTTTCTGGTATGATTTGTTTCTTTGGAAATCTATGCTAATTCTAGCTCACGGTCTATTGCTTTTTCTTTACTAGACTATTTTTTATGAATAGGTACTTCATCATTCTAGTGAAGCTAGAAATAAATATGCCTATGGAGAGAAGAGTTTTTACACCATCATCATAGGGCAGATCATTAAACTTCATCATTTGCCTTCATTTAATTTAGATAAAATTGGTAGAGAGACCATTTGTGGGATATTTATTTGGTTTTTAGTCATTCTCTGTCTCTCCCCCACGCACATAAAATTGAGCATTCATATATGTGTTCTTTGTCTCCCCTTACATAGAATATTGGTTTTTGAGGGCCAGAGGTATGATTTTTATAACTGCTGTATTACTTTCTGTGCCTAGTATAATAAGAGGCACATAGTAGATGCTTAGGAGTTCTAGTTGGTTCATGTTCTTAGTCAAGTGAACCAATCAAAAAGAAGGAATTCTTTCTTTCAACATTCACTATTTAATATATCTCTCTATTAAGTAAATTATCATCCCAGTAATATATACTTAAAACATTTTCTGTGAAGAAAATCTCTCTTTCTCTCTCTCTCTCTTTTTTTCTCTCTCTCTCTCCCTCCCTCCCGCTCCCTCCCTCCCTCTAGGTGCGTGTGTGTGCACACAGTGCCTGTGAGCATGAGTGTTTAATAATTTCTTCAATGATAGTGAAAAAGTTATTTAACCTCTATTGAGTCCTAGGGTCCTCCCCCTTAAAATGGTACAGTTACTTCTGACTCATAAACAATATATATGCAAAGAATTTCCATGTTGGGGAAATATCATGACTGCCTATGTTATCTGTACTGCATACTTTATATGTTGGATGATTTAAGATTTTGTCTTGACTCTTATCTCAGCAAGATAAATGGGTCTTTTCTTCCTAATGTAAAATTTCATTAATACAAGTAGGTCAGGGTCTCAACTGCATGAGATTTCTTGCGTACCCACATTTGCTTTCTCTTGTTTCTCTGTCATTCCATGTAGTGTTTCCTTGTCTGCTTGACAAAGTTGGTTCACCACTCCAATGTCCACATCTCAGTCCTTGGAAAGAAGAAAGAGGACAGAGAGAGCAAGAAACTTTCTTTTAAAGAAACTATCCAGAAGTTGAACACATCACTCCCATCACAATTCACTGGCCAGAACTTAATCAAGGCTCTTAACTTAATTGCAAGAGGTCTGGGATAAATAATCTTTAACCAGTAGGCCATGTGCTCAGCTGAAACCCAGGGGCTTAATTATTTAAAGGAAGAAAGGAAGAATGGATATTAGGGAATAATTAGCAATCTGTATCACATGCATGTCATTGTAACAATTCTCTAGGGGTGACTTTATTGTCTATATTCAATGGATAAGATAGTTGAAATTCAGAGAGAGGAGATTACTTGTCAAAAGTCACTTAAATGTGTAGATCAAGGAGGAAGGATGATTATAATCAAGGCAGCAGTACATTAGGTTTTCAGTTATAAAAGAGAAGGAAAAAAATAGCTACTTAATGTTATTTTGCATCCCATCAGAAAATAGGCATCTATGGTATTCATGTGCTATTGGTAAGCCTGTATTTTGCAGGCAATCTTATGGGAGATGATATAATAGGAAAAAAAATTAAATCATTGAGAGTAGAAGCTAGACGTAAGCCCATGGGGTAGGGGGAAAGCATGATTTGTTTTCAATCACTTGATTACACAGGTCTCAAAAATTCTCCAAATGCTCTGGGTAGTTAAATCCCCATTCTTTTTAGCTATCAGCTTTAGTTGAATTTTTAGTTTGAGAGAACAATCCTAGGAATACAAGTAATGTAAATTTACACGCAAATCAAATTCAACCCTGAAAATGTGAGGATGATAAGATAATAAAAAATGAGGAGCAAGAAGATTAGGTGAAGCCTATCAATTTGCCAAAAGTTTGAGGTCAGAGATACACAAGTAAGGAATTGATCAAAAATTGTTCTGGATAAATAAATATATGTTCAGAAGGATTACTTAAACAATAATTTTTGAGCTTTCTCTCTAGAAAAATGACAAGATGAGAGGAAAAATACTTTAGGGCCAGTAACCACATGAATACTAGGGACTATATTAATGGACAATGATGACATATTCAGCAACGCATAATCACTACCTCATTCATGGGCAGAAATTTCTAAGCAGCCTCAATTATTTTAAAATAAGCTTAAGTACTTTTTTCAGACATTAAAAATTTTCAGTCAGCCATCTAATTTTGTTTCAGAGTTCTTACCTTTTACATTCTTTTGGTTTTATTCCTCCCCTTACTATTTTAGAAAGACTGGATGAGATACCACTGATATTGACATTCTTATTTTACCTATCACCTGTGCCCATCCTTAAAGAAAGATTGCTTCTATGCTTCCAGGGTAGGTAAGTTTGGAGGGAAGTAGGGAGCTATTGGTTGGAGGCAACAAATAGTCCACACTGAGAATCTAGAATATGAAAATAGAAGATGTTCCTACATATCAAACACCATTGATAAAGAGAGATTCTCAGTTGATTTCTTTGGTGGAATTAATCGAATTAGAGCAACAGCAACAAAAAGAATGATACAACCTCAGCCTCTCTCTCTATAGTCATCACCTCTGTAGACCCCTTCTGGTCCCATTAATGTCCCCACACACCAAAAACGGAAGAATAAATTCAGAATTCTAGTCTAAGTACACTTTGGAAATTTTTCTCTCCTTGGTCAATATTTCAGTAATCAACACACAGTTACATTAATTAATCAATAATTAATGTAACATATTAATTTTCTAGTGTGCAGAATTAAGCAAAACATTTAACTGTGATGATGGAAAAATATAGTTAGACTTTATAAGATTAACTCTAGTAGTTTATAAAATTCACATAATAGTATGGTATATTTATCTTGTCTTAGAGGATGTCTGCAATTCTCACCATTTTACCCAATATTTTGGGTAAGGCTGAGTATTATTAGTCTGCTCAAACTGCCATGGTAGAATACCACGGACTGGCTTTTTCACAATACTGGAGGCTTAAAGTCCAATGTCAAGATGCCAGCACAGTTAGTTGGTGTCTGGTTAAAGCTCTCTTTGGGTTGCGGAGAGAGAACTGCCTTCTTACCTTTGTTCTCACACAGCCTTTACTCCTGTGTGTATGCATGTGTGCCTGTGTGTATGTGTGTGTGTGTGTGTGCGTGCACACACACACACACACACATAAATAGAGAGAGAGAGAGAGAGAGAGAGAGTCTGAGATAGAGAGAGAGAGCATCTGTCTTTTTATAAGGACACTAGTCCTGTCAAATTGGGCCCTACCCTTATGACCTCGTTTAATCTTAACTAAGGTTAAATGCCCTGTCTCCAAAAACAGTTACATTGAGGGTTAGGGCTTACGAATTTTGAGGGGACACACTTCAGTCAATAAAAACCTGTCACCCCAAAACACTATGAGAAAAGAATTCTACATCCTGAGTGAAGAAGGAAGCTAAAGACTTCAAAAATATCTCCTTAACATGAGCAGCTTTATCATATTTATTAGCTGTCATTTTGGAAATCACAAAACAGGATTTTGGTAGTATGGGACATGGGAGAAAAGCATCTTTAGTGGAGGTGGTTTAATGGCCTCGGAAAAGGCACTATACCTTTCGTAGGTAGGAGAGCTCTCGTAGGGGCACAGGTAGCTGAAAGTTGTCACATTCTTGCTCCTTTGGCGTAATCCATCTGCCTTTCTACTCCTTGGCTAACATGCAAAAAGTAATTCCTAGATGTACCTGATCATGATTTACTGTCATTGTCTTGATCCTCATTATCATTGTTCTTGTTTCTTGGGCATTTTGACTAAAACCTCTGTTAGATGTAATATTAAAAATAACTTAATATGCTCATCTACATGTAATTGATAATGTTATTATAAGTACTTATCTATAAAAACATTAACTGACATTCCCTAAGAACATACAATGTGCTAAGTGCTTAACATTCATCTTTTCATTGTATTCTAAAAATTATATTCTTTATTATCTTCATGTTCTTCTGTATTGAACCAAGATCCCCTGCATTTAGCCAATATTCCTTGTTAGTTAGCCCTGTTCTTGTCTCAGAATAAGAGGTCATACCTATCCTTTAAAACAGGAGTTCCAACCCCTGGGCTATGGGGTTGGAGTCTGTGGCCTGTGAGGAACAGCGCTACACAGCAGGAGGTGAGCAGCGAGTTAAGCTTTATCTGTTATTTGTAGCCTCCACCTCAGATCATCAGGTACTAGATTCTCATAGGAGCACCGGTCCTTGGTGCCAAAAAGGTTGGGGACCACTGCTTTAGGATATAACCTAGGATACAAAATTGCAGAGACACAGAATGGAAGAGAGCTTCAAATCTGAGTCCCCATAACAGAATGGCACCACAGCAGGTGGCGGATTCAGTGGTCAACATCCGTCAGGCACATTTGTTTGGTGCTAAGTGATGAAGACAACTGCTTGATGGGGTGGATTTTCCACTTGACATCAGGTCCTCGTTGTTGATCACTGTGAGGGTGAGTGTGCATGTGTGCTTCTGCAGGCCTGTCACCTCCTCTGAGGGCACCTCTGACCTGCATGGTGCGGTCGGATCATCTGTTTGATTGCGGCTACACATCAAGGGCTCCCTTTGCCCGAGGACCCAGGAATTTCACTGATAAACAAACTGCTTCAAACAAAAGAGTATGTTAGACTTGTAATTGTGCTTTCAGACTCTTAATCTCTTTTGAATATATTTCATTACTCATTTAATGTAGCTTGAATCAGATTATTTTAAAGTTGATTCAATTAAATGTAATCTACAAATCATTTCCAGCAACTATTATATTACATTATATTAATGTACAGTAGGTATGTTGCATGAGTGTCTAATATGTGTCTGACATTAAGCTAAAATGATATACTATGTAATACTGAAACGATGGATTATGTAATACAATCCAAACCTTAAATATCTGTTACCTTCATTTAAAGTTGCAAAAACTGAGACACAGAGACATGCAGGCATATACACATATATTTTCCAGTGCCACAGAGATTATAAATGACAGAAAGTACTGGGGTTTCGAAGGTATATCTGACAGACTGCAGTTTTGATATGTTTTACCATCATCCGATGGTTTCTCAAATGATTTAGGCTTTTCCAGGTTATGAAATGTGGTCTCAGGCGACCATAGCCAGTACGGTTAATGTCTTTCCTGATGTATAGGAAAGGTTGGTTTATTTGCTCCCCTTACCGTTTCTTCTGTTTTGTAATAACATATAAATTGCTTTATATGTTTATGATAGAAGTAAAAATCATGACTACTCTGTATGTATTGGAAGTTTTTCTTCTCTTGAATAAAAGAACACCAGAGAAGAATCCAGATTAGAATTTTCTTGAACTATGTTAAAGTGGAATAAGAGATTTTAATTTTCGTTTGTTATTTTAAGTTTAAAGATACTTTATGCTCTTGAAAGTTAAGGATTTGCTTTAAACACTTGGCGTAGCATTTTGTCCCCAGGCTTGTCTATGATCTCAGAATCATTGTTCAAATTTTATGAATTGGCATATTTGGATGTTTTTTGTGAGTATGCTTTTTGGTCTATGGGCTTTATATCTGTGTTTGGAAATGAGCATAAATTTCTGTATGATTATCTGTGAGTCTGTTTTTTTTTTATTTTCTCCTCCACAGAGATGATTTTATTTCTGATAAGGTCTGAAATGCAGTTAGGGTACCTTCTGATATTTAAGAGAATTAAAATCCTGCTTCAAGAGAAATAACATTAACTCTTCTATTTGTTAGTATTCTACCATCCCCAGGTCCCTCTGCCCACTTATTATCTGACTAAAACCATAAACATTCTCAGAGCCAATTTTTAAAAATTTTACTTTGAAATTTTTATTTGATCAGCAGCGTCAAGATCTGAAGAGGATTACGCTTTCTCCCTTTTCTTGTTTCTCGAACTAGCATAAATAACCTTTTTTGTGATAACGCCATCTCCCAGAGCCCTTGTTTATCATAAGAGGACTCTTGTTTCCATGGACTAATGCACTCAGAAGCTTGGCTGACTTTTCGATGCAAATGTCAGACAGGAACCATGTCTTTGCATTTCCAGCCAAATTGCTTCATTTTTACAACACTATGCTTGATTTATAGGGGTCTTTGAAATTTTGAAATTGCCCCCTGCACTAAAGAAATGCAATGTGTAGGCATTTTAGTATAGAAACGGTAATACGAATAATTTATAGGGGAAATGGGTTTCAGGGTTTTTGGAAAATACTTAACTCTTTGAACAAAATATGGCAGTGTCGATGAACAACACTGATATTCTAAAGGGAGTACATATATTGAGGGATAACCAGAGGCAATCCCAAAGAGACTGTCGTAATTTCTTCATTTGAATTTAAATAACCATTATAGAAACAGCAAGAGAAAGAAAAAAAAAGGAACATAAATCAATTTCTTTTTGTTTTTCTTATAATATGCATCATTTTTGAATTGACAAATGGTCCAAAATGGCCATCAACCATGTGCTGACTCAAAAATAGGGTTTGTATCATAGTCATGCATTTAACTGGGGACCATAGTCTTGTCTTTATAGGAAGTGGGGAGGATGGAGAATGGAAATACTTTATTGTACATATTAAGCATGCCAGGAACAGAGACAGCTTCCATGTGTTTTAAAATTTCATTCCTTCCATGTACGGGGAGAAATGGGTACGGGCGTGTTAGTGTTTACATGCCATTGCTAGGAGTTAGAGAGGTGAAGTGACATGCCTAACATGTCATGGTTAGTAAATCTTGGGTTGAATGTGCAATTCAGAGAATGCATTGGTGAGGCGAAGAGAAGAAACAAATAGATTGGTTTAAAAACATATTTCTTTTATATATAGTTTTAAAATACCAAAATAGTATGACATCCAATGAGTCAAAAATTATGTTTTTCCAAATCCATGACATTATTTGAACCCTGATTGGCACATTGGTGTTGTGGGAATGAGGAGTGGGTTCTGGGAACCTGATTTTTATTCTTCTTTAGAGTAGGTGGTTTCATATGGTATTTGGTGTCACGTAAGTGGTTTTATGACCATTTAAACATTATGGGGATTATTTCAAGATCCTTTAAACAAGAACAGTGTTTGACAAAAGACACATGGCAACAAAAATTCAAATAGAAGATAGGAGAGTAAGAAAAAAATAGAAATGCAATAGAAGAATTAAAAAAAAAAAAAACAGGAAAATTGAGGATCGGGAAATTGATTAAATCCAATGCCCTAAAGACTTGGACTGCAAATGCTCCTGGATAATTTTATTCATTTGTGTTTAATTATTTTGGGGGAGGGTTGGGGTCATTATTTTTTGAACACTTTCTATATACCAGCCTTTGTTCTGAACAATAAAGATACAGAGTTCCATGACCTCAAGGAGGTTACAGCCTACTGGGTACGCCAAGATGGAGATAATTAGGGGTCACCATTGGAGTACAACAGAAGATCCCTTACTCAAAGTTAAGAGGTCTAGAAAGGCTTCTAGAAGGGCGCGACAGTTAAATTGGGCTGAGACTGGGGGCGGGGAAGGAAGAGTTAGGCAAAGATAAGAAGCTTTGGGCAGAGGGCAGAAAAATGTTCCAGGAATATTCTTTGGTGTTCAGTAGTTCGTAAGTGAGAGTGAAATGGACAGGGTAGATGTAAGTGGTTTGGAATTCCTGGAGTATAGAGTGAGAAGACAGAGGAAGTAGGAGGTAGGACTAATGGATATACTAAGAGGCTATCCATTCATCCTTCCATCAAACCAGACATCATTATCACCACTGCAGTCATTCTACCATTCATCTATTTACTGTTCAGGAAGATTTATTATACAGTAGGTGCTCTGCCATTTAATATGAGTGCTTTACAATGGAAAATATTAATTTATAAGTTTCTACCACAGTTAGGGAAAACACTCCCGTGTTTCTCCTTTACTCACATACTCACAAAACTTCTGAGACCAGGGTTTCCTACATATCAACTAATTCTCTGTGACACGAGTTGGGTGTCATCCTATATAATTCAATTCAATTCTGCTACCGTGTACATGGACTTAGCATCAGATCCCATGAGTTATCAGAGGGTTGAGCAGCAGTTAACACTGTCTTTGGGAAGGCACAGTGGTCTCTAGAATAAAATATGCGATCTTAGCAGGAGTGAGACTCTGAAATATAATTGCCAACTCGTGGACCAACCTCAGACATCACATGTAGGCTTTTTCTTATAAAACAACATGAAAATGTACTTAATTCAATTATTTAAAAGTGCTAACAAGAATATGGGCACAGTAACAGCATGCCACACATTGAATTTTTGAACACACCGACTCAGGGTTCAGTTAATGGTGATTTATACAACTTAAAAACAATTAAAAAAATGAAACATACTCTTCATTTGCATTCTAGAGTTAGGTGGTAAAACAAATAAAGGCTCGCCCTCTTAGTTTGACCCTGAAACAAACTAGATATTATTTTCTCTCCAATAAAAGTAATTACAAACTTTAAGTCACAGCACACAAAACAAACCTTAGATAGTTGCAGGATTAAATAAAAGGAATGGAAAGCTAGAAATATACTTTTATTTATAAGATGGGATGAGAAGGACTTATCATAAAAGCAAGGGAAAAAAATTACAAAGGATATTTCAGATTTGATGCTTTTAAATATTTTGTCTGTGAAAAGATCATAATATTAAAATACAATAGAAAACTAAAAAATGTTACATACAATGTACAGACACATTAAAAGTTAATATCATTTATACATAAAGAATTTATACAGATCAAAAGGGATAAATTCCCACGATTCATCAGGAAGAAATTAAATGTTTAATCAACTTAAAAAAATCACTTAAGATCAAAGAAATACTAAATAAAATAAAAAACTAAATTATCATCTTATTTTCACTCATCAATAATTCAACAAACAAACTTAAGATATGCTTTCACTGGATACTATTGCTAGGTGTTACTTTCACAAAACTAAATAAATTATCATCCTTTTTATTTGAAGGGGAGGTTAGTTTTGTATGAGAAACATTGACTAATATGTCCAGTATGTTTGCTTGTGAAGGTTACGCACTGCATAAAGGGCTCAGTTTAAGATGCGAGTGGACTTCTGAAATCTATGCAGTGCTCCATCCCCCCAGCCATAAACCTGGTATGAGTTGCATCTCTTTGGTTAAATTAGGTATTGCAAATTTTATGTAGGTGGGGGAGGTGAGCACACACACCTAAAGGAAAGATAGGTGTAAAGTGTAACTACAAAGGGCAATATATAGAACTCTATAGGAGCACAGTCTGATTTTTAAGGACCGGACTCTGTGAGGAGAGGTTATTGCAGAGTCCTGAAGAATAAACTGGAATTGATGTCATGAGTAAATGTGCAGAGTGAAGAGAAAATGTAACGTTCCAGAAGCAATGGACTGTGTGACTCATTCAGCTTGACTGGACTTCAGTATGTTCCGAGGTGTTCGTCAATGGTCAAAAGCTGAGGAAGTGAGGAAGGAAAAGATAGGAAGGACTTTATGTAACACACTAGAAGTTTGATGTTTATCCTGAAGGTAATGGAGGATCCTGGAAAAGTTTCTCAGCAGGAAAATAACGAAGAGATGTGAGTTTTAGGGAAAGTGATATGGCTGCGCGAAGGAGAGTAGATTGATAATGGTCTTGGAAAGGTTCTCTGTCCCTCTGAGCATCTGCTCTCCAGGCCTTCCAGTGCCTTCTGTGGTACCAGACCTGAGTTATTTCAAACATGTGTCCATCCTAATTAGACATTCTTTTCCCACCCCACTTCTGCTTTCTCTACATCGTTTCTCAGTTAATAAATGTGTATGTCATAGGTCCAAGGATACACAGAATTTGAGTCTAACCCAAATCACTACTGACCGTAACTCCAAATTTCTGGGAGAGGGAATATGGTCAGTTTGCAAGTGCTAGATGATATGTCCGGTCCAACAGCCATGAACGGGGCTCAGAGTCACACGGTATAAAGTGGCCTGCTGCTCCTTCTTGCTCTAGGGAATGAGGATAGAGCCATTCCTAGAGAAAGGGAGGGGTTTTGAGTTCATTTTGGCACACCTAAAACATACTGTATTAAGTCAGAGAAGGCTAGTATTTTAAGTACAGGTTGAGAAAGTTGACCATAAAAGAAAGAGAAGGAAGGGACTTTGGAGTGACATTTTGAGAGTGGCTGATAAAGTTATGAAATATACTTATGAAAATGATCCAAAATATATCAAGAATTTTAACATTATGCCTTTGACCCAGCGAGTACCAATCCAGATAACTCCAGATACATCACAGGTCTCAGGGTACTGGAGTGTCTCTACCTCCTCTCTACCTTTCTTCTTGATAAATCTAGCACTTCTTGATCTAGTTTCTGTGCTCCAGCATGATTAATACATTTGAAAATTGCCTACTCCTAGATTATAATTTTTGACTTCAGAGCTTATTCTTATGCTTTCTTCGTTGCCTGAAATAGCTCTTTCTGAACATTTTTCTGTATCTGCATAGGGCTTTTCCTTATTATTTTAAGGAACCAACCCAGGCATCAACTCTTGAGAGTTACATTTCAGGATGGATAGAGTATTCTTCCCTTGGGAAGTTTTCTATACTGCTTACATTCACTTACTTCTGGGTAAAGATCTTTTTATACAACTCTCTTACAAGACTGTTCATTCTTGGAGGCTAAGGACTATGTCTTATTCATCCTCATAATCTGAAAGATTATGTTTATAGTTAGGACTCAATAAATATTTGTTGATTGAATTAATGAAAGAATGATTATAGTCAAAGATATTGAAGATGAGCAGGATAAAGATATTGATTAATTTTGTCTTGTTAAGAAAAATTGACATGTTAAGATGTCTGGAGGTAAAATAAGGAAATAAAATGTTACACTTTCTGATCTAATAAAGGAAGAAGAAAGTATAAGAGAAAAATGTAAGTAAACGTTATCTATTCAAGTCCCTGCTCAAAAGGAGGAAAATTAATGAACCGTAGATCATGTAGGATAAGTAGAAAGCAAAATAGGATAATAGAACTAAATGCAAGTACATCAGTAATCAAAATGAATATAATCTCCAGTTAATAGGTGATGATATTGAGCAAGGGCTTTAAATAAAGCAATTACAGAAGGTCTAAGAAAGTGGAAACTTGAAGTAAAGATTGGAAAGTGAAACTAAGCAAACACTTTTTAATACTTAAAATAATATTTTAGTTTATTTTCAATATTTATAGCTTGACCTTATTTGTAATAATTGAAATACTAGAAATCCAAGGAAAAACAATTTTTCTATGACAACAAAGTAAATAAATTATAATAAAATAATTCAACTCATACTAAATAGGAATGAAAACAAATGAACCTTAAACACAAGTCACCATGAATGACTCTCAAAAGCACAAGGTCAAGCCTAAAAGCAAGTCCCAGGCAAAAAAAAAAAAAAAAAAAAAAAAAAATTAACAAAGTTTAAAACATGTGAATCCAAGCAATCCATTGTTTACAAAATATAAACATATGGCAAAGACAGTAAGGAAGGACAAACAATAGCAAATATAGAATTCAGTCCAGGGGTTACTTCTTGTATAGAGGAAGAAGACTCGAATGGAGCAGACAGTGAACTTCAGATACTTTGGTAATTTTCTACTTGTTGAGTACACAGTATCATTCTTTAAATCGGCCTATAGAGTTTATATACACATACCCACACACACACACACACACACACACACATACATACATATATACATGCATAGTATTTTGTCTTAATATAGTTTAAATTAAAACTAAATATGGGGCTCAAAATAACATATTTTTGTAATTGAAAAATTGGAAAAAACACGTACATGTTAGAAATTTGACAAGAATCAACAGATTTCATGTGTCTGCTCTATAAAATACTAAACAATAATTAAATGATTTATAATTAGTTTAAATATCAGAAATCATTTATGATGTGATATTGAGTTAAAAAATGTTAACAAGCTGGTAAATGCTGAGAATAATGTGGTTTCCATTATATAAATTATTTATTTAAGAGGGCTAGAAAGAAATACATGAGAATCCCATGTCAGATTGTAGATATATACCTTTTTTTGCTTCTTTGTATATTTCTAAAAAATTTCCACATACAGTATATATTGTACATAGTGGGTTTGCTTGAGTGCAGGTGGGCACATGTTATTTTTACGATTTAAAAACACAATTAGAATCAATAGCAAAAGGATTTTAAGAGCAAATACCAGAAAATGACCAAGGATCTTTTGCTCTATAGGCTTTTGATTAATAAAGCATGTTCTTTTTAGTTCATTTGAAATCTGATAATGGTAAATGATTACTGTGTATAGTAATCGTACATGACATTGGTACATGACAGTGGGCTGGGTGCATTATCGTTACATGATGGGAGCCATGGCTGGGGTTCCTGCGAGACTTTTAATTGAGTGCATCTCTCCCCTTGTGGGGACTCTTGGGCTGTAACAATATATCAGCTCTTGTGAAGAATGAGGCTTCTATGACAAGGTGGCTCCCACACTTAGCCAGTGTGGATCTTTCCCCTCACACGTTCTACAAAAGTTTACTAAATTAAAAACCAATCATCTCTATGCAATTCAAAATATAGTAGTTCTATTCTGAATATCTAATGGTTTTTGAAAAATAATTATTGAGGGATTTTAGTCCTATCTCATCTCTAATCTCAAGAATCGACTAATATTTTCCATTTCTTGGGCCTTTTTTCTAGCCAAAATCATTGGGTAGGTGATAGCAATATTTAATATCATCAATTACAACTTCTCATGAAAGTCTTTTTTGTACTAGTACTCTCTTGCTCACTTCATGTATTTTTTAAAATTGCCTTTTTAAGAAATAATACAACAACCATTTATAAGAAATTTTTAGTGAATATTAAACCTTATCTGTGATTGTGAAATATGACCTTCCTTCCTCCCTCCCTTATTTAATTTCTCTGTCCTTCTCTCCCTTCTTCCCTTTAAATCAGATGGATGAACATATTAAATAGGTTTGAGTGGACAGGGAGCCTCCTGGAATCTGTGAAATCACAGTTAAACTCCGCATTAGATTTTGTACTTCCCATCAAATAATTAACTGCTTTGTTTTTTGATACCAGTCTTCTTAATATGCATATTCCTTTGAAGAGATCCACAATACTGATTATAAGAAGGCTAAAAAATTGTTTAAGGAAACCTGTATTTTCATTGTTGCAGCCTTGGATTTATCTTGGAACTAAATATCATTTTATTTCTTATCCTGTGTCTTCAAGTAACATAACTGAGAGTCAAAGTTAATAGATTTAAGATTGTTTGCCTTGAGACAGAACTTAGAAAACATGTGTTAATTCTTTTGTTCTGTTTTTGATTTGAAGCACAAAAGAAATAATCATTTTTAAGTATAACTACTATATTAAATATCTTAACAGTTTATTTAAATGTATATACAGAACTATTCTTGTATAAGTTCTATTTCAGATATCTAATTTAGGTCATTTCCCCTTGGGTAAGATAAATAATGATAACGTCAACAGTGAACTATAAATATTTTCAAGTTTGCTTAATTATGTAGCCATCTTTTTCACAAACTACCTGCTAATAGTTAAAACTTTGTTTGACATGGACACTGTTGATTTTTAATTGAGAAGTTTAATTTTTCAAATTATTTTTTTCATATAGAATCCAAATGTTTTCTGCTTCATATTTTTTATAAGCAGATTTTGATTTTCTGATATTGTAAAATTTGTTGAATACAAAAGTGTGATACAGTTTCCAGGGGAACTGGATGCCATAGCTTCTGTCAAAGACAGCTAGAAAAAGGTGACAAAGAACCACGGACTTCAAAAGTTCAAACATCGACTGTTGTAGCCAATCTTGTTTACAGTCTCCGAAATGTTCAGAATTGACTCAGTAAATTCCCACAATTTCTACCTTGTTACTTGATGAGGTAGGTTGGTGGTACTGAAAACTACCTTTCTGTCTAGAACAAATGCAACCGATTGGAGAGGACAGCCTCCCATCATGCAAAGCTCGAAATCTAGTTTCTGATCTAGACACAGCCCGGTCCCAGACATGTACATCTGGAATAGATTATTCTGTATTTTAGTACCCATCTAAAAGAAAATCATATTCTTTCTTGTTTTAAAATTTGTTGAAAGTTTAGGAATATAGGAATAAATAAGACATAAGAACTTATAGAATTTACTGTTTCCAAAAGAGATTTGTAAGTGACTGACTTCTCCTGTTTAAATTTCGATGGTCTGAAACATTTATGAATGTGCTTAATGATTAGAGCTCAATCATCTTAGGACCCTCATTATAATCTAGAATATTTGGTTGAAATTACCATTCAACATAGATACATGAAAATTAAATACACATTTCTTCCCAACACATTCTCTCCTAAGAATAAATACTACCATACCTGGCTGGTTTCAGAAGTACATTAAAGGGACTTTGGACAAGATTACCTTCAGTCACCTTAAGTTTTTTGAAGTGAAATTATGATACCTCTCAAAGGAGAGCAAGCTATCGTATCCTAGAACTGAAAAGGCAACGTGACTTTTAATATTGTGATAGTTCCCTTTCCCTGAACAATACATTGTCAGAAAGGCTTTAAAATGAAATAGAATTGCTTTAAAGACAATTAAAATTTGTATCTATCTACCTATTATCTATCTATATTTTGCATATATATTTATATATATGCATATATTCTAATATGAATTTAGAGTAGTAAAGTTTCTTTTAATAAATTGTATGCTTGAAACTTTGGAATAAAGATGAATAAAGCCGTTCCTGTAATCTATATTGTCAATAGAGAAAGAAGCAAGTTTTCCCAGCTGCAGTAATTTGTCACTTTTGTTGACAGGCTGTGTACCATAAATTTCCATGTAGAGAATCAGAGGCACATCTCATCCAGAAAATGTATGAAATTCTTTTTTTCTATGTAGTGTTTACCTTGACCTGAAGAAGAGGCTTTGGGTGATGTCTGCGTCTTCAACTGGGGTCTTTTAATGTTGACTTTCTGTAGAACAGAGGTGCAATGAGAGAGTAGGGAGAGATTGGGAATAGATGGAAAGTATTAATGCTCCAGATGTGGTTACGTATGAGTAGGGTAGAGCAAGATATCCACTTTGAAAATAGCCAGACCTGTAGAAGAAGGAGACCTGTGTATCTAGAAACCACATACCTGATAATAACCTTGTCGATAAATCACATGTACAGTTTGATGTGCTTCCCTCTTTTCTAATCATTGTCAAAGTTATAAAACTCTCCCAGAAATTACAGATTTGGCATTAGTGAAGTATTATGTGGAGTTTTGGTCCAAGTTGAAACCCGAACCTTAATTCGTAAAAATTACAATATATACATTTTTAAATTATATAAAATATAATGTAAAATTATAATTTATATAGTTTTAAAATTATGATAACCATACTATTTTACAAAAATAATCTTTGACCTATTTGCATAAAAATCTTAATCGTGGCAGGTGTTCATAGGGTCATCATATTAGGAAAAAAGGAGCACCTTTCAAACCTGAGTGTGATCAGAAATTTTGCCTCCAGTAACCAGACTGACTCAAACTGATACATCCCTGAATCCAAATTTTGTTGATTTGTAGGGTTAAATGTTGGGTTAAATCATAAAATTATATTTTATTTTATTTAAAGGCAGCTGGTCACAGCGGGTACAACAGGCTTTATAGACTTTGTTGAAAATCTAAGTTCTTCCCTTTTCTTCTGTATGACTCTGGGCAGTGTAGCTTTACTTCCCTGATCCACAGTTTTTCGTCCTAAGTAAAATGTCATATCTTCCTTGTTCTTTGTGATTTGCAGAAACTCTGTCACGCTGCTGGCATTCAGTAGATAGTTTCTATTGTTGCTATGGCACAGCATGCTACAGCCAGAAAAGACTTAAAAACTCTTTTTCATGTCATTTCAGTGAAACCAAGGAATGCACGAATTATTATCTTGTTCTTATACATGGAAAACTAGACTCTCAAAGAAGTGATTTTCATGAGCTCACAGCTAATAACAAAGATTAGACTTAAACCTTTACCTTTTGGAGTTTAAATCTTTTAACAAATATGCTGTTTTTCCTTAGGCCCCTCCACTGTTACAGTCCATGATACTTATGTGGTCAATCCCAGGTGGTTTCTAGCAGCAGAGCACAAAGACTTTATTTCAGCATAGATCGACGGGAAATGAAAAGCCTACACAGTACTCGTTACAATGGTTTCTTGCATTTGCAGTGCAATTTATGCATGATATCTCTGAGTTGCATTTATCTATCACCATTATTTCCATATCCAAGTCCAATATTGTATGTGGAGTTTAAAAAAAAAAAACATTTCATGGATCTAGTATTATGTCTGTGTGTATGCATAAAATGCCAACTAAAAGTACTATTATCAGTATCATTCTCATTTTGTAATGCAATTAATTAAAAACTTTACTCATAGTAATTTGTGCAAACCAAAAGAGAAACACTCTTTAGGTAATTTATTCAATAAGCAGTCTTTCCCTTGACCTTTGAATCTCAGATTCATCTAGAAAATTCATTTCAATGGCCTTAAATATAGCACTGTCCTGGAAATCAGAATTTTTTTTAGTTCAATCACAATGTCTAATTTTGGCTTCAAGTTTAATACATTTTTTTAAAAAACATGGATGACCAATCATAGTCATTTGAACTTCCAAACATTTTTAAGTAGAATCCCAGAGCCATCTAAGCTTTTATTTCTTCAAAAATAATCTTAACACACTCAAGTAGTTATAAAATATCTAAATTTCCTATATGGAATCCATATAACCTGTTTAACACCAAATATGTATATCAATTATTATAATAGCCTAGCCCTTAGGTAAAAAGTCCTTTCTTAAACAAGCAACAAAAAAGAAACTTTTGAAATAACAGTTATATGATTCACATAGAAATACTTACATTTTAGGTTTGAGCATTTGTTTTTTCGTATTTCAAAGGTATTTCCATTCTTAAATGTTTTCGTTTGTACTCATTTTGCTTAATAGTTTCGATGAGTAGTTTTCTTTATAGGAAGATCCTGTAGATCGTGTCACAGTTTTCTACATATTTCTACATAAACAGATCTGATAATCTAGCAAATATTTTATCTTTGAACCTTGCCTGAATGACTCGTGGAATCTAAATATTCAGTTCTACTTACGATAGGCTGAATAATGATCCCCCCAAGATAGTCACGTACTAATTTCCTGAACCTGTGTTATATGGCAAAATGGATCTTGCAATTGTGATTAAGAATTTTTGAAGTATGGAGATTCTGTGGATTACTTGGGTGGGTCCAATATAATCGCAAGTATCCTTAATAGAGGGAGGCAGAGGGAGATTTGACCACAGAAGACAATGAGAGGATGATAGAAATAGAGGCTGTAGTGATGCATTTTAAGATGGAGAAAGGGGCATGAGTTAAGAAATGCAGGCATTCTCTAGAAGGTAGAAAAAACAAGGAAACATATTACCTTCCTGGAGCATCAAGAAGGACCACAGCTCTGCCAACGCCCCAATTTTAGACTCTTAACCTCCAGAAATAGGAGAATAAATTTGCGTTGCCTTCAGCCAGTAAATTTGTGATAATTTGTTACAGCAGCAGTAGGAAGCAAATACTCCACTGTGGTACATGGCTAAAGTTGTACATGTTCTTATCCTTCCTTTAACTATTAGTTAAACAAATGACCAATCTGAAATTTGGCAGTTTTCAGAGAAGGCAGCTAAGGAATTTTATCTTTACAATAGTTGTGATGGTGCCGATCTCTGGGAACAG
Source organism: Pteropus medius (assembly GCF_902729225.1). Classification (NCBI taxonomy): domain Eukaryota; kingdom Metazoa; phylum Chordata; class Mammalia; order Chiroptera; family Pteropodidae; genus Pteropus; species Pteropus medius. The sequence goes on along the minus strand of NW_024349804.1, from coordinate 5,178,642 downwards.
GTTCAAGAGAAAGGTGGAGAGGATGGAGTGAAAACATCCTACTCATCTGGTGGCCCACAGAGTGAATTGTCTGAACAAACAAGGTGGTCAATGTCTCTTTTTGCAAAAATGACTGATGTGTGCAGCTGCTATTAATAAATGATACTGGCAATGATACTGAGTCATTTTTTTTTCATGTCCTTTCCAATCTTCACATTCTCCACATCTTAGATCTTTTCACTCATTCGTAAACACTGCCTAATGCACCAGAACATTGCATTAAGTAGCTATCTGGCTCTCTATATAAACATTAAAATAAAAGAGTCATCAGGAAGGGAAAAAAAGATTATAGTAGAAAGAAAGGCCTTTTGTAAATTGCTTTCCAAGAGCTAGGCACCATTCCAGGAAAATGAAGGGCACTTTTCAATGGACTTGAACCTTCTCCCTTTGGTAGTATTAAAAGTCCTTCCTTGGGACGTTATACAAGCCAATGGTGAATATTTTGCCAGAATTTTTCCATTAAAATTGTAATCATTTAATACTTTGAGGTTAGCCAAAGCAATTTTAATATATAGAGAATGATCTTAAAATTTGCATTTTAAGTTTAATTACTATTAACAGAACAAACTTGTCAAATATTTCTTCTCCAGGGAATCATCCAAATATATTTTATTTTTTTCCATATATTTGTGCCAAAATATTAAGACTTCTCATTGAGGAAAGAAAGAAGCAGTTCTTTTAAGAGGAAACCTATGTTTTCAATACTATCATTCTGTGGAAAAATAAATATTCCTGACAGATAAAAAGTGATAGAAATTTAGACCTGAAAACCTAAACAATTTATATGCTTTGCCTATCGTGAGCATTTAAAATCCAACAAAATGAAACATGAAAAAAAAAATGTTAGTGTGGGATAAAGTGAAACAGGGAGATGTAAGATATATGATTATATTATGCTCATTAATGAATTACCAGTGCAGAACCAAGTCAATAAGTTTGCGTGTGGGTTAAACTATATTCTATGATCACTCTACTCACTTCATTCTTTCTCAAATAAGATAATTTACATGAAAATCAGGTTTAGAAAAGAAGAGTAAGCTTGCACACGTATAATATGCCTTGGGCATGTGTATACTACATACATCATCTATATCATTTAGGTTAACCTCATTTCATAAACTACAGGAAAAGAGAAGCCCTGGGAGGTACCTTACTTGGGATTTTACAGGTAACACATGACAGATGGAAAGTTAAATCTTTTGATGTAAAGACTATGCTCTTTCCTCAAATGGGGGTATTCTGAAAACTGAGTGTCAAAAGGGGAAAGGGAATGTTTAATTGGAATTTTTCTTGATGGAGTTGATGTGAAAGGGGTGGTATTTTGAGGTTTGTTGAGTTATTGTGTGCATCTTTGTTCTTTGTTAATGTGTGTTCATGCATGTATGTAGCAGCTCATAGCTCATCTGTTGGTAGAGAGATTCATCTACCAAGACTTCCTTTTCACAATTTCCTGAAATAGTTTTGCAAAGGAGAAATAATTACAATGGATCTGTGGAGCCAATGAAAATAGATCTATGAACATATTGACAGTCTGGCATTTACAGTAACACAGAACTTATAAGTCAATTACATGTACATTATTTTTGTTAGTTGCTATCTAATCTTACCTGAGAGAAAAGTCATGTAATTGTTATTTTGGGGAGGGCTAGGAATATATTCATTGACCTGCACAGACAGTATAGTGTCCTAAAAATATAGAGATAATGTTAGAAAACAGTTAAAAGATGTTATGTGCTAGATAAACTTCTGATTTTTCAAGGATATCAACGCAGTCCTTACAATTACCTTAGGAAATAGGTATTATTGTGGTCTCCATTTTACAGACTGAGGAACTGAGGCACACAGTGATAAAGTAACATACAAAGTGCCACTCAGATAATAATGGGCACAATTGGAATTCAAATCCAGGTGTCCTGGCATGAGAACCTATATGCTTAAATATTTAGTTTCTAATAGGAGTTGAATAGACTGTCTTAAGATAGTAAAAAAAGAAAGGGGGGCAGGGGAGTGGAGGAGTAAAAATATATCCTGGAGCTAAATAAACATCAGCACAAGAGTCCACGAAATACCGAGCGAGATAAATAGAAAAATGCCCATTAGGCACATCTCATGAAATTTCAGAACATGAAAGATATTAGAAAGAGTCCAAGGTATACAGAGACAAAACAACAAGCTGGTTACTTAGAAATGAGAATTAGATTGACATCCGACTTCTCGTCAGCAAAAATTAATGTGACAGTGAGGAAAAAAAAAAGTTATTCTTAGTTCCAAAGAAAAAGGCTATTCCATGCCAAAATATCAAGGGCAAGTGCAGTGACAAGAGAACAATTCTGAAATGTCCTAAATTAAATTACAGTGGGCTGGAGAATTGGGAGAGGACAAGGGAAGTTACTTGGTTAACAGAGCCGCTGGCCGAAACCAACAAAAGACTGCTCCTGATTGTATGACGTTCCTGATTGTATGTTGAAACTCTGAATCAACTTCCAGCTAGCTATTTCAGCTCTTAACTAGAGTGACTAACTTTAGAACTTTGAGAACTTTCTTTGCTTCAACTCCTCCTGTCTCCTTTATCTATAGCCAATGCAAAATCTTTCAAAACAACTTACATCTTTCTTTTCCAAACTCATATTGTATAAAAGAGCCCATTCAATGCCAGAGCAGTAGACATGTTTGTCTTCTTCATCTAGCTCTGCTACTGGTGCTGTAGACTGTATGCTTCAGGACCTGGTTCTTTTTCTGGCTAGCATGTGCTCAATATCCCCTTTCTTTCAGAAAAACTTTCAGTCTCCATGGTTTTTCCTTAACAACAGCATACACACATATTTAGATATGCATAGATTCATAAACTTTAATGCTCACCTCTTAAAGTGATTTTCTAAAATGCACTTCAGCAAATTTAAGATAAAATACAGGAAAAAAAGAAGACATGGGATTCAAAAAACTTCATCAAATGAGAAAAATTTCAAAACTCAGCCATTAATTGTGCAGTTGGCTTAGAAAATGAATGAACTAAAATAGAACAGGAAGTCAAAAAGTTTTAAGAAAAAAGCCGTCAAAGAAGAAAATTTATCCACTGTAACAAATCAACATTTAGAAGTTAGATGATCTTGGTGCAGTTTTTCTCAGTCTTGGCACTATTGACATTTTGGGTCGGATAAGTTCTTGGTATGGGGGTGGCTGTCCTATAAATTATAGGTTGTTTAGCAGCAACTTGAAAATGATGACATGCTATTATCTTGCATGGTGTAGTATGTGTTCAATAAATATTTGTTAACTGATCTATGTTTATAGAAATAAAAACAAATAAATGTCAAAAACATTTATGGAAAATATAATGGTGAATAAAATATAGGAGAAAGGAGATCATTGTATTAGCTTACATCATGAAAAATCAGAAAAATAATGTCTTAAGTTGATAGGTTATAAAACGAAATTTAAGTAAATATGCAAATCTGTGTACATAATGAATAAGAAAGCTGAAAATAAAATTAGGCATAATTTGGGAAGAATGGGGTATATGAAAAACTCAACAGAAGGTAATTGAATCATAGCCATCGTATTTTATATTAGGAAGACAATACTGTATCAGGTTGAAAATCAAGAATAGATATATGAGCACTAATGTATGGTTTTGTAGATAATTTCTAGGATGATTAAAAACAAAAAACAAAATAATACAAAAATACAAATAAACAAATACCAACATATTAATGAGGCAAGAGTCAGCAGTTAGGAAAGTCAATTCATTTGTGCTTTTTGCCCTCTTGTACTGTTTAATATATACATTTTAATTTACTTTTTTAAAACAAAAATTATATATTTTATAAAAGAGCTTTTGGAAAATAACAGAATGGTCTCACCATATAATGGACTAGTTTTATATGAAACCTAACATCCTCTTTAGGATCATCGAATGAAAAATGACAAATTGGTAGACAAGTATTAAGGACATGCCACTGTAGAAAATTCCAGACCGAAGAATGGCACAATAAGTCTTGCATTTTAGAAATAGCATTTTCATGGGTGAATGGATGATGGGTCAAAGAGGTAGTAAAGATAAGAATTCAATTAAGAGATTATTTTCAATTAGAAGTTGAAAAGTAATGATGGCTTGAACTCAGGAGCAGCTGTGGATTTAGAGAGAGGGCGAACAGACTCATAGGAAACTTGGGTAATGAGAGGGGCAGCATCTGGGGACAAATTATCATATGAGACAAAGAGAAAGAGAATATCTAGGTTAAACTCTGGTGTTCCACTGGAAAACTAGATGAATGGTGGTATCATTCAATAGAAAAGACAGTATAGGAGAAGAGAGTTTCACTTGGGAGAAATGAAAAATGAATTTAATTTTGGAAAACACTGATTTTGAGAGCCTGTTGTTCATTCATGAAGATGTTGGAGATCCAGGACTGAGGACTCAGAGGAGTGAATTGGAGATAAGATCCTTGTTGAAACTCTTCAGTCTAGTGCTATTGTCTTCAAGATAATATCGGGGTGGGGAACAGAAGGCTAATATGCTAATCAGGGCGCTAACACTTAGCTGTGTAAGCTTGGAGAAGTTGTGTTATCCACACCAATAAAATGGAACAAAAGTAGGATAAGAGGATGTTAAAGATATCTTGAGATTTTGGGAATTTGTCAAACCTGCTCATTGAAATTAATCTAATATTACTGGGTAGGTTTGTAGTATCAAGATTTTTTTTTTACTGGGACATAAAGACTGAATTGTCTGTATTTTAGAGCAACCTGCATTCTAATCAGCTCCCCTGTATACCTGATATTTTCCATGAACCTGGGAAGAAAGTGGGTGTTGTTTGACCTGAGGCAGAAATTTTCACAGCTGCAAGTCTCTGACTTAATGTCATTCATTTTTTTAAATTATTATTGTGCTCACGTGTGATATATAGTGATGCCTAATATGTTTCTGATTTAAACGAAGCTTTTCTCTTATTTATTTTCAATCCATTTAGAATAATCATTTTTTGTTGTTAATTTAAAAATGTCTTTAGGGGAGGTGGTTGAGTTTGGAAGAGATGTGCTCTGGATTCTGAGGGACCTTTCAAAGATAATGTACATGTTTCTAGTTAGAGAAATGGAATTTTGGCCTGAGTAAATTTTTGTGGTTCAGTTTGATGAGATCTTGTTCAGTTTCTATTTCCTGATTTAATCCTGATTGTCTAAAACACAGTTAATTTTTTCCTTGTTCTATCTCTGTGCCTCTCTGGTCTGGAATGGAAATATGACTTCTCTAAGTGTTTGGGAAATAACCCAATATGAAACTCCTTTGTCAAACCTATGTACAGCATTTCTCTGGAAAAAATGACAAAATTGATGACTTATGCTAGATAGGAAAACCTCAACAGGCTTTCCAAATTTAAGCACTATGATTCTTCCAGCAAACATCTTTGAAAGCTAAGATATATAGGGTTTGCATATTTTGGTTTACAGTACTCAAACTGAAGTTTAATTCACCTTGTTTTTTATTAAGTACCAGGAAGAGACTAAACTAGTCTTTTCTTAGAATTCAACATAATCTGCTTCCAACTGTCTTCTGTGAATATAAAAGCATTTCAAATGATTAAAAAATAAGCTTGTATCTGTAAGTCAGCCACAGTGTACATAATTACAGTACAGCTGACTTAAATCATATATGTTATCTTAGAGAAAAATGACTTGTTGTGAGTGAGGAGGAGGCTTTTAGATTTATAAAATTGAAGATTAAAAATGAACACATTCCAGGTTATATTTTAAAGCCTATGTTTTGGAAAAATGCTTTTTGCTTAATGCTAATTAGTTTATACATAGAGTAGCACACATGAAACTAGTTTAAAGATTTGTTTTTTGAGTTGCTAGTCTTGTTTTTCAGTAACACAGCTTAATACTTTAGTCCACGTTAGAATCCACATTAGTGCTATAGATTAATTGAAATTTAAATATTTTTATCATTCATTATTAATATCTAATTTGAAAATTTTACATAACATTAAAATGGTCTCCTGGATTAGTTTGTGGTGTGTTACATAAATTGCATGTGATTACATCTTCTTAGGTGACCATGGAAGCTATTTTGATGAAATCTTGGAAAAGAGAAAGGAGCTAACAGACTCTTGAGCCTTGTATTAAATAAACATCAGAATAAGCCCCAGAACCTTGAATGAGTTCATGGACAATAAATATATTCAGTTTTTTTTGAGCTGGATTTGCTTATACTTCATAATTATCAGATATTTAAGAAAATAGTTTTGGAAAACTAACCTCTTGATCACAATATGTTAATAGCATTTGAAAAATATTTTTTTAATGGGCGTATTTTGTTTCACTTTTAATTAAATTTTATGTGTGATGGTAGTTATAAAAATAAATATCCTGTTTACATGGCAGTTGATGTAATTTTTGGATAGGCTAGAGCCCTCTTCCAAAAACAGATCTAGCCACTAAGATAACATATCAGAAGTATCGCAAACAACATCTACAATAAAATTTTATGAACAATTAATCCCACCTGTGTGGGGTGAAATCAAAAATGGCCACAAGAACTTTATGGTTTCTAGATCTCTGCAAGAAAAAGAAGAAGCAGGGAATAAATAATCTTCAAATGGCCTAGGATAGCAAAGAACCCAGAAATTGCCCAATTTGTTGTAGGAAACTTGATGGGCAAATCTCAAACAGCCCAACTAGGAGCGTGTCTACAGAGGCTTAATTTTATAAGGAAATTAATGGTGACCAAGGGAATTTCAGACAATGTTGAGGTGATCCGATCACTACGAATCCTTGCAATTAATGAAATGGAACTTACTTTAGAATAAAGCACCAGAATTAGGTAAAATTGCTGTAAGTAGAATCTACACTGATCAGAAAATAGATTTAAGGTACAAAAGATGGCTATAGTCCATATAAAAGTCAGCAAAGAAAACAGCCAGAACATCTCAGAAAAATGGAAGGCTATATGTTTGAATTATATATGGTAACAACAGAGAATATTGCTCTAGAGTCATGTAGTTAAATTATTTATTAGGAGACCCTACCCTTTTAAGAGTTTAGAAAAAATTTTTTTCATTTAGAAATCAGCAATTGAAATATATTGCATTAGAATCCTGTATTAAATTTCTGTAAGAAAAGAATAAAATTAACAAAGTAACATACCTATAGACATTTAGGTCATTTCAGAAATATGTGCACAAAGAGAGATACAATCAATGAGCTATTATTTCAAAACAGCCAAAAAGGAACTAAGGAAACACCAGAAATTAGAATTAAATAATTTTGAAAATAGTTGATTCAGTAAATGAGAATACAAATAAAAAACTAACAAATCATAAAATAATTAGAAATGAACGAAAAAAGAAAATTTCAAAAGCAAAGTTTAAACATGAATTAATGCCACAGATAATGTCAAAAGGGGCATAGGTAATGAAAAGACAAAAAGAAAAGAAAAAAGCAAAGAAAATGTAAAGAAAGAGAAAAAAATTTTGTGGGAATGATATAAAAATAGGTAATGATGGTGCAAGATGTGTATAATGGTACTAACTGCAGAGGAATAGCAAAACAATAGAGTGGAACAAATAGTAAATAAAATTCAAGTAAATTTTCTTATAATTGAAAAGACTTAAAACTACATATTAAAGTACATACTATAATTCTGTGGAAATTGACCCAGAAACATTAATTTCTAGCACAATTAAAAACAAAGAGAAACAAAAATTCCTTAGGCATTATCCCAAAAAGATAAAATTATTTATAAGAAAAAGAATACGAGATTATTATTCAAATTTATGAAATTAACATTTTATTCACCAGAAGACAATGTAGAAAGAATATGTAAGCCAACAATTATATAACTAGCCAAATTGATGTTTAAATGTAAAGACATTTTTATATAACAGACACACTATTATTAACATACATAATGTCAGTTACCATTTTTCCACGAATTCTTCCTGAGAAATATACTAAAGACGGATCTTAAGATAAAAGAGAAGCCGAAAAAGACAATGTCATACATATTTAAAGTAAACATTGAATGTAATCTTTTCGACAGAACTAAAATAGGTTTCGGGATCATGTGGAAAAAGGAAAGCAGAATGAGTTTACGGATTGCCTTATGGATATAAACTAGGAGTTAAAATACATCACCTCAAATTAAATGCAAGGAGAAAGAGGGGAAGAAAAGAAGAGCTTCTATCTGATAAACCTGTTTATAGTAGAAAACAAATAGACATCCAAAAAGAAAACAAAGAATAAATTAAGAGTATTATGTAAAGAAATTAGTATAAATTACTATTACAAAAAATATAGACTTGTCTAAATATTAAAAATATGCAGAAAGAATAAGAGTGAGAATAAGAATGTATTAGGAAAGAGAGAGAAAAAGATAGTACAGTAAAGTTACATTTAAAGGTAAATATAAGATGGAAAATGTTATAGAACTCAAAAGGCACGATAGGTCAAAGTTTAATGAGGAAGACAGAAGCCACTGTGTGTATTCAGACATAATAGGTTTAAAGTAGAATAAAGGGCTTAAGTATCTCTTTGAAAAGTTGGAGGGGCAGAGATCAGAGAAGGTACTACTGAAAGTCAGAGGGTCTCCTACAAGCCAGAAGTCAACATTAAAATCTCAACCTAAAGTACAAGAGTGGATAATTCTCAAAACCGGAGGCTACTGCAATTCTTGGGAATCTGAGAATATCTCAAGATCCATCCAAATATCTCAAGCTGTAGTGGAGAAACTAGTAATTCTTAAAAGTTGTAAAGAATTTCTTCTGTGCCCACCTGTCTGGCTGCAGCTGTCTCGAGAGAATAATGTCTTCTTTTTCATTTTGATCTGTTAAGTTTATGCAAGTTCCTCTTATTGGCAATAGTTATCCAGAATCATACAGAGAATGGGATTCTGAGAAACGTGCTGCAGAGGAGTTAGGTAAGGATGATGTTGAGCGGACAACATATAATCCCTCACAATTAGCAAAGGAAGTCATACAATATGCTGCATACAAGAAATGCATCTAAAACAAGAAGGTTCTGCTATGTTTAAAATAAAATAGTGGACAAAGATATACTAGACAATTCCAAATTAAAAAGAAAAAACGGTACTTATAATTTCGATATCTGACAAAGTTGAATTAAGGCCAAGAAACATGAAGAGACAAATAAGAACACTTCATAATGATAAAGCCAGATTTAATGATAAAGATGAGTTACTAATATGCATGCATCCAATAACACAGCAATGGCTCACATAAAAATAAACTACAGGAGATGAGAGGAAAAATAGAGAATACAGAAATAATATAAATAGCATTCCCTCACTGTAGATATTAATAACAACATAAAAAAGCCATCACATAGATATTATATCTTTGCAGTTGTTAATATTTTAGGTGAAACATAATATTTTATTGTATTTTAATTTATATATTTTATACATAAGATTATATGTGTAGTCTTTTAAATTTCTGATTCTGTGAACTGCTTGTTCATTCCTTTTGTGCATTTTATGTTTGTTTCTTTGTCTTTTTAGAAAAGGTTTATCAGAGATTTTTATTATTGCATACTGATACCCTTTGCTATGTTCTAACTATTGTAAAATTGCATCATGGAATTCTAGTAGCTGCATACATCTAGTTTAGTCTGCAGAGCCTTAGTTGAGTTTACATAGCTCCTTCTTATAATTGAGTTCTGGCAACTCCATTCCTCTGGCTTCTGGCTGGAATTAATTTTGCAATCTAGTGCATTGTATATCTCTTCTAGATGTCTTTCATTTATCACCATTACTTAATATTTACAACCAAGGTTGCAGCTAATTTCCTTCAGCCATTGATTTGGTTCAGCCTGTGTTTTTACTGCCTCATTGGATTCTTTATTGTTTTCAGATTTTTCTATCTGGCTCCAGGCTTCAATTTTATAGTCATTTTTATTGACACTGTTTAATTTATTTCAGAATGATTCCACACTGGTAAAATATCTATTTCTAAATGAATGAACTTCAGCTTTCAGAAATATCCCATTATGTGGATCTCATTCCTCATTGAAAGTGGGAAAATGTGTTTATGGGTGAATTTGGTCTGTTTTTATTTCTCTCCCTTAAGTAAGGAAAATCAGTGAATGAACTAACCTGTGAACCTCAGTGAAAATGTTCAGTTGTGTTGTTGTGCAGATACAGACGTTAGATTTCCCTCTTTTTTCATACCTGTTTGAAAGAAATAGAGAATACATTGGTTTGTACTACCCTTCTTTTCTCTCTCTCTATTCTCCCTTTCCGGAAAGCCAAGTCTTGTCTCAGGTGTCTGGTCAAATGTCAAGGGCTCTACTATACCAGAAACAGATCCCCTAGATGACAACTTATCCACCTGATTCCTGACTCATTCTGATGTTAGGTTATTTGGACACTATACCCTGTTGACCTCACCATAATTGTCCAATCATCTCGTCTACCATAGTTAAACACGATTCAAGTCAGATATTATTTCTATCTTCTCCATGTAACCCCACAAATTTCTCTGTCAACTTTCATTTCATAAGCATTCTATATTTGGCCTAGATGTTATGGTTTAATTATTTTATGCTAAAGATTCTGTCTTAGGATCTGAGGAAAACAATCAGTTTTCAAATTTCAAAGGAAAGATCTTAAAGAATGAGGAGTGTTTACATAGCAGGGAGAAGGGAAACGGTATCACAGAGCATAACAGTTTAAATTAGATAATGGGTGCTTGTGTATACAATATTTTATACCTCATGTAAAATTCTACTTATTGCATTTTACTTCTATTAGTGCTTATTGTATAGCAATTTAAATGCATACATCATAATTCTGTCAAACACATAGTTTGTGTTTGAGACGATTTCACTGATTCATAATTCACGATCGCATTTTCTCTTTACCCTTGTCCAGCAGCTGAAAAGACTGGGTTAAGAACAGATTCTGGAAACAGATTATTTGGATTTGGATTGTGTCTCTACTACTTTCTTTCAATATAGTCTTGTTTAAGTTGCTTAAACTTTCTCTGCTTCATTTGGCTCACCTATGAAAAGGCAACATTAATGTCACACCTACCTTCTACAGACGTTATAATGATTCCATGAGTACGTGTACGTTAGTGACTTAGAACAGTGCCTGGCATCATCGTAAGGGCTGTGAAATGGAAAAAACTCGGGCAGAAGGCAGATGGTTAATATGGAGTAGGGCCATTTCAAACGATTTTTTAATAATTAGTTGTTTTATTACTCCCATTTCCATTTCTAGTTCTGTCTCCTACATCTGAGGTGGGCTACGTCTTAAAGTAACAAGGAAGTTCTAAACTATAAACTAGGAGATAATATTTGCAAATTGCAATAAGTTTTTATCATTTTGTCTTTCTGTAGCTCAAAGAGAACTATTCTAGGTTGTCCTGTGAGAGTGTACAGAGCCCTCTGCAAAACAAATCGTAGGCCAGATAATCGATACACTAATAATCTATCCCATAAAACTTAAGATAATTACAGATGGTTTTAGACTGGCTTAGCAAAAAAGAGATTAAAGGAGATAAATCTTATATTTTGGTAATGACTCAAGAAAAAATGTATAGTTGACTCAAAATACTCCATTTGTTTTCACCCTTCTCGATTCATTATCCAAAACTCAAATATTTAAACACTGTATTTAGAATTAGATATCAGACACTTATTCTAGCAATTTTAATATTAATATTTATCTTTGTTGAAAGCTATATTTGTGTATAACAACCTTTACAGAGATTAAAGAGACTTTTCATGTCTTTGAGGACTTATGCTATGTAACCAAGTTAAGAAAACATTAAGCCCACATTTGAATCCCAAAGAGATCTGCTGTTATAAGAAAAACAGTTCTGTTATCTATTGTAATGTGCTCCCAGTCTTACTTTAAGTACTGAAGATAAAGTTGATAAAAATGAATGAACTGACACATAGATCAATGGAACAGAATAGAAAGACCCAAAATAGTTCCACATAAATATGGCCAATTGATTTTTGACAGCAGTGCAGAAACTATTGAATAGAGAAAGAATAGCTTTTTCAAAAAATGATGTTTAAAACAATTGGTCATTCATTTGCAAAAAGGAAAAGAAAGAAAGAAAAGAAATTCAACTTATACCTCTCTCTTTATATCTGTGAAGTTAAGATGGGTCATGGATCTAAATATAAAATCTGAAAGTACAAAAATTTTAGAATAAAACATAAAAAGAAATCTTTTTGATTTTGGGTTAGGCAGAGTTCTTAGATATTGCACCAAAAGCAGGATTTGTTAAGAAAACTGACTGTTTTCACTTGGTCAATATTCGAAACATTTAATCTACAAAATATTTCATTAAGAAAATGAAAGGATAAGGTACAAACTAGAAGAGAGTATTTGCAAATTTCATATCTAACAAAAGACTTGTATCTAGAATATATAAATAATTCTCAAATTTCAACAATTAAGTAATGATCTCATAAATTTGGGAGAAATATTTGAACTGACTTTTCACCGAAGAAAATATATTAATGGCAAATAAGCATGTGGAAAGATATTCAACATCAAATTAAAATGCAAATTAAAACATTGAAATACCCCTACACAAGTACTAGAGTGGCCTATTGAAAAAAAAATACACAAACAATCCCAATTGCTAGCTAGGCTGTGAAACAACTCAAATTCTTAGCCATTTTGGAAAACAATTTGAAAATTTCTTATAAAGTTAAACATACACTTACTTCTATGACCCAGCATACAGTGTTTACCAGATGTATTTACCCTAAACAAAAAGAAACATGTTTATCCAAAAACCTGTATACAAATGTTTATCACAATTTTATTCCTGGAAGCAACCCACAGTCCTTTTTTTCTGGCTTTATTGAGATGTAATTGACATGTAACAATGTTATGTAACTGACATATAACATTATGGGTTGATTTGATGCACTTATGTATGGAAAAATGATTATCCCATAGTGTTAGCTGTATCACATGTAATTACATGTATCTTTTTTGGATTAAGAACATTTAAGATCTGCTCTCTTAGCAGCTTTCAAGTATATAATACAGTATTATTAACTATAATTATTATGCGTACATTCGAGCCCCAGAACTTATTCGTCTTTAACCTGGAAGTTGGTACTCTTTGACTAATAGGTCTTTCAGTCAATAAATGGATGTAGAAACTGAGGTATATCTATACAATAGAATACTATTCCACAATGAAAAGAAGCAAGTACTTGATACATATAACAACATGAATAAACTTCAGAGGCATTTTGCTAAGGAAAAGAAGCCAGTATCAAAAGGTTTTATATTCTATGATTCCATTTATGTAGCATTGTCTTAAAAGCAAGTCTACAAGGATAGAAATCAGATTCATGGTTGGCAGGGGTTAGAAGTAGGGGTTTTAGTTTCTTGGCAAAGGGATGGCAGAAGGGAAGTTTCGGAATGTAAGAACTGTTTTATATTTTGATTGTGGCAATGAATACACAGATCTGGTTTTAGAATAATTAAAACAGTATACAAAATAATTAGAAAGTTAATTTTATTGTATGCTAGCTTAAATTGTGTTTTAGAAATTAAAATATACTAGTGCCTGCTGTAGAACATATTTGCTACAGTAGTTGGAGAAATCATTGGGAGATTTCTAAGCTACGGAACACATATGTCTCTCAAATCACACACACAAAAAAGCTTCTTCTTAGAGCTTATGGTACCTATTGTTCTCTGTGTGTGCTGGGACTGTTTTATTGCAATCAGGAGGGATATAGCAGTTCAAACTTGAGAGACTTCAGAATTATGGTTGCTTTCCAGTTACTTCCAGTGCAAGAGACACCAAAGAATATTCATTACAGCCCTTGATATTAATTAAAATCCATCCATTTCCAGGGATATATGTGTGGATCTAAGAGTGAGAGGTCTTAGAATCTGAAAGCCTCCTTTGTCTTGAGAAGAATCTCAGGAATATGAGGCCTCATGTTCTATTAGATACTTTCTGGTCCCTGGTCTTCATTCAGTCTGTCCTCCCCATCTAGTTCTGCTTCTCAGAATTCTTCCTACTCAACTTAATTCCACAATTCCCAGGAATATGTCTGCGATCACCACCTCCTCCACACTTATATATAATTTATGTCTTCTCCATACTTTTAGTATTTGGATGTAGCCCTGCAGTGACATATTTGTTTGTCTTCTCTACCGAATTGCAATTTCCTTGAGATTACTATGCACTATTACTGTATGAATTTCATATTGCATAAAGTAATAGAGCTTTCATTCTTTTACTAATGATTTTTTTTTTTTTTGCACACAAATGCACTAGGAACTCAGGTTACAAAGGAGAATATTGCAAAGCATTTGTGCAAAATTTCAACAAGGGCTTATTTTTCAATCCATGGGCTTCTTTGGATTTAAGCACACCCCATACCACCACACGACTCCTTACCCATGTCTGGAATTGAATCAAAGACTGCAAAGTACCAAAAGAAGAATAAATATCTAACTTTCTTCCTAGAGTTAAAATGTAAGCTGTATAAAAGGGAGATTTTGCCAAGCACGCTCCCACCTTTCTGGGAAAGAATGTTCCCAGCAGAAGGAACAGAAAGTGAATAAACTGGAGCAGGACTATCCCTGGAACAATCTAGGAGAAGGAAAAGGCTAGTTTGGCAGGAGCGTACTGAGAACATGGGGTGGGGGGTGGGAGGTGGGAGGAGTTGTAAGACATGATGTAACAGCTAACGAAGACCGGATCACGTGGTGCCTTCTAGGCTATTGTAAATGTGCTGGCTGTTATTTTGAGTGAGATGGAGCATCCTAGGAGAATTTGAAAAGAAAAGCGATATGCTCACTCTACCTTCGGGTAAAACTAGACCTGAGTAGGACAAGGATGTAGCTGAGAGATAAATCAGAGTATGGAAAGAATCCAGGTGAGATAAGAGAGTGACTTGAACAGAGGCGTAATGACAGTGGTGTTGAAGAGTATTTGATTCTGTATATTTTTAGAAGATATTTGCCTTGGTGTAGAGTGTAAGAGAAATAGAGGATTCAGAAATGATTGGGCCTGAGCAGTTAGAAAGTTTAAATTGTCAAAAATGACATGAAGAAGACTTCAGGGGAAGCAAGTCTGCCGGATAACGGAGGAGAAATCAGGTTATCACTTTAAGAACATTAAGTTTAAAGTCAATATTAACCATCTAAGTGAAGGTGTCTAGTAGGTAGTTGTGTTTATGAATCTAGAGTCCTAGTGAGAGGCTTGGACTAGAGATATAAATTTGGGAGTCGTCAGACTAGAGATATTTAAAACCTAGGGTTTGGAAGAGATTACTTAAAGAGTGAGTGAGATGGAACAGAAGTCTGAGGCTTGACACTGAAGCCTTTCCATTGCCTAGTGATCAGAATATGTGGAGAGACTAACAAAAGAGGATGAAAAGAAGCTTCCAGTGATACAGAAAGAGAACCAAGTGAGAGAGATAGTCCTGAAACTAAGTGAATAAATGAGTTTCAAGAAGAGGTTGATTAACTGTGTCAGATATAACTAGTCGATGAAGTAAGATATAGGCTTATAATCGAAAAGAACAGTTTCAGTAGAACGATGAGTTGAAACCTTGATCAGATTGGATTCAAGAATGAGAGGAGATGATTTGGGGATATAAGATACAGATGCTTTTTTCTTTTTTTGAGGAAATTTTGTATAAAGGAGATAGAAGATGGAAGGGGTTATAGAGACAAGGAGAATTTCCTGTTGGCTTTTAAATTGAGTGTTATTATGGCATATTTATATGGGAATGAGCATGATTCAATAAAGAATAAAAGGTGATGATTTACAAATGCTAGACAAACTATGACTTTGAGTAAGTGAGAAAAGATGAATTCTAGTACACCATAGTTGGGATTCATAGACAGTATATCCATCATCATAAGTGGAATGAATAAGGACACTATAGATTCAAAAATAATCTCGTCGTAGATATTTTGGTCAGAACATGCGGATTTATCTTCTGATTGTTTACATTTGTCAATGAAATGGATCCTAAACCATAAGCTAAGAATGAGAGTGGTGGAAGAGACGTTGGAGATTTGAGATGTCAGAAGTAGTTATCCAGGAGAATAGCGAAGGGAATAAGTTGGTACTAGAATTTCTGGGCGTCCATAATGGCCTGTGTGAAGTCAGAGTTCAGGCATTACAAGTGATTCTACTTAGCATGGGGTTATCTAGCCAAATGTAGTTGCCTAAGTGCAGATGGGGCATAGCTAGAGAGCTGGAGTTTTATCAGATAAGCATAACACAGTGAGAGAGGGACAAGGAAGTTGATGGTATAGACAAGAGTGTCATTAAAATCATGGACCTTATTTGAGGACAAGGCAGATGCTCCATTCTATGAGTCCTCCTTCTGATGCTGATCAATGGTACAAAGCTTTTAGTACAAAAGGCAATGGCATCATCATCATTATGGGTGAACGAGCATTAAAATATACTTACATCTCTCATTGATAGTCTAACCGGAGCAGTATTCACTTTGATTCTGCTTGTATGTACATCCCAGAGGGCATTTAGTGATACCTTCTGGGGGGGGAGTAGACAATTTGCAAACAGTGAGGGAGTCGAAGTCAGGGAAGTGCCTTGCCCAGTGCCCCAGACAGTGGCTGAGCTGGGATCAGACCTGCTATATCCTTTTATATGAATTTTACTCTGCCTGCTACACCACGCTGCCTCAGCCTCTGCCTCGGGCCATAGTTTAATTCTGTGTTAGCTTTAGTTCTGGTTTGGAATAACTGTTATCTGACTTGCAATTTCCTGTGTACTTATTAGTGAAAAGGTCAAAAGTTTTGACTATCACCAAAACTCACCTTTAGTAAGTGGCAGGCCTTCTTCTTAACTTTCCTCAGCCTCAAAGTGGTAGGATCCCAAACTGCAGAATGCTCTCTTTATGTGACACAAATTATATATGACATTAGAGAACTGAGAAAGTTTTGGAGACTAAATCTCAAAGGCAAATATAGGGTAATTAAATAACTTATTTTTAGGGTCAGTGTTTATTTTCCCCTAAAATGTGGCTCGCTCAAGGAAATGAAAATTAAGGAAAAATCTTTTATGAAAACACTAAGTGAAAATGTAATTTTAAAAGAAGACATTGCTCTTTTTCACCGTGGAGCGGAAGCTCTGGAGAGTTGCTTTGCTGAATCTGTGATGTGTCCCATATACATGCCCTGGCTCCTAATGAAAAAATACACAAATGGAAGCATTTGTCTGCACTTTGCTCATATTAAACCATTTAGATATAAGTTACTTTGATTTGTAACTACCGTAGCTCAGTTATTACAGTGTTTAGAGTAAGCTGTTTTGTAATGTGTTGACATTTGTTTACTATGCTAGTATCTGAATGTTCTCATTCATGCTCACGTGGCATTCTGAGAGAGTTGCAAATGATGGCATTTTAAATGTGTTGCTCTCCAACTCCATACTTGCTATTCATTTGCACATCCCATAAACATCTCAAGCGGAACATTTTAATACTAATCTTATTTTTTTTCTCTCCCATCAAGCAACACCCTCTCTCATTTTTCTCATCATCTGTTAAGGGGTCCAAGCAAGATATCTGGAATTTATCCTAGGCGCCATAGCCCATGGGAAAGAATTCAGGCTCTGGAGCCAGATAGGCATGCATTCAAATCTTAACTGTGCATCTTATTAAGACTGTTCTAATATGCTATTTAGCTTCTACAAACACCATATTGCTCATCTTTAAAAAAAATAAGACGGTAATAGTAGCTAACCCATAGGGTTATTTTGCAGATTAAATAATACATCAACAGATATGTACTGAGCCCCTACTATCCAGCATCGTGTGACTACACCAGTGAGCAAAATTTGTAGAGTTAATTCTTTAATTGACTAAACTTTCTAGTTGGGAAAACATATTAAATCAACACACCGATAAACAAGCATGATTATATCAAGTAATAATGCCATGATAGAAATGAAAGTGGATGACAAGACAGAGATTGTATATTTAAGTTGACAGGAGAGGGAAGATCTTTGCAAGAAGGTGAAAATAGAAACCCGGCAATGTAGAGAGCTGGGGGCAGAGGATTTCAGTCGAAGGGAAAAGGAACAGTTGTTGCAATAACACTAAAATGGAAGTGGTGTTCTTGAGACATGTTCAACAACTGAAAACAGGCCAATATCATCAGAGATAGATAAAAACGAAGCTGAAAGCTACAGATGACATCAGAGAGATTGGCCGAGAACAGACAATATAGCATTTAAGTACTTTAAAGTCAATGACAATGAAAACATACAATATGTAAGATTTGTGGGTTGAAGATAAAGCAGTGATTAGGGGGAAATTTATATTTTCAAGCGCTTATATTAGAAAAGAAGGAAGATATAAAATTAGATGAATTTCATCTTAAAAATATGGAAAAATAATTTACCCGAATAAAGTACAAGAAAAATAAAAATAAAGAGCTGAAATCAAAGAAACATAAAGCAAACAATAGATAAAATGTACAAAGCCATTATATAGTTATTTTTAAGGATCAAAAGATGAATTAACCTCTAGTTAGACTGATTAAAAGAGAGAGAGAGATGGTGGGGGTGGGAGTGGGGAGGAGAAACAAATCACAAATAACAGGAATGAAAAAGAAGTTGTTATTAATGATCAGGGAAATACAAATTAAATCATAAAGAGATACCACTACACATTTATTTCATTTTAGATTAACTAAAATGAACAAAAGTGAGTGTACAAAGTATTGTCAAAGATTTGGAGTAACTGAAACTCTCATATACTGCTGGTAGGAATATAAATGATACTACTACTTTGCAAATAGTTTGGCTGTTTCTTATAACATTAAATGTATACCTCCCTTGTTACTTAGCCATTCTTTTCCTAGTTCTTTTCAATGAGAAAGACAAACAAGAACGTATGTATGAATAATGACATAAATGAATGTCCCTAGCAGTTTTATTTGTAATGGCCCCAAATGGAAAACAACTCAAATGTCCATGAATTGGTGACTGGACAATTAACCTTTAAAAGGAGTGAACTATTGATACACGGAATGTAAATCTCAAAAGCATTACACTGAGTTAAAGAAGCAAAGCAAGAGTTTACACTCCATGGACCTCTGGATATAAAATTCTAGACCATATAAAACTAATTTATATTTTCAGAAAGCAGGTCAGTCATTTCCTGGAGATGGGATAGCATGGAGAATGTATTGCATATGGGCACAAGGAGACTTTTGGCGATGATAGAAATGTTCATTATCTTGATTCTGTGGTTGATTTCATGTGTATATACAAATGTCAAAACCATTCAAATTGTACTCTTCAAATATGTGCTGTGTACTTCAATGATATCTCGATAATGTCATCAAATTTTAAAAAATCTGACAGTAACAAACATTTGGGGAAATAAGAGTATCATCCTCAGCTGCTGAGAACTTAAGTAGACCCACTTTGAAAGTAACTTTACATGTTCTGATAAAATTGGAAATAAGCGTATCTAAACTCATGTATTCCAATTCCTTAAAGGGAAACTTTCTCACATTTATACAGAAATACCTAGGAGGGTTCTTACTTCACTGTTTATAATAGGTAAGATGTTCAAATTAGCAACATATCCATCAATAGATGGATGACTGAATAAAATTTGGTATAGTCATATAGGACATGCTCTTAATACAAATAAACTAGATCTTAAATGGAAATATGGGTAGATGTACAAAACCTCATAACTAAGTAGAAAAAGAAATATGATACAACATTACATGCACAGTATGATGTAATTCATGAAAATTAAACACATCAAAACTATTTTATGTATATAAAACTATATGTGTATCTATATGTCTATTTATAAAAATGGACATATATAGTAAATACATAGTATATATTGTAAGTATATCATATACATAGTACACATATAATATATATAGTATAAAGGGATATAATTAATGTATAAAAATGTACTAAACTCATTATATGTTTTTTCTTCTCGAAGTTCAGCTAGTATACAGGGAAATGAAATTCGAGGAATCTTGGATCTTAAGGAGGCTTTACCTTTATCTGTAATACATCATTCCCTGAAAAATCTTGAACAAATATTATATTAATAGCTATTAATTCTGAGTGTTTGGGATATGGATATTTGTTATATTATTCTTGATAATTTTCAAAACTTCTCAAATAGACACAACACATTGTACCTATACATGTTTATTTATGTAAATATGTGTGTATGTGTGTTTAATGTCTAAAATATACGAATATATAATGGTCTTAAAAACTATCCTGAGGCGGGATAAATAAGCTTCACTAGCCTTCCAGATGGGCCCACGAGATACATAGAAATGTTAAGAACCTCTGTGTGGAAGAATGAGTCAAATCAAGCAGGGATTGGTGATGGGTCAGATGAACTGGCATGGCGGGTAGAATTGGGGAGCAGAACAGTCAAAGGAAGCTGAATGTTAGGCATGAGAGCATGATGGAAAATAGCACCATAAGACTCAGGGATCAATGCCTTTATATGTTGCAAATATAATTTTTCTTCCATGGTTACCTTGAGTAAAAAAGAAAAAAAAAAACAAACTTCTATTCTTATCAATCTAATCAGCAGGTGGTTTGGTTCAGGAAGTGAATAATTTTAGAGCATGAAAGCATACCATGAAAAAAAAATCTGAGATCCTATACTTCAACCCACTTTACATGAGAAAGTTATTATCCTCAGAGTTTCAACATGAGTTCATAGTTTGTAATTACCTCAAGATACATTGTTAAAAAAATCCTCTGAGATGCCCATGGTAAATCTTGATCTGACTAACAAATTTGAGTGTCTCCATGATTACTAACACTCGCATGGAAAATGAAAAATCCAGAGAAACTCTGTGCATTTTGTCTAGATTGGTAGAATTGTTGCCTTCAAATAAAATTTTACCTTGAACTATGATATGTAAAACTAAAGGCAAAACTGCTTTGTTTGGTGAGCTAATGGGAAAAGCAGGAGCTCTGCCTACTTTCTACTCCATAGTGGCCCAGGAGGCTAGTTTACCACAAGCCATTGCTCTGCATACATCAACATCAACACAGTTGTAAGCATCCATCTTTTTCTCTGGAATTATTCATTTTAATCTCTACTTTTGACAGTGTGTAGCCCCAACTCTGTACTTCTAAAATGCCATTGTCATCATTATGTATTATACATATATATGTATAAATATTAGATTTTCAATTTTGGCGTTGTGATTTGCATCTCTTTGGACAGTGTAGGTAGGGACTCTGGTCGGAAGAGTAGAGAGGTTAAAATCCTTTCTGTTCCCTCTTCTATTCATTTTGCCTTCTGGGTTCTTGGCCCTGAAAAAGTTCTTAGAGCTCCTCGGTAAGCATATACTCAATTTCATTTCAGTAATATTTTGCTTAGTTTATTAGTATGTTTTCTACTATAGCATAGGTTTTTCTCAACTTCAGCTCTTGAATGGTCATTCCTTTCGTACATTAGAGAATGACACCTGACTGAATTCCAACCGTGCTATAACAAATCACAAGCGAAAATTTCAAAATATTCCATGGTGGCATTAGGTGTCACTCAAGAGTTCTTAGTATGGCGATTTCACAAAGATATACTTAATTATGTAACTTTAATACTAAATTTTATTATGTTTTGCTTTATCATTTTATAAAAATGATGAAGAAATACAAAAAAATTCTTACTGGGTTAATATTAAATAGTTATAAATAATTTGTAGGTGTGTCAAAGGCACAGCTCTCATTGTTCAGGACTGGCTGGGCACTTATTGAAGATAAGCCTTTCCATGTAAGTTCAATTATGATCGATAAACCACGTTTATGAACTAGCAGAATTAAACTATATTATTAAAGATTTTTAATTAGGAACATTTTTCCTTATCCCTCACCCCATAGCATATCTGCTACTCAACTTTAACAAGTTCCGTGCCCTCACAGGATTTAGGGGGAGCAAAGCAAAGAGGCTTCCTGTACAGTTTCTTGTTCCTGGCAGTCTGTGCAAAGCAGTGACCCTGCTCCCCGATAGTGCTTTAAGCTCTGTAACTCTTAGTAAATCACTTAAACCTTCTGAACCTGTTTCTTCATTCATGAAATGGCAAGGATTTGACTAGCTGATCTCTAAAGTACCTTTTAGAGCCATTGTTATAAGACTTAATATTTACTGGATTGAGGCAAGATATGGTCCTGGCCCTCTCTCAGCCATTACATAAACCTGGAATTAACCCACACCTCCAGCCAGCTGTCTGTGATTCCTTCTACACCGTGTTTTCCTGTATTGATTGGATGATAACCTTTTCAGAGTAAGACATCGAGTGGGCTGCTCTTTTATATCACAAGTTGTTTTTACTTTGATGCTTTCAAAGCTATGTATTCTCTTTAGATAAAGTATAAACTTATTATATCTGAGAAATTCTGACATTAAAGTAAAAGGTTTTCAGAATAAAATCAATAAGCATCAACTTTCCTTCAACACATTGCCTTAAAATTAAATGCCAACTGGTAATTTAGTCTCAGATCTGTTCATGACTTTACCATAACGGAAAGTAGCTTCAGATAATTTTTTTTCCATCTAGGAAATTGATCTCATACATTACATCTAAATAGTTTAAGTCTGTACACCATTAGTATACTGGCTAAGGAAGTCTCCAGTCTACAATATTAATTCACATAAGCTTGAGATTTGTTAGCATAATAATGAGGTAATAGTTTGTCTAATTTAATCTTGACACAGTGATATGTGACACTTCAATAATAGCTAATGTGACCTTAAAGGTTAATGATGGCATCACTCATCTGAAGTGACAGACCACTTCAAGTCCTCCTGTAGTCGATCTTAATTTTTTTTTTTCTTTATTAGGTTACTGTTATAGTAATGAAGCTTCAGTGAACTGTTATCTGGAATTGCAAACTCGGCCACATTTGTTCCAGAGGTCACACGATAAGGCATTTCATTGTAAAGTGAATGACAGCACTGTTACGATAGTGAGCACGAGGAGGTAGAAGGGTTTCTGCGTCGATCTCTAGTTCACAGGAACGCTTCAGAGATGCTCCAGTGTACAGACCTTTCTCACCTGCCAAGGTTAAGTTTTCTCAGGCTATTATACTATCACTTACCCCCCAGCCCCCACCTCACTTTGCGTAACAACCATATACGTGCCTGCTGCCTTGCATAAAACATAAGTGCTTGGTGATGTGAAGAGAACAGAGATGAATCAGAATATGCCCCAGGCTGTAAAGAATTTAAAATCTACTCAAAGAAAGGAAACATACAGGCAAAGCACTATAATAGAAAGTAATAAGCATAATTGCCTTATGAAAGAGAGAAAACATACAATACTTTTAGAATCATAGGAGGGCAGGAGGAATTTCTTGCAACTGGAGGACTAGGGAAGGCCATTTCTTTGGTCATCCTCAGAAGCAGGAGAATTCAGAAATGTTCTGATTAAAGTACATCTTACTCTTTCTGCAGCCTTCCTCACCTGCATCATCAGTTACTCTACTGTGGTTGATGAGAGATAATGAGAGAGAGAGAGAGAGAGAGAGAGAGAGAAGAGAGGAAGGAAGAAAGAGAGGAAGGGAGGGAGGGTGGGAGGGTAATAATATGATGAATATTGATGGATGGGATGAAGTGGGTTTTTGGTCATTAAGATATAGAAAGACAAGCTTCAAAAATATGACTGTCAAAGCAACTTGAAAAGGAGATTCAGGCGAATGATCTTGAATGTGTAGACTTCTCTGATCCATATATAGGTGGTGTAATAGAGAGAGATAGAACCCCCTTAGTGTGAGAAGTTTAGAAACCCACGGAAAATCAGACTAATTTTATGTTCCATATGCTCTCCGAGAATCTCCTTTTTGAACTTAGCTTTTGAAACTTCAGCCTGTTTCTTCAGTGTTAAGAAAACCGAGGAAGGATTTGTCTTGGCTCAGGAAACAACGTGCTGTCGTTACCCTTATTCGTGCTTTTGCTTTCTGTGGCTTCAGTTACCCAAGGTCCAAAAATATTAAATGGAAAATCCCAGAAATAAACAATTCCTAAGTTTAAAATTGTGTGCTGTTCTGAGCAATAACAATCTCACACTGTTTACTTCATCTCACCTGACCGTGAGTCATTTTTTTGTCCAGCATATCCATGCTGTCCATACAGTACAATAAGATATTTTCAGAGATAGAGCACATTTATATAACTTTTATGACAGTTTGTTGTTCTAATTGTTATTTTATTGGTTATTATTCCTAATCTTTTGCTGTACCTAATTTATAAGTTTAACTTTATCATAGCTGTGTATGCATAGGACAAAGTAGTACATACAGAGTTTGGCATCCGCTGGGTGTCTTGGAACTTATCCCTGCAGTTAAGGGGAGGGGCCACTGTGTCTTACGTCTCCCACTCTGTCTATTGGTCGGATTTGGAGAGGCCCTTTGCCATGGAGGACAAGGACCCCGTTTACTCAGCCTTGGATTCTCCTCACATACGCCTCTCCCTCCTATACAGTTCCTGGATGATGGAAAGCATTCAATAAAGTTTTGGTTTAAGAGAAATGAATCAATTGGACTAAATTATTCCATGTGGCTGCCATGTGACTGTTGTTTAAGCCACTATTGAATGTATTTTTGTAGAAAACTCCATTTATTCATATAATGAGTCAGCTCCCCCTTGTGACTATCCAGCAGCCAATCTGACAAAGAAGAAAGAAATAGAAGCCTCTTTTCTTTACCTGCTTCCATTTCCTTAGTTCAGTGATTAGGAGAGAGTCTTGCTCAGGGATAATTACATTCTCAGGCAAAGAAAAATTCACACCATTGAAATTTGTGAGACTAGGACCTTTTCTGCTCCGACTCCAAAGGCATGTTCTCCCCACATGGTTCATTCTGTAAAGGCCTCATGCACCTGTTAGTGGAGCGAATATCCTGCCAACCTGCAGCCCCTAAGCGCGTTATGTAGCTCAGATGATGGCAGGTGAGCTCACACAAATATTATCTCAGAAATACTGTGATATGCCATTTATTTCCCAATGTTAAAATCTTCCATAGCCCATTGAGACCATCTAAATGCATTTTCTCTAAACACCAAAAATAAAAATAATAGAGAAGCAATCATCAACGCTTATTCTATTTCCTTATATCTGACTATGTCTTTTAAATCCACCCATCTCATCTTAAATGAATTGTAATCCATTCTATTTTGTTACATAACTATAGCTACATCTGCAGTTTTTGAATTTTCTTCTGCCTTTTCTCATCTTCCTCTCCTCGTGTTTAGCCTGGGAGGCAGAGATGCTCTTGTTGGTCACCTTTGGCACAGGCGGGGGCTGTGGAAGTGGGAACCTCTGGGAAGTTCCTTCTCAGCAAATGGCGAAGCTGAACTTGAGTCCCAGTCTTCAGACTTGATTTTTTTTGCCTCTAAGACCAGCCGTTTTGTTTCTACAAGTGTCCCCAAAGAGTTTAAAGAGCCTGCTACCATCCACATTAAGTTCAGCCGGACACTGGTGAACTGTAGAATCAGGTGCCCACAGCAGCCTTATTAAATCAGAACCTCTGGCTTCCGATATAGTCTGTAACCCATTTGTTTTCTGTATATGTTTATTTATTATCCACATCTTTTGTTTTACCTTCTTTTAAAAAAGAATCCTTAAACTCAGTTTAATGCCATTATTAAATATTCATCCATGTACCTGTTATAAATATTTACTGAACTCCAGTGTGCCACACACAGAGCACCTAGATGATGTGACGGATGAATAAGTTATAATAGTTGACATCTTAGCTTGCATCGTCACCAGAGAAATCAACCATCAGACTGATTAGTCTACCATTGGCTTTGGACATGCAGGAGGCATTCGGATAGAGATTAATGGTTCAATCCTTTTCAAAATAGTCTCTTACAAGAGAGAATAAAAGGAACAAAATGAAACAACTTGTATTCACAACCCAGTGAGAAGTTACGAGGAAGAAGACCTCAGGTAGTCCTGATACAACACTTAGGGAGGCTTAAGAGGAAAGATGACAGGTCAAATTCCACTTAAAACCACCTCACTGTACCCAGCTACCCAGCCCAGTCCCTTCAGCCCCCACTGGTTCCCTTTGAAGGGAACTCACTGTGTAAGCAGGTGAGGGAATTTGTAACAGAGCATGATCAAAAGCAAATTGGATAAGTGAGGGAGAGCAGTTACACAGGGAGATCATTAATTGGAGGGCTTATCTCTTCAGTGAGTTCAGAATATGTAAGCTCCAGCGCTGTGAATTGAATTTCATGCACTCCCATTGTTTGTGAAGAACTGGCTGTGTGTGGGAGGTGCTGAGTGATTTGCCAAAAGTGTTGAAGGGACACCAGCAATCAAAAAGCCACTGGGCTCTGAAAAACCCGGAATTGAGTCAAGGTGAAAAGGCATGAAGGCTGAAGTGAATTGGGACTTTTTACTGAAATAGAGCTTGAAGCTGCGGAAGTACCATCAGCAATAAAAGGTAGTAAAGAGAAAGGCAGGGCAGAGGGGGTTGGGAAAGATCTTGCTAGGATCCTGTTTCATCAATCAGAGTTAGACTCATGCTGGGGCAAAGTCTTCCTGGGCCTGGGGTAAAAGGCGCCTTGAAGTTCATACAGCACATAAAAAATGGCCTGTTAGGAATCATACACATGTATTGCGGGGAAATCAGTCATTTAAAAATATCCACATATCTAGACAGAACGCTAAAAAACACGAGGAAGCAGAGGGCCTGGTTAATGTAGATGCTCATAGCCATTCCTTTCTCCCGTGCACTTACCTGCTCAGACATCAACCCCTTACCATTCTTCCAGCAAGCCATGCCACCTCTAACCTCTGTTCCCTTTGCCTGGACCCAACTTTCAAGTCCTAGCTCCAATCCCCGTTCTTCTTTGAAATGAGTCAGGTTAGGAATACTTTAGGATGGCAGAGTAGTATCCATCATTAACACGTGGCCCCTTCCTGAACTCAGCAGCTTAATCTCATGCTTTTCTACGTTTCCCGCCATTTCTTTGGTCCACGCATCTTCACACCTGCACAGATGTCTTTCTCAAAGACGGTGAATCCCTGTTCAGCCTTTAGAACTTTCTTCAAATGTCAATTCCTCAGGGCAACCTTTTCTGATTCCCCAAGTTAAATAATCTTAACAGCAGCCAGAACCTCTCATTTGAAACATGGATTATTTGAGATCTATCTTCCTCACGAAACTGTAAACTTGGCGAGATTAGGCTACATCTGTATTGGCCTCTGCTGTAGTCCTACTTTCCAGCACAGTGCCCGGCATTCGTGAGGCCCCGACAACTATGTGCCATCGTTATTCTTCTCGGTGGATGCTGAAACCTTCGAGGTCAAGGACTCCGTCTTAGACTTGTTTCCTTAGGTCAGAGCAACATATCTGATGCGTAATAGATAAATGTGTATTAAATGAATGAAAGCTAGAAGAAAATCCCCAGAGCGAGGTTTCTCAATTGAGGCACTGTTGTCATTTTGGGCCATATGGTCCCTTGCTATAGGAAGCCATCCTGCGCACAGTAGGACATTTAGCAGCAACCTTAGCCTCTACCTGCCAGATTCCAGTAACACCCCTCACATATGTGAAAACCAAACACGTCTCTGGACATTGCTGGATATCCCCAGTGGAGGGGGGTGGGAATGGGTATGCGGTATCACTCCAAGCTGAGAACCACTGAACTAGAGTACATATTTTTAAATCACCCAAACTGCCAGCTTTTGGGGGGAAAAAAGTGACCCATGAGTAATGGATAATAATTATATTTATGTAGGATACTTTGACATTTTTTTCATCGATACAAGGCTATTATCTAAGTGGCTTAGGGAATCAACATTTATGTAGGCAGATAAAGGAGTTCTTAAACTTCCCGAGAATATCATAAGGATTAAATTAGATGATGTACATAGAAGTATCCTGATCAGTGCCCAGCTCATAGTAGCACTTGGTTAATGTTGTTTTTCTTTCCTTGATCTAACTAAAGCACTTGCTTTCAAATGATCACAGCTAACAATGAAATACTGGGCAGAGTTTAGTCAAATGGAAACTCACTCTCTCTGTCTCTGTCTCTGTCTCTGTCTCTGTCTCTCTCTCTCTCTCTCTCTCGTTAATGTTTTTTTAAAGGCAAAACTTTTTGACCATTTGATTGACTGAGTTCTTTGTCGGGAGACTGGTTAAGTTTCTTTCCTGCTGGGAAACACTAAATTACAGTCCACCAACTTCAGCTCCCTGGAGTGACTCACACAGTGGTTGACTTTAGAGTTCACTGAAGGTGAGGGTTTGGGCTAAATGAGGTCAGGATTTCTCCACGAAGCCAGACAAACAAAAATGTAGAATGCCAGCCTTCTTGCTGTAATTTCCAAAAGGAGAAGGCCACTGGATTTTCCCTCCCCCAACTCTTTCCTGGAAGGAAAGTGTAGGAATTATCCCCAAAGGCTACTGGAAGGAGAATTTCTGGGTAAATAGATTTTCTTCTTTTAGACTCAGGGGGATTCATGGCTGACCGAGTAATAAATTCACTCAGTGTTTCAGCTGACAAATAAAGAAGTAATAAGAGGAGCTCTGCATGTGGATTGGCCCAAATGAAAAATAGACAAATAGGAGTTTGTAAGAAAAGACATCCTGCTGGAAAAATGTGATTGCTCTTTTTGGAAAGAATTGCAGAATTGGGAGGTACTGGGAAGTGTAGATGTCATGTACTTTAAATTGAGGCAAATGTTGGATATAACAGTTTATGAAATGAGATTTGTAAGAACAAACAGTCAGTTTAGATTGCAGTGTGGCTACAAGCCTGGGAGACAGTGTGAGGGTATTGGGGGTAGGAGGTCTATAGATGTATCTGCAGAACGCCTAGGATTATTATTGCCGTGATTCAGCAAGCTTTATTCTTATATTTGGGTGTGGACTGAAATTGTTTGCTTGGCCACATCTTCCCTAATGTCAAGTATTTTGTGTGGTCTGTAGAAAATCCTCAGTAAGTGTTTGCTTCCTGTGATTTAAGCAGTGAATTTTCTTCGGGATTTCTAACTTAAACACTAAACAAAACAAAAGTTTTATACTTCTTTCCTTTTTCTAACTTAAGATTCCTTTCTTGTAAGACACATGCACATGAATATAAAGTCTTTAGGTAGCTATGTGATCCTAGGAGACTCATAATCACTCTGGCCTAGGTTTTCATATCTGGAGAAGGAAGGACTTGACAGCTTCAGCAAAGTATAATTCTTCTTCTCAACTCCTTTCTGCTTGAATCCAAGTCCATTTTCTCTTGCTTACTTTATGAAATCAGAGTGAAAAATGGGTATTTGGGCTTCCCTAGGATAGCCCCAATCTGGTTATGACTTAGAATCTAATGAAAGGGCCCAGATTCTTACGTTTTGAGCAAGCAGTATTAGAGATCAATGTTAACCCATAGCCAGAAGCCTACGAATCAATATCAGGGGTATGTAAACAGGACCACACAGGCAAGGAAGCTAAGGAGAACAAGTGAAGAGCTATCTACTACTTGTTGGCTTTTGGACCTTTGTTTGACAACTTTGTCCTTGTCTTGAGCTTCTTTATCTGTAAAATGGAGTTTTCCATTTTTTTGTGTGTGTGTGTGAAAGTTTTCTAGAAATACTTAAGATTCTGAGTTTATAAGATAAAAGAGAGGCAGTGTTTACAGGGGTCTAAGATAGAGATACAGGGCAGGAGACCATGAGAAGACTCATGATGGAAGACGAAGCTGCTCAGAGCAGCTCCTCTTGTATATCTTGGATCATCAAATAGATTTATCTCATCTCATCACAGCTGGGCTGGTGCACTGGCCAGATGGCTAGCGTGTGGGTGAAACAACACCATCGTGTGGCTTTGCTGCAGTCCCTCTGTGACACCAGCTAATCACCACCTGTCTCCTCACCTGACCGTATGAGTTTGCTCAAGCTGCCATAACAAAATGCCAAATTGTTATTGGGTGGCCTAAACAATAGAAACGATAGATATTTTATCACAGTTCTGCAGGCTAAAAGTTCAGAATCAAAGTGCCAGAAGGTTGGCTCCTGAGGAAGTCACCCTGCTTGAATTGCAGATGGTGCGTTTTTGCTGTATCTTCGCATGGCCTTTCCTCCATGCCTGCATGTGGAGACAGCAAGCTCTGGAGTCCCTTCCTAAAAGGTGCCCTCATTTCACCTTTTAGTACTTCCTTAAAGTCCCTGTCTCCAAATACAGTTACATGGAGGGTCAAGGCTTCAGTATATGGGTTTTGAGGAGGGAGACACAGTTCAGTCCATAACCCCAACCGTCTGTCAAGTCTCCTTAGCACCTATGGGCTCCGTGGCAGAGGTGCTTGTGGACAGGTAGAGTAGCAGCAGTTTCTTGAATAAGTTATTTGTAGATTCCCGTACTGTTTGGACACATGGTATGGAACTGGGTTTTTTTTTTGGTTTTTGTTTTGTTTTGTTTTGTTTTGTTTTTTGGCTGATTTCCACTTAGGAATTCATTTATTTGGAGCAATACAGCAGAAATTTCTAACCACCCATGTGGAAGTAATATTGAACTTTGTGTTACACATTTTAATTTTGTTACAATTCACTGTGTGGCCTCAGATAAATCACTTTTGACCAACTGAACCTCAGTTTTCCCATCAGTAAATAGGAAATGATAGAATACTATCCCTACTTGAATATAAGCAGACTACTGCTAAATTAACTATTTACTATTTTCATGTATGCCCTGTCTCTTCCTGTTACTCTTTACTCTTTCTAAGATCCCTTCCCCTGTTTCAAGATCAGCCCATACTCTGTCTCTTCCCTGAAGAGATCCACGATCTCCTAAAATATTCCCTCGTTTTAGTAACCTGATATTTCTATGGTGCCTCAAATTAGTAATTGTCCTGGAGTTTTTTATGAACATCCCCACTATATTTTGAGAGCAGAGACTATAATTAAAAATGGTATTCCTATTATTTTCTCTAGCAGGCCTCTGCACATTTTATAGATGCGATCATTATTTCTTAAGTCGCACTGACTGAATACAGTGTAAAAACCAAATATTTATCATAGAAAAAAGAGATCATATTCTGAGATCACAGAAGACAGGGATTCTATCTAATTCTTCTTTATGCCCCTAGGGCGACTATGCTGCCTACTAGATCAGAGGTTTTCAATACCTTGAGTGGAGGAAGTATGAAATTGAAAGACAGAGATTTAACTTAACTTTTATATTTTTTCACTCGTTGAATATTTATCCTCCCAATACCTTAAGCCAGGAACTAGTGTCCCTTTATTGGATAAATAAACATTTATGGAATACCTACAGTGTATTAGGATCAATATTAGGCAACGTGAATTTACAGGGAAGAAATACCCAATCTCTAACCTCAATGCTTCATTCCCGTAGAGGAGGCCCACCAGCCGACAGAAAACTATACGACAGGGTGAGATACACTGCGATGAAAGGAAGCACAGTGGCTTCAGCGCCCAGAGGAAGCCGAACTGTCCCTATGCACTCGCCTCTCTCCCCTCTCACACACACCACGTTCTTTCTCACCCCAAAGCCTCCACACGTGTTCTTCCGTCTGCCTAGAACATGGTTTTCCCTGCTGTCCACTTGATTGGCTCCTACTACTAATTATTCATGTTTCACTTTCAATGTCCTCTCAAAAGAAAGACATGCTTGATATTCTCATTTTTAAGTCAGCCTCTATTATTCTGTTTTCCATTAGCTTTGCTTCCATTATCACATTTATGAAATGCGACACTGGAATTATGTAATCTGTTAATTGCTTGTCTTTCTTCCCCATGAGACCATGCATTCTACCAGCGGAGGAACTGTGTCTCTTTTGTGCAGCACTGTTTGAAGCACACAACAGTCTCTGCAATAAGCATAAGAGCTCAGTAAACATGTGTTGATTGAATAGATGCAAGAATGATTGAGCAGAGAATGCCCAGCCCCAAGGGAGCCAGTGCGAAAGGGCGCAAGAACAGCTAACTGTTTATTTAGGAGGATTCCGCGATTCAAAGTGCTTTGATCTTCCCCTCTGCTCGATTTTTTTTTTTTTATAAGCAACATTTTGCAGATGAGAAAATCTAAAAGCCAGAGCTAAGTCCTTCTCCTAGAGATAAAGAAGTAATACATGGTGGAATGAGCGCTCAGAGGCAGGTTTCTTTTGAACCCAAATTCTCTCGTTTTCCGTGAATTATGCCAGTACCCCAAGCAGCCGCAGGAATTGCTGCTCTTACCTTCATTTCCTTCTGGGGAAGCAACTACTTTACTGCTCCAATGTATCTTCCAAACAGCATATCCAGGATTCAGAGAGATGGATCAAGGCATTTCTATTGTTTTCCTCTAAGTCCTACAGCCCCTTTCATTTCTGCCTCTGGAATCTCTCTTATTTTAATGTTCATGATACTCTGTTTTATGTTACTTTTTGCCCTGGTGTCATTCGGAAAAGAGATATTAAATTTATGGTAACATCTTGCATCTCCGTGTACTTTGCATATTCTGTAGCAATTGCTTTGTTCACTATTAATTCTTTGTCTTACCAGAGTTAATTCTTTTATTAACGACCATAGGTGTTCAAGGCTCTGTCTAGCCGTTTCCTAATTTATTCTTCCCCTTCCCTTTATGTATTATTGAATTCTCTAAGTGAATTATTTAACTCTGCAGAGCATTTTGAGATGTGATTTGCATAAAACATATTAAACAAACTAAAAGCACATCATATTAAAATGCCTATAACTGCTTTAAGGAAATGCACCCGGGGAATGCACCGTGCTATATATAATGGCTGTGGGGAAATTTTGAGTTTGAATGTGACCGCAACATGAAACAAACAAAAAAAAAGTGACGTAGTCACATGCAAAGATTTGACTTGCATTTAAGCAGATAAAATGTGTTTATGTGCCAACTGGGCTTTTTATGTTTAAAAAAAAAATTACCCTTTGACCTCAAATGTAATGGAAAAAGAAGAAAGGGATTTTCCCCTTGATTAATCCCTACAACAATTTCTTAGAGTGGGCGTTATTATCTCCGTTTTATAGATAAGTCAAAGATTTATCTGTAACAGAAAGTCACAAATGACAGTTGACTTAAAGATCTTTCTGTTTCCAAAGTTTCTGGCCTTTGTCTAGATTCTGCTTATTAAGGGGGTATATGACAAAGGACATAGTGTAACCGAGTGGGTTGAACCTGCCATCAGTGACCTCTGTCATGAAGCTGAGAAAGGAATGGGTTGGGGGTTTTAAGGAAGCAGATGTGTTTGGCAAGTCAGAGAGTGTCTTCTTCTAGATTCGTTTTCTAGAACTTGAGCCGGAAGTCAGGGTCTAATTATACCATCTCTCTTCAAATGGTAGCAGCTCTGGCTGTTGCTCAAATGCTTATATTCAAACTCTTTTGCATGACTATAAAAGCCCATGGTAATTTAGACCCACCCACGTATGACCCCAGACTAATTCCCATTGTTTTCTCATTTTTCTCCTGTCAGAGGACTTGTCACTGTCATTGAAACACTTTTCTTTGCATGTATTTATAGATAGTGGAACAAATTGGCAAATATTTCTCATTGCATTTTCTCAAAAGGAGGTGGGGCAGGGGAGAATAATGAGACCTCATCCAGCAAAGCCGATGGTATTCTTCCAGAGAAGCAGAGACAACCTGGATGGTAAATGTAGGTTGTCTTTGCCTAGTCAGTACAGGCTACTATAACAAAATAGCACAAACTGGTTGACTTATCAGTAACAAACGTTATTTCTCACAGTTCTAGAGGCTGGAAGTCCAATAGGAAGGTACTAGCAGATTCAGTGTTTAGTGAGGACCTGCTTCCTGGTTCTTAGATGGCTGTCTTCTTGCTGTGTCCTCAACATGGTGGAGAAAGAAGGAGCAAACTCTCTTGTGACTCTTATAAGGGCACTAATCTCATTCATGAGGGCTCTACTCTCATGACCTCATCTAATCCTAATTACTTTCCCCAAAACTCCACCTCCTAATGCCATCTCTTTGGGGGATTGGGTTTTAAAATGAGAGCCTTACATTCAGTCTGTAATAGTGTTTAGTTGCCTCTAGGTTACAGAATAAATCTCAGCTAATAGAATAACTACCCTTTCATCAGTTTGGGGTGGAACTGCATGGCTCAGAGGAAAATTCATGTTTATCTTAAGAGAGTTTGCTCATCTCACAGGAGATATGGCCAGTAGGTTTTGGGAGGCCCGTATTCAGACTAGTTCATGCTATTAGAACATGTTTATTCTCCAGGAACTAGGACAGAAATCGCACAAGTCCAGGCTGTGGTGATATTTGAATCTGAAAATCAAGAGGAATCAAGAGATGAAGGCTCCTCCTGTGAGGGGAGAAGTTGACTGTGAGACAGAGGGGCTTTACTGACCTGAGACTTGATCAGAATTTTGAAAAGATAGCTGCATGACGTTGAGGGTGGTGGTGGCGGGGAGTGGAGATGATCCCGAGGCTGGGTGAAGGGAGAATCCATGCAGGAAAAATCTTGTGCAGAGTCCTAGGTGAGGTAGACACTAACATACACACATACACACACTCTAATAGATTTGTTTGGTCCTCTGTGAATATACATCACCAAGATGAGAGTGTTCAGTCTGATGGTGGCAGGTGACTCTGAATGGCCGATGGTAGGTCAAGTATGAACCCAATAGAAGGAAATATAACTTTCAACCTAGGTGGCACAAAGAAAACCCCAGATACTACAGAGGGCAAAATTGATTTTTATACCACTCTACATAGGTTCATAATGCATAATAGAGGTCACTCCTTAGGGACTAAAATGGAGAGGGTTGTATAACCTTTAAAAATGTGCCATGTGAGTTATGTTAACTTTCAAAGCCCATGTCGAATGCTTCTTGAAGTACTTGTGATTCTCTCCAGCCAGGAATGAGTATTCACTAACTTCATTATTATTTACAAACGATTCATCGAAGATGTATTTTGTGCCAAGAAGACTATGAACTTTTAAAGATGCCAAAATGAGCAGGCCAACCTGAGTGCATGCATCAGGACTCCACACAGCAACATGAACAGCGTGAGCCAGAAGTCAGAGGCCTCCCTTTGACTGGGCACCACTCAAGCTCCAGCCTGGCTTCTTGGTGTTTGGTGCACTAAATGATTTGAGTTTGCAAAATGCAGTTCTAAATATTCTCTTTTTCAAAAATTACACTCAACTTCTTAAGGAAGACTTTTGTAAAATATGTTTTTTCCCAAACCACAGAGAAACTGGGCATTATTAGGAATTAATCCTGCTTTGCCAGGGTTGGCCCCCAAATCTTTATTATGATAGCCATGGATGTTTGCATTCAAATACTAATATAAAAATAACACTTGGGTATTAATTTGTTCTGTTTAAGGAACTTCATCTTATGAAAACCCCATTATAAAAGCAATAGTTTTTCCAATGTGGAAATATAGTTTGAGATATTCAGATTCTCATTTTAAAAATCTAACCATTCTGCAGAGATTTCAATTTAAAGTTATCATTTTTTTTAATGTACAATATCAGCGCTCAGCTATACAATCTTAAGAAGACTAAAGAAGTCCAGAATTTGATTACATCTTGCTCTCGACCAGGGTAGTGATATCACAGTATTTATAATCACTAACACCATCATTTGCCTATTACTTTAATACATTCATGTGATTTTATTACCTTTATCTCCCATTGTCACAGTAACAATGCATAAAGCCACTAAATCATTGGTCATGAGGAATAACATTGTGGTTATGTTGCTAGTTTGTGACTGTTATCAGCGTGATGCACTGCGTGTTTTCAGAAACAATGACAGCTAACATTTATTAAAGTCTTACTTTTTTCCAGATACCTTATAAGCATCTTTATGTGCAATATTTAATTTATTATCACAATAGCCCCGTGAATAGGTACTGCTTTTAATCAGCTTTAGTGAGGATAAAGTGGCTTCCGAGAAATGAAGAGCTCCACTGGGATTTGGGTCCTGCGGATGGTGTCTCCACAGCCCAAGGTCTAACCAGTCCATAGGCCTCGCTAATGCCCTCATTGATCAGATGGCATCTTGAAAATGCTTCAGAAATACCTTACTTTATCAAGACGATATGGGTTGTAGGGAGAAATGAGTATGCTACATAGTAAATATGGATATAGTAGTATATAGAAGAGAAATATATTTGTTAACAGGATGCTGTTATAAACTTCCAATTAGTTCTTACACAAATAGTCATGACAGTTTCGACCCACTGTGTCTAAGATACACATCTCTTTTGTGCCTTAAATTACCTCTCTCTTCTCCACTGATACTGATGACCTTTTTCAGTTTATTTCACAATTTCTGTTTTGTGTTGCCTACTTCTTGCTTTGGTACTCTCTTTATCAACAGCAGAAAAAATATATATACTGTTCATGTACTGGACCAAATCGTATTCTTTAAATAGTATTTCTTTGTTAGTCGATAGTTGTTTTCTAAGAAGGACATTGCTTCCTTATAATGGGTCATGCAAAATGTTGGCAGTTTGCCTGCTTTATTGGTTATGGGATGCAGACATAGGCTGTAATTCCCTCTGTCGCTTGAGTGTCCCAGGGTAGAATTCTCTACGTTGATATCAATTATTTGTTTATTTATTGCCAGTGACATTAGGAGGGAATTTTTAAAACTGTTTTTTAAAGATACAAACACTTTCAAATTGTTGTCTCAACTGAAAATGGATTTTCCCCTGAGTTAGCACACTGATGTAGCCAATTCAGTGAAATTTAATAGTATGTCACTCTCAGGGAGTTATACTTCAAGGTATGACAACTTATCGCATGTTCAATAGCATGTGGACTGTTGTTCAACTTGTATGAATCAATACGAGACCTCTGTAATCAGACCGTGGTTCCACCCAGCTGCTCTACTGTAAGTTACTTAACCTCTTTAAAGCTCAGTTCATTATGCTTGGGCCTAACTCATAATAAAGCACCTGCAGCAGAGCAAGAGCTGTCTAAATGTTAGATTTCCATTATTAAGTTGAGAACATTCCTTTTTCTTCCTAGTTTGCTGGGAGTTTTCATCATGGATGGATGATGAAATTGCAAAAAGCATGGCAAAGTGCTTTTTTTTGTATCAGCTGACATAATCTATGGATTCTGTTCTTTATCTCTTAGTATGGTGCACTAACTGAGATCTTATATGATCCGCTTTCCAGCTAACACTCCAATATTATATCCACTAC
Organism: Pteropus medius; assembly: GCF_902729225.1. Lineage (NCBI taxonomy): Eukaryota > Metazoa > Chordata > Mammalia > Chiroptera > Pteropodidae > Pteropus > Pteropus medius. The sequence continues at coordinate 5,141,446 of NW_024349804.1, read as the reverse complement.
TATTCTATTTCTTAGCCACTTCATGCTTTTGGACCTTTGCACTTGGTATCTAGTCTTCTCCCAAGATATCAGTGTGGCTAATATCTTCATTTTCCTGAATTCTGCTCAGATTTTATCTTCTTAATGACTCATACTCTCACCATTCTATTCAATAGTGTAACCTGAACTTGGCACTTCTGATCCCCCCTGATCCGGCCAGTTTTCTACATAACATGTATCACCTTCTAATGTATTATTTAACTTATATTTCGTTGTGTTTATTGAATATTTTTTCTGTTCCTGTACTCCGAATCTCCCTCTTTCTCCCTAGTTTCCTCCCCTACAAAACATAAGCTCCGTGAGGCCAAACATTTTTATTTCTGTTATTTTTCGATATATCCCAAGTACCTAGAACTGGATCACAGTAGATACCATATACATATTATTGAATGAATGGTTGATTAACAGAATGAATTCTTGAATGGGTTCTGCTTTCCTCTTTGTTAGCTTCATTCTCACCTATTGCAGGTGGGTTTCCCCATGGGACTGAGGAAGAAGTGGGGTACGGTCATAGGGAGTACCATCCTTATATTGTGTCACCCTAGTGAATCCAGAGGAAACAGAGAGGCATGGTTGGTATGTAGGTAGATAGATAGGTAGATAGATAGATAGGTAGTTTCAGAAAATAATTGTGAGAATTGTGATTGGCCAAGCTTGGCTAGTGTTTCTAAACCTGTTTCCAGGGATAGTATGAGAAAATTTTTCTTTCCCCAGAATTGGAACCATGCGGATCTTGGTCTGGGGTGAGGTCAAGTCATTTACTCAGAGGAAGTAATGTGCTTCACTAGAAGAAAGGGATAAGGAGATGTTACGCAAACAAAATCCACAGATGTCTTTATTTTATCACTGTCTTTCTTTTAATATGACCCTGCGAACACGTTTTTATTTGACTAATGGACCAAAATGACCAGCCTCCCTTAAATCATGTTGAAGTAGGAGTCACTCAAAAAGCTGACACAAGCTAACTCTTCCATGTTACTTTCTTAACCCCTGAAAATTCAGACAATTTTGTTGACGTTGTTCTTTGCTTCCAAACCTTTTCAACTGACCACGTTGTTAGCTTTTTCTAAATACACATAAAGAGGGCTCTTGGGTAGCCACAAAGTTTATGTTTATTTGAAGGAAAATTGTTTTAGTTGGCAAAGGTAACTTCCCCATATTGAAAAAGCTCTCTACAACTTACAGCAATTACGGAAAGGTACAGAGTTGAGAAAAGATACCACAAATGAAAACAAAAGAGATTTTATAATGGATGTAAACAGTAATATCAATAAAACATATTAAAAGAGAAAATTATACAAAATGTTAAGTTCCCTATAGCATCTTATATTTACCTGTGTCTGAGAAGTAAAATTCTGTAGAATAAAACAAAATACCAACAGCATTATATTATTTAATATTTAATCAATATTTTATTTAATATTACTTAATATTTAATATATTCTTTAATACTCATCACAACCCTAAGAGATAGAATTGTTTTCCCATTTTAAAAATAAGGAAACCAAATTCTTAATAGTTTAAGTAATTTATTCAATATCAACCATGAAAGTGGGGAATCAGACTCGGATTATCTGATTGCAAACTTCAATTTTCTACGTTAGACAACAGTAATACTCTGAAAAGATTTGAGACTATTTTCTTCTAAATTATAATACTGTGCAATTTACTAAACTGTTGTAAGTTGGGTGACACTGCAAGATTGAACCAGGTTCAAAAGCTCTGTACATTATTTTTGTATAAATCTAACATTCAAACTGTTGAAATTAGGGGAAGTTCATACACTGGTTGTTTTGATTATTATTAACACAGGCCCTTAAAACAGGGTTAAGAATAGAAGTTAATTAGTGAAATGCAGAATGAAAATGCATATTTAAGCCAATCTTCATTATTGGAAGGTTGATCCCTCTAGTAAACTATGATTAATTACTACCCAACAAGATATTCCAGATAAAGGCATTTTATTGACTGTACCATAACTATAACATCATGTAGCGAACCTAAGAACTTGTATTATACTGTCATTTACAGTAAAGATTTCAAGTAATTAGAAACTCAGTTTATTTTTATAGCAATAAAATGTTCAAGAAGAATGTTATTAGTTTCTGTTACTTGAACTAAAAATAACACCACAGACCATGAGGCTTAGTTAAGTAAAGAGAAACAAGATTGTGTTATTTTTGAAAAGTGAACACATCTTTAACAAAGGAGAAATATTTGTTTATATTGCAATATCTATTAATACTGTCACCTCTGGTAGTAAATTACACTGAAATTGCAGATAAGCTACTATGTTGGCCGATACTTCTACTAACTTCTCTGGTGAACTTGGGCAAGTCATTTAACTTCTCTGAGTCATTGTGCCTGTCATTTGTCAAGTATGGATATTATAGTCAGTTTTACAAATATTTTATTAAAATATAGTAAGGCTCTACACACACACACACATACATACACACAAATACACAATAACTTGAAAAGTCCTAAACATACAAAAGGAATTGTTCTTACATGCATTATTAACCACTCTAAAAATTTTTCTTTCAACAGTGTCTCACAGTTGCCATTGCCCAAGGCTTCTTCTAACCAAAACTTTTCTTATTAAAACAGAAGACCAAGGGGCGGAGGCGGGGGATGGCTTTAGTTGTCCAACATCCTTGGAATGTTTCTGCTAGTTAAAAACCCCAAAACCTATCTTTATAGAAGTACCAATTAATGAGAACATTATATGCCTCTGTATGTATGAGTCTGAGTGTATTTTAGCAAAAGGTTGGTAATAGTAAGAAATACGTAGGTGAGCACAAGGGATTTCATTATAAAGTTGCTGATTAGAAAATATGCAACAATAATTGATTTTCTGAGTAAACTTTGAGAAGTATATTCAATGGTTTATTTAAAGAAGTGGTTACCATGGCATCCTTGCAGGAAGAAACACCAGCACCTGAAAACAAAAATATCACTTTTAGTAATGTTCTTCAGATTGAAAATATACATATATAGAAACAGCACTTGTGGTGAATATTATAAAGGCATGACTGTGTATGCCTTAGAACATACATTCCAACTGGGAGATTTTTTTCAGAAAAAAATGAGTTCGATAAAAGGTTTTTTAAATACAGTATATCACTTTTATTTATGTAGCTAGGTAATTACATTTATGTGAGATGTTTTCAGAATAAAATTGCATGTCCCTTAATAAACAGCCTATATTTATCTTTACTCTTAGGACTCCCTTTTTGGCTTCGTGGCCTCTAATTTGCCACATTACTTTTATTTGTAAGAATGTGAACTCCCCACACAGGCTAAGTTCTTTCATGGATTTTTGTTTATTCTGTGACTCCATTTGACTTATATGTTTTCCTACATCCCACAGCACCTCTTTTCCATGCACTCTGCTCCTTTCTTTAAGGCTTAACTGAAAAGTTTTCATAGTTGAAATTTTCCTCTACTACCTAGTGAAATTAAGGGCTTCTTCATGCTTTAATCATTATTTTTATTTACTTCTGTAATAATGCACTGTAACTCAAGTTTCCATGTCTGACTTATCAACCTAACATGAGCTCCTTAAGACGAAGGTTCAACAAAGAACAAGATTGAAACATTTAGGTTTATTTATTCATTTATTTATTCATTCCTCATTTCAGCAAATATTTATGGAGCACTTACCATATGTCAAATAAGCAATCATCAATGAAAATTCACACAGTCCTTGCCTTCATCAAACTTACATGGACCTGTCTCCTGGGGAAGGTAGACATTTGAACAACAAGTAAGTTCATTATTTTAACCGTAATAAAATCTGTGAAGGTGATGATATAATACTAGGGTACCTGTGACAGGGCAATTTGGCCTAATCTAGCAGATCACAAATGACATCCCTAAGGAAAGACCTTGTGATGGATTATAAAATCAACATAAGGCTGATATGGCTGGGACAGAGAGAGCAAAGGGGAACCTTGCAGGAGGCGAGCCAAGAGAGAGACATTCCAAGAGAAAGAGAAAATTTCTAGAAGTATTGAAAAGAGAAAATTTCTAGAAGTATTGAAAATTTCTAGAAGTATTGAAAAGAAGCATCAGCAAAGCAAAAAATCATGCTGTCTTCAGTTTGTATTAGTCGAATGTCAATTGTCCTGTGGCATCCAGGTGAGAGGTGGTGGTACTTGGATTAGATGGAGAGAACAAGCCAGATTTGAGATGACACTGAGACTTTTTGACAGATTGAGAGATTAAGGTATCAAGGAAGTACCAAGGATGATGCTGTGTAGGTTTCTGGCTAGACCCCTGCTAGCTGCCCATCTTAGACTGGGAGCTCCTGGAGGCAGAAGGTAGTTCCAACTCAGCTGGTGTATTTTTAGTGTTTATAAGAGTTACTGTGTTCATGACACTGTATCTGGTGGGTTGTTTTTTGTTTGTTTGTTTTTTAAGTTAAAACTAAGGCAGAATTTCTTCCCTTGAAATACTTAATATGATTCAATTAAGGCCAGAACTATGATATACATATAGTCTCTCACTCTCTCATGGAGTAGTCTTCTAGGTATGATGATTAAAGAAGGTATATTAGAGATAACAAAGGCGTAAGAAACTTACTACACATAGAAAAATGTGAGAGGAAAAAATATAATGGGTATAATGAATTTAAGATGAGTATGAATTTGAAAGGCAGCATTGGATATTCTGGTACAGTAAACATCTTGAACAATTGCATAGAGGGGATAATATTGGGAGGGCACACAGAAATAATGAGTAATCTAGTTTGATGGGGATACAAAGTGTTTGAGATAAAAAAAATAAAAGAGTACTAAGAAGGCTGATTTTGATTTTGAGTGACTTGATTTATTAAGTGGAAAGTTTTTTGAGTTAGATAAATAATTAGTAAGAATTATAATGGAAGAAACAGGATTCTGGAAGATACTAAATAATTATGAAAAATATTTACTCGGTGTATGGTCAGCATACTTAATGTTCGATTGAATTTGCCACATGAGAGGAAGAAAAGTCGACATTGTAGTAAGAATGATGCTACATTCTATAACAAATAACTCCAAAATTCCTCTAGTTTGGTAAAATAGAGCTTTACTTCTCCCACAACTTTCCAAAGCAGATGTTCCTGGCAGGTGAGTATCTTTCTACCATGTGGTGACTTAGGGACCCCGAATGTACCATCTTGTGGCTCCGCCATGCCCCAATGCCTGGGAGTCCTTTCATCCAGCTGGCCGATGGCGAAGTAGAGCAGGCAGGGGATAGAGATCCTTTCTAAAAGCTCCATCCTGAAAATGACACGTAACTTCCACCTATGTTGCATTGCCTATTAGTCACGTAGCCAAATCTGAATACAGAAAAGGTAGGGAAATATAATCGAATCACACATCCAGGCAAAGAAATAGGAAACAGGTTCTAAGCGAGAGCTAGCTCTCTCTTCCATAGATGATTTTGAGAGTTCTAGCATGGGACTGTGCTTGAGTGTTGGTTTAACTAAATAATATAAACAATATACAGCAGAAAAGAATGATGCTAGGGTGCGAAATATGTTTAATGTGAAGTTTTATAGGACACTGTAGTAGAGATTTCTAGCAGAAATTTGGTTTATAAATCCAAAGCTTGGAAACATTTAGGTTGCTTTTTGAATATGGGGAGAATTTATAGGCTAAGCTGACAGTCAGATTTATTCAGTCAATAAAAATATGTTGGTGCTAGAAATATGATGGATGAAATAAATATGATTCCTTTTCTTCAGTGAAAGAGAAAGGGAATTAGGAAATTGACAAGAGATCAGTTTAAATCAACACTGTCCAGTAGAAGGCTCTGTGATGATAGCTTTATGTTCCGTATCTGTTCTGTTCAATATGGTAACTACTAGCCACGTGTGACTTTAACTCTTAAAATGTGGCCAGAGTGAGCAAGATTCTTTTAATTTTACTTACTTTTAATAAATTTAAATCTAAATCTAAATAGATTGAAACTTCTTATGGACAAAGACTGTGTTTTAACTCATTTGAACAATAACAGTCAAAACTAATGACAATAAATACCTCTGGAACGCTTACCATACGCTAAGTGCAATTCAAAGCATTTTGCGACTTAACCTTCATTAATAACCCTATAAGGTTAGTAATAGTATTATAATTATCTTTTTTTTTTTCTTTCTGTGAAGAAACTAAGACACAGAACTGTGAAATATATTTCCCGCTCTTGGAAAACATGCAGGGTCTAGACAAACCGATAATTCTATTGCAACGGTGCTAAGAACGATGAAAGAAACCAGCAAGCATTTGTATTAAGCCAGGAAGCAAAACCTGGGATTCACTCAGTGAAGGAGATGGAGAGCCTAATACGGAAGACAGAATATACTAGGTATAAACTAAGGCAGGGTGGCGAAGCGGACTGCCTAAAATCTCCTTTATGAACACCCAGTGTTCTTCCTTCATGATTCTATCCTAGAATTATAGAATGTTCAGGTTACTCCTTTATCCACCTGGAAAATGCCTAGTTATTTTTTACTTTAATTCCACCTTAGGTTAGAGCATAGGGAGCCCCAGAAAATGTAAAAGTATTGAAATATCAAATCTTAAGGCATTCTTTCCCCTCCCCAGCCTCCGCCTTTGGTCTGCCTCTTGGTCCGCTTAAAGCCAGGGCCAGCTGCCCTTGCCTGGGAGGTCAGCTTGCCTGGAGCTGAGCTCAGCCTATTTCCATGCCTCATTAAGGCTGGATAATGATTAGCTAAATTATCCCTTCTCTCAGCCTAATGAGCTGTGAGGTGATACATTTGTAGTTCAGTCTGAAAGATATAAAAGTAGATGAAGTTTGTGTCCAGAAAAATCTTCCTCTAGAAACCATCCACTGGCTCCTCCTTTGTCATCCTAGAGAGATGTAGCCTGCGCGGTAACCCAAATAATTCATGAACGCGTCTCAGCTTTGAGACAGTCATGGAATTTTTCTTAATTTACATACTACATGTATGTACATATGTGTTTATCCATTTTTTGTGAAAATATGACAATATAGCATTTGGAGGTCTCTCAACTGGTCTCATAAATATCTTCCTGCTTTTTGTTCCTTTCCCTTTCCATATGAATTAGTTGTTTTTATGCCTCCTGGTACATATAATACGGATTTGTCTTCTATCTGAATTTATAGAATAGAATATGTTTCTGAACAGTTAGATTTCCATCTTGTCTTTGCAAGTGAATGAATACACTTCGGGTTAAAAAGAGTTGTGTGTGCACCACCATGGTGACTGTGTGTTTAAATCAACATAGATAGAGTCTGACTTTATTTAAAGAAAGTCGACAACTGCATTTACAGATGTCACATTTTGTGCCAGAAACTCTATTTTATGTGTTTGTTAGGGCAGGCTCAGCTATGGAAACAAAAGTATAGTGGTTTGGCAAAATAAAACATATTTCTTCCTTATGTAACTCTCCTGGGAGGTTGGTTGTTCAGGAAGGCAGAGTAACTCTCCTCCCCTTGGTCACGCTGGGACCCAGTTCCCCTCTGGCTTGTGGCTCTGCCATCCTTTCGGGCAGCGAAGGAAAGGAATACGGAAGTGGAACACTGACTCTTTTAGGGGTTCTAAGAACTGGCCATAGCATTTCTACCCATATTCTGATGGAGAGAGCCTAGGGGCGTGATCTAACAGCGAGGGAGGCTGGAAACTTAGTCTAGGTTTGTATCTTCTATGACCCCCATTTCTGTGGAAAGAGAGAGCTGATTGTGGTGAGCAGTAGAGTTTCTGCCACATTCTGATGTGTAAAGTATTGTACCTATCCAATTGACATATCATTCACTTTTTCATATAAAAATTGACATATCCAATTGACATATTCAATTGACATATCATTCACTTTTTCATATAAAAATTGACATATCCAATTGACATATTCAATTGACATATCATTCACTTTTTCATATAAAAATATAACTTTCGTTTTTCAGATTCTCAAAACTTTTACTGTCTTTTTATCTCCCCCATTAAATGTCCCTGGCTTATTCTTGCTTTTTTTATTAATGTATATATTTTCATTCATCTGCCTTTAAAATGCTTGGACTTCTCTAATTCACCCCAAGCTCCAAACCCCACATACAGAATTAGATCAATCTTTGTACTGTTTACACCATCCTTCTCTTCCTTACTATTCTTGCTATCACTGCCTTTCAGACCTTGAGTCCATCTTAACTGAACTTTGCTATCCGCCTCCCAGGAGACTTCTTGCCTCCTACCTTTCTCTCTTCCCATCCATCCTATGTGCTGCATCTAGTTAAAATCCGCACAGCTCTCTTTGTCCCCACAAATCCCCAGCTCAAAATTTATGATGATTCGTCACTATAGACCAAGGCGCTTCTCACCATGGTACCCATCTGCCTTCTGAGTACTGCCTTAAATTTTAGAGAACACACTGCGATCCAGTTATTTCCTGCAATCCATGTTTATTGCTTTTCTATCACTGCTCTAGCAAACTACCTCAAATTTAGTAGCTTAAGACGAGACAGATTTATCTTATAATTCTGGAGGTCAGAGCTTCGATAGATCTCATCGAGCTAAACTAAAGGTGTCGGCCTGCCTGTTTCTTTCTGGAGGCTGGGAGAGAGAATCCATTCTCTGGCTTTTCCAGTTTTGGAGGCCACCCATACTTCTCGGCTTGCAGCCTCCCACTCCGTCTTCAGCATGTAATTCCATGACTCTTAGCTTGCTTCTTTTGTCATCTCTTTCTCTGACGCTCTCTTGTAATTAAATCGAGACTCAGGTAATCTAGGATAATCTCCCTATTTTAAAGAAAAGTAATTAGTAACAATTCCATCTGCACCCCTTTTGCCGTGTAATCTAGCATAGTCACATGTTCTGGGGATTTGACAGGGGGCACATTCTGCCTGCTGTACCATGTCTTCCTCTCTTGATACCTGCTTTCTCTTTCCCTCTTTCTCTCCTTGCCCCACCTCAGAATGTTCTCCCTAAGCCACTTAACCCTTCGAAACCTTATTCATCCTCCATTTTCAAAGTTCATCTCCTATTCAACTCATCTCCTATTCAACTCTCCAGATTCTACTCATCAGGCAAATGTTCATCCTTTCCTTGTATTTTGTCACTTTTTAAACACATTGCCTTACTTTAGAAATTGATTGTATTTTGAGTTATCTCTGTGGGTCGATCACAGTCTTCTAGGAGGAAAGGCATTATGCTCTGTTCACTTTTTATAGCCTTCATAGACTTTAAGAATGTCCTTTAAGCATAATAACCACACATGTAATTTTTGTTGCATTGAATGGAATTTACTCATTTACCACCAGCAACCAAGGACATAGCAGCATAAATAATTCTTTAAGAGCAGGCAACCTACAACGAACTTGCATGTGTCTTAGGAATGCTTCTTATGTGGCTTTTGCAAGAGATGTCTAGTTAAATTTTCCTCCTTCTACTGATTTTATTTTACATAGCTTCTCTCCTGCGAAGATATCATCGCTGACAGCATGATTACCCACACTGATCACATTTATTGACCCCCACCACACCAAGTGGGTTTTCTAGAGAAATGGGATTTAGGCATCGTCTAGAGATTTTTCTCACAACAGAAATACTTATAAAGTTTCCCCTGCGTGAATTTTCTGATGAGCGACAAAGTTGATTTCTGAAGTTTTGTTTTTTTTTTTCTATAGGTATCCAAAGTATAGATTTTCTTCCCATGGGGACCTCTCTGTTGGCCTTTTGACAAACTGGCTTCTCAGCCATTCACCCCAATGTGGATTTTGTCTCATACTTCGATCAAAAGTTGACCTAGGAGCTTACCTCAAACTCATTTTCAGGCACAGTCTTTAATTATTTTTCCTTCCTGGTGGGCATTCCTGTAAATACTAGCTTATCTGTATCTTTCAGATTTTGAGGTTAAGTATCATTCGCTTCTTTTACTGAAGTTTTGCTTTTTAGTTTTTTATTTAAAGATGGGCTTTTTGCTTTACAACTAAGTCTCATATTGACATTATATAATCTCATAAGTTCTCAGGTGAGGTTGATGCGTGGTTGGGGACCACACTTTAAGAAACACTGATACAGGTGTCCTCCACAGGAAGAACAATCTAAAGAAGAGTTAAGAAAATGTATTTATTAACTTATCCATTCATCTAACAAATATTTATTGTGTGCCTACTATATTTCTTTCCAAAGTTCATATTCATTTCTTTGTATTCATTTTTCTTTGTATTCTATTTAAAAGGCGATATGGAAGTGGCTTCTTTTCTTTGAAAATAAAGTAGATGACTCATAATCTGAAAACCCATAATCAATAGCTTTGTGTGTGTGCATGTATATGTGTGTGTGTGTGTGCATATTCACACATGCCCACTCTAATGTTGTTTGTTGGTTCTTGTTAGTATGCATATTTATTTTTTATAATCTGGATGTATTCATAATTTTGTATTTTCTCTTTTCACTTACTATATTATAAACTCTTTTCCATTTGTTATAGTCTTCAAAATTATTAAAAGGGCTCCATAAATTTTTACTTAGATAAAATTGCACACTGTTTCCCTTCATTTTAACATATAAATCCTTCTATTTCTCTTAGACAATTTTTAAATATTATTCTTATGAAATGTATCTAGTATAGAGCTATGGTCAAAGTAATGAATATTTTTATGTCTTTTTAATATACAATATAAACAGTCGTGTTTTTCAATAGATTTTTAAAAAAAGTTTGTCATAGTTGGAGACATAATTTTTAGTTATTTGATAGATATTAAATATACTTTTTAGTTTACATGCATTTTTATTATCAATTAATTTAAACATTCTGCTGTGTTCATTTGAATTTGTTTCTTCCTATTCTTAGATAAATAGGTCATTTGAATCAATAAAAAATATGTATTTTTTTTATTAGACTGCTTTTTATAACTGTGGACCCTGAGCATAAACCATAACCTTATTGCAAGTTTCTATAAACATGCAGTAGAAAGTGCCATTTAGCTAAAATAAAATGAGACTAAATTTTTTAAAGAAAATTATCATTTACCTCATTAACCTTTTGGAATTAAAAAAGCAAAAATATTCATAATTTAAACACTACAAAAAAGTTCACTTTAGTAGTAATATAAGAAATCAATAAAAAGCTTTTAGAAGGTGAAAATAGTATTACCATTTATTTGAGTGTCCATTGAGTGATGATAAAATTACAGTAGGAACAGTCAGAAGGTAAACATTTTTAACTGTATTAATTCTGTGGTGGACTGAATTGTGTTCCCCAAATCCATATGTTGGAGCCCTGACCCCCCAATACAACTGTATATGGAGATAGGGCTTTTTTGGGCTTTTTAGAAGTAATTACGGTTAAATGAGGTTATAAAGGTGGGGCTCGAATGCAATAGAATTAGGCCCTCTAAGAAAAGTCTCTCTCTCTCTCTCTCTGTCTCTCTCTCCTCTCTCTCTCTCTCCCTCTCCTCTCTCCTCCTCCCTCCCTCCTGCTTGTCTCCTTTCCTCCCTCCCCTGCTCCCCCTCAATGGACATGCACTGAAGAAAGGTCATGTGAGGACACAGTGAGAAGGTAGCTGTCTACAGGCCAGGAAAGAGCTCTCGCCAGAACCCAGCCATGCCGGCACCCTGACGTAGGACTTATAGCCTCCAGAACCGTGAGAAAATAAATTTCTGTGGTTTAAGCCACTTAGTCTATGGTTTTTGTTATGGCAGCCTGAGCAGACTAAAGCATATAAATAATAATTATAATCATAAAATTATAATATATAACATCTATGTTATATATAATAATAATTATGCAGGTACTTATACGAATACACCTTTTTCTATTTCTCAAGGCCAATATATTCATTAGAGGCTAATGCAGAACTTTGTTTTGGAACAGCCCAGAATACATGATTTCAAGATCTGCCAGGATTTTCCCAATTGCATAATAAAAAATGATAATATCTGCCCCTATTTCTTTTCCCCACACAAAGTCATTATGTTATTGTATATAAAGTGGTTTGTAAGCAGAAAAACACTGTAGAAATAAAAAGGTATTTTTGAATGATAAAATCTATAGTATCCACTTTATCGCCCGGACCATATTCTTTTTGTTGTAATCTGGATCGTCAGAATCATCTGCTCCAATAGTAAGTTACAACACAGTAAAGAAAAAATAAATAGACTTTGGATACATCCATGAGCAGGAACTTTATGGTCAGAAACAGTCCGAAGTTCTGGGATCTGGCATTTTAAACAACACTTAGCTTCTGAATATACTTACAGGCATTTCACTTCCCTTATACTACAGTGTGGGAGAATACTTTCAGAGGGCACCTTTTGGAAAATGCTGACTTGTTTATAACATGTCCTATTTATAGGACAAACGGAGGGGTTAGTTAATCTGAATCCTCGCTCTGCTTCATGCTTGACACGGAACCACAAGAAACTTGCAATGCACACAAGGTTTTCACCTTCCCCACCCCTCACAGCTCTCAGCACACACTGTCAATTGTGCTACATAAATAAACTTTGCAAAATATATGACTGCTAGGGAAGGTCGTTATCTAAGATGAAGAAAAAATTATCAGCTAAATGAAGGACAGAAAACACAGCTCTAGTCTTAGATTTATGGTCTGGAATCACTACTAAAAACTGTTTTATCTGCATTATCAAGATATCATATTCCTGGAGGTAAAAGGACACAATGAATATTTATTATGGCCAAGGGTCTCGTTCACATTTTTTTACGCCTGCTTGTTTTTGTTTCTCTTATGTAACTGGGAAACTTTGCTGTGATGAACAGCCAGGCCATGACACCAGGCATATGGTGGGTTCTTACGACCTATTTGTTAAACCAAATGCCTTTCTTGTTATCAAACTTTGGATAAAATCCTAGATTTACTTATTTACTAACATTGTAGACTTGAGCCAGTTACTATTATTCTCTGAATCTCATCTGACAGAAGTGCAGCATATCCAGGTTTAATGTGAAGATTAATAAATAAGCATAAAATAATACTTGCAAAGTGGATGACTTGTGTCTGGGACGTATTAGTTACTCCCTTCATGTTAGCTATCCTATCCTATCCCCTCCTATTTTCAGAAGAGAATGAAAGAAGATTTTATTGCTATTTCTGTTAAATTATTGCATTTAAGAAGCTCTCAAGAGCCAAAAATAAATTCCACAAAATTAAGAAAATGGAGGCAATTTTGATGTCTAACATTTATTGGTAATTTGGAGTAACAGTCAGTTAGGTTTTCTTTCTACTACTTGGACAACTGCCAAAGTTACGAGTTTGTATATTCAGAAGGCCTTGTACTTTTCAAAAGTACTTTTCCATAGAATATCTTTTTTTTTTTTTGCTCAAAGATAGAACAATTATCAGTCCTGTTTTATAAATTTAAAAATATAATAAAGATAAGTAAATATTTACATGAATTTGAACAGGCTCTGTCTCACTCCCCCAAAGTTCTTCTTCTCCAGTATTAACCATCTCAATTAATCACAATTATGTAATTAATCAATACAATAACCCAACAGGCATCTTTCTCTGCTTTTCTTTTTTACTCCTCACATCCAGGACCTCTGTCAGGTTCATTGCTCCCGTTTCTAAGACATATTTTGAATTCATCAAGTTTTCACCATTGTACTTTCACTTCCTTAATCATGGCCACCATTATATGTTATCTGGTACTGTTGTGAGGATAAAATGAAGATAGAAAAATGATTAACTGAAAAGGTAAAAACAAATAGATATATATATTTTTTTTTTATTGAGGCTTTAGGAGTTCAATAAAAGTACCCCTTTTCTCCATCTGAATTCCAATAGGAATAGAGAGATAGTAATTTGGCAGATGAGATAAAAAGATCACCTTTATCACTTACCTGAATTTGGTTCAACACTTTCATTTGTTCGTTAATAAAATAATCCTTCTCTGAATGAATTTGTGGCTGGAGTTCGTGAAACCTCTTTTAGTTCATCAATAAGCCAGGGTGTTCTACATCTGCCTCGCCATTTGATTATCTCTTAAGCCATGACAATCAGGTTAGGCTTATTCTAGTTTATATTAATAGGAGAGCTGATGGCAAATTAACCGATAAACTAAGATGGCGACTATCTTATTCCTTTGGGTCTCTGCCTTTCCCAGTCATGATCTTGCAGCACAGAATCTCTGCCCCAAAAGGAAGCTGCCTTTCTCTCCTGTCTGATTCATGGACAACTTAAAGTCAGATTTGCTAGAGATCTTTTCAGTTTTACACATTTTCACCTTAGCATCATCTTACATATAAGTTCTAATCTCTGCCTCACTGGCTTCTGCAGAGGTCAAACCACACTCTTACAGTTCAAGATCAAGCTGTACCTTTACATAGTCAAGGCCAACATGAACTGCTCAATAAGCTAGAGCTGTCCAAGGTTGCTAAGGTCCTTGCAAGGCTTGTTTGCTAAAGGTCTATATTTTTCTATGAGCTATGCCTGCTAAAAATAGCTCTACCTATATCAATGAAGCCACTTGCCTGTGAACAAAGATGCCATAAACCATAATGATCCACCAAGGACAAATTTCCACTTAAGCCACACTAGAGCCTTAGGAATAAAGGGGTCAGCCAAACTCTCTCTCTCTGGTATTTTGTTCCCCAAAGCTATGTCTTGTTCTCAAGTTTCCTAATCAATGCATGGAAATATCAAAGTTTAGGGGAACTTAATAAACAATAATTTTATTCTTAACCTTAGTTCAGAACAAAATGAAATCCAGGAGACAGATATGGGGAAGCAAGGCATCTGCTTTATTGACATTAAGGTAAAGGTAGTCCCTAGCTGTACATCTCTAGGCAAGTGAGCTTCTAATACTTTACTCCTGAATTGAGCAGACATATCCTCCTGTCACAGGCTAAGTACTGCATGATCAAAGACTTTGTCCAGCATGTCAGAGCCCAACCACTAAATTATTTTCTCCATGGAAGGGCAGGATGAAGCTCTGTGTGATCAGGAAGACCCCAAGGAGAAAAGAGGGAGAGACTGGGACAGGGAGGCCCAACTCCCGTTACTAACTGCACCAGTCAGCCAGCCGACTCCTCCCAGCACTGGGCGGGAATAAGAGGGGTGGGCCCAGAGCCTGGAGAGTTCATTTAGATGAATTTTTTCACCTGGAAGCAGGAGAAGTAGGAAATTACTCCTCTGCTACCAACAAATATCATCATGATTCTAAACTTCATTTCTTAGATGAAGAAACACACACAGAACATAAATGAGCTGAGAAACTAATGTTCATTAATTGCATACTAATATCAATGTGAGAAAGAGGTGCTCCTATAAATATGCAGCTGGTATGATTTTTCTCAATCCACTTATTTTGATGGTGATGATGATTAGAATATGCTGGTTGCTTGGGATAATAAATAGAAGCTTTCCTATGAAGCACTCTCTTTCTAAAATCCTGTTTTTTTATTTTTTTATTTTTCGAACCAATGCTTTTGAGTGTGTGTTAGTAAGGAGTGTGATCACATATCAGAATGAGGTGAAGGAGAGGGCACTTTTCAGACTCAGTTGCACAGATAGAGACTCTGGTACCCAACTCCACCCTCTCCAGCTGAAAATATCTTCCGAAGTGAGCTGCAGAGCAGTGTTTTCTGAAATCAGCATGTTTTGTTCCTGACGTCACCGGTCTGAAAAGACTTGAAGACCATTGCCTCTGAGCCATGTTAATTTCCCATCGCCATGCCCGTTCGCGGCCCCACCAGGCCCTCCATTGGCCTGGCATTGGAACCCTTACCTCAACACTTTGTCATTACCTTCCAGCTACCAAATATCTGTTGCCTATTATGACTCTTTCCTCCCATACTGCCCCCTCTCAATTCCCCGACCCCACATGAGGATATCTGGTCCACCTATTGGAACAGGTGCCTGATTGTAACTCTTATCACAGAGCAAGACTTTTAAGTGACACACTCTATCATACACCCATTTATTCCTGTGGCCATCTCCATGTGCCAGACACTACACAAGAGTTCAGGTTACCAAGGTGGGGAAGACACAGAAATGGCCATGAAGAACCCCAGGTTGCAGCCAGAGCTTCATTTCCCAAAGTGCCATTCTCAGAACCTCACTGTTCAAAGTGCGGCCCCTGTGGCATTGCGTTAGAGATGCTTGCTCACTCTTAGTCCCCACTCCTGACCTATTGGGTCGAATTTATTATTTTAACAAGAGCCACAGGTGATGAGGATATGAATTAAACTTTGAGAAGTACTGTTTCAAAACACACATTGTGTGATACACTTCAGGTTTTAGTCTGCTTAGGCTGCTGTAACAAAATACCATGGACTGAATGGCTTAAATAACACACATTTATTTCTTACCATCCTGGAGGCTGGGAAGTCCAAGATCAGGGTACCAGCATGTTTGGTTTCTGATAAGGGCTCTTTTCCTCTCTTTCAGACAGCTGCCTTCTTGCTGTATCCTCACATGATGGGTAGAGAGAGAGCAAGCTCTCCGGTCTCTACCTGTAAGGCCACTAAACTCTCCTGCTTCATCTAAACCTAACTACTTCCCAAAGGCCTCGTCTTGTCATTCCCTCACATTGAGAATTAGGGCTTCAACATATACAGTGTGGGGGATACAGACTTTCAGTCCATACACTCCATTATTCAAAATCTTTCATATCCTGTTCAAATTCAGAAATTCTGGGTTAAATCAAGTAAAAGAGCTTTCTGCATTGATAACTCTTCAGAGGCTTTATGTGGGATTTTACCATTTCAATCTCCAAGAAGCAAGTATAGTATATTGTGTTTCCAAAATTTTTGACAAGGGAAGTATGTTTAATCCAGAACATTTAATGGAACTAGGGTGTTTTGAAAAATTGGAGTCATACGATGTTTTCCCCCTGCTTTTCTCTTTTAACTTTTATATTTCTAGAAAAATTTATCTCATTATTTTTATGTTCTATTGTAACAAACACCCTTTTCTCCAGTACACTTTCTTCTAGTGCTAGAACTCATCTCTGGCATTTAAAATCTCCCCCTCCTGTCTTAGTCTGTGGGTAGGATTGACCCATCCTCTAGGCATGGTAGAGCATGTGACTCAGGAATACATAATCAATCACCATGTTTTTGGTTCAAAGATAGGCATAGCAACCAGGCTGAAAGTGAGAGAGAGAGAGAGAGAGAGAGCGCAGTTCAAACCACTTTGTAACACTGCATCATAGGAGAACATCTTACTGTTTTAAATTTGTTATTTAGAATTAGAATTCCATTGCTTTCAGTGGTAGGAACCCTTTTTAGTGTATCTGGTCCATTTGATACACTGTAGGAACAAATATTGGGCCTTTTTGAAGGATTTTTGCTCTGGGTGGCAGGCAGAGAAGACACGTGGGCTGGCTCTGTGGTCAGCCAGGGTTTTTCAAATGTCTAATGTAGGTGCTGAGGTTAGGGCCCACCCTGGGGACCAGGCTATTCTAATCATTGCCACTGTCAGCGGTTATTAGCGCTCTGGAGAAAAACATCTGGTATCCTTGAAAACCTCTTTAAAAGTTGTCAAACCTGGCTGTTCCTCAGAATCATCTAGAAACTTTTCTGAACATACAGTATCTTGGGCCAACTTAGAGCTACACATCAGTTTTGGGCTGGGCTCTAGGAAGCTGTGTCCGTAACCACTTCCCATGTGGTGATTCCTGGGGTAGCCAGCCCGGCCTTGGTCCATGGGCAATGCCAAAAGACTCTTCCCGTAAGGGATCTTTGCTCTCTCCCTGACTTTGAGCATCTCTGCCTGACGGTCATTTCGCTTATAAAGTATCCATGAATAGAGTCCCCTACCCAAGCATTTTTTCCTGATTGGAAGCATTAGCCATATTTACCATCTCAGTCTCTTGTGTTGGAATGTCAAAATGTTTAACTATGTCTTCTTCATGCATTACCTCATTCAGTCCTCTTGTAGACTTGCCCAATAAAATACACGAAGCCTAGTTAAATTTGAATTTCCAATAAACAGTGAACATGTTTTAAGTACGTCCCAAATATTGATTGGGACATAATTATATTAAAATGTATTTTTTTCAGTCTGAAATCCAAATTTAACTGAGTTTCTTCTATTTCTGTTTGCTAAGTCTGGTAAACCTCATAACAACTTAAGAGGGAGACAGAGCAAACATTTGTCTTACCTAATTTTATAGGTGAAGAAATTGATGTTCTGTAAGCCTGAGGCTTTCTCTGTGTCACACAGTCAGCGAGTTGTAGAGCAGAAAGCAGACCTAGATTTTCTCACTTTTAGTCTAGGAATCTTTCACTGTTCTGGCTTGAAGGTTGATTCAAGAATGATTGTACTGTGCTCCTAACTGTTACAGTTCATTATAGCATATATCATTTTAACATAGATTGGGGCCAGAGGGGTTACAAGGATGCTTTAAATTGATGTCCAGATTATCACAAAATAGTTTGGGAGAGAAAGCTATATATTCCTATAAACTAAAGGATTCTTATATAATTAGAAGAAAGTATATTTATTTAAATATTGGTTAAATAGGAGTCTTAATAGATCTGGAGAAAATCCACTGAATGTAGCATAATTCATAACATGAATAAAAACTAAATATAAATCTTAGTTTTCTAAGAAATAGGAGGCCATTTTCTTTCATCTAGCTGGGGAGCTAGGAATGAATATCATGGTTCGAGGACTAAGTCCTTAGACTTTGAAATCAGATTACTTGGGTTCAAACATGGTTCTTTCTAGCTATCCTATTTCTGTGACCTTAGGCAAGTTCCTTAGCTTATCTGTGACTCGGTTTCTTGTCAGTAACATAGAGCTAATTATATAACATCTCGTAGGGTTGTTACAAGGATTGATTCATTTAATACAAGTAAGGTGCTTAACAGCAGTGGCTAACAAGTGGGAAATACTCAATAAACTTAAGCTGCTACGATGATGATGATTTTCCTTCTGCAGTCGCTGCTACCATCATGCACTGTATTATCTCAGGTTTCCCCTTGCCCAAACTGCCTCTCTTACTTGTTCCATTAACAGTAATGATGAGTCATATAACTTCCAACAGGGTTTGCAGCAACTGCTCCATTTATTCATAGACAGAAGTGACTAGAAATGGTGAAAGCCTAGAGTGGTGCCTAAGCTGTCAAATTCTGCCCTTAATCTAAGAACGAGGCTATGAACTCTGCCTATATTCACCTATCTTTGTTTTATATGACTATGTCCTAGCCTCTTAAGCTAGAGATAATTTAGGTAAAGAATCACTTGGAAAACATAAGTTTGTCATAAATTCAATCTTTGTATCTTATCGTCATTTAGTTAATCAGTGGAAGAATGTTGAAAATTTGAAGCAGTAAGATATAAAGACAATTTGGAGTTTGTGAGCCTGAATGCTAAACTACGGTTTAAGTCCTTTGGACACGTATTCTCTAAAATGAGCCTCGTTATCACAGCCAACTTCTGCATATTTCTCACCATCTGCCAAGAGTTTGAGCATCTGATAGGTTGTGCCCTTTCTTCAGCTGATTGCACTGCCCCATTACTGCTGACTTTAAAATATTCAAACCACTAATGTAATATGCAGCACCTGCAAATGCTGAGAAATATTAGTGCAGTGGTAATGAAAATTGACTAAGTATAATGACAACAGGTGAACTTATTCATAGCTGCTCATGTAGCAAACTCTAGATATAAACTCAATGAGCATAAATGGAGTAAGTTCATGACAAATATGAAAATATCCCAAGCTGCTAAAGTAATAAAAGTAAATATAATAAATCTTTTCTACAAATATAATAAGGTCCCTAACTGCAAATGCAATAAAACCTATCAACAGCTGCAATCTATTTGGAACATATTATATAGCTTTACAAAGAATGATACCCCCTGCTGGTATGGCCTCGACAATGTCATGCTTTGTCTTTTTCCAGTGAGTCCAAATCTAGCAGGCTACATGTTGCCCAGTATATATTAAGTATGACAGAGCGTTAATACAACCAGGTTTGAATTGAAAATGAAATGCTCAATCCAGATGTGCTCTTTGGCCACTCTGCAAGCAGAGCCAAAGGCTTCAGATCTCCCACCAGGGGCTGAAATGCAGCCAGGGAAGCTAAGCATGGGAGGTGAGGAATTGATGAGTCACTGGATACCGTTTTTTGTTGCTGGGATATGGTATCTGAATCAGGAGAGTGAGCAGTGCACAGGGCTAAAGGAATGGGGGCAGGGCTTTGGAGTGAGAAAAAAAAAAGAGATCTGGGGTGATGACGTTCTGTAAAGATCAATTGTGTGCTGTGCCCTGTGCTAGGTATTTTGTATCTTTCCACCCTTCCTCACTGTTTTCCTTTCCTTCCACAGTTCAACAAGTATCTTTTGAATCCCTGCTAGTTTTAGCTACTAATTATATTGAGGGAGAGAAGGGTAAATAATAAAGTCAGCATCTCTGGCCACATAAGGCCCTTAAGTCCTGTAGGAGAATCAGAAAGTAACAAGGTATCTCTAAAACAATGCAATTAC
This sequence comes from Pteropus medius, assembly GCF_902729225.1. Taxonomy (NCBI): domain Eukaryota; kingdom Metazoa; phylum Chordata; class Mammalia; order Chiroptera; family Pteropodidae; genus Pteropus; species Pteropus medius. Next base: position 5,120,980 of record NW_024349804.1, on the reverse strand, counting down.
ATGAATCACCAGGCAAGAGAAAAGGATTTGGGACAGAAGGCTGAGGAATACCAGCATTTAAGGGATAGGCAGTTATCTCGAATATCTCCCTTTACATCCCGTTTCATTTTCAGTTAATTTCATTTTATTTTTATATTAATTTTAAAATATAATTCTAAGAACTAAGCAGCAATAGATTACCAATGATAGCAACAGTTCATCATGGCTATAAGTCCCAAACTTTTCAAATCTGCAAACCCAATATATACTTTAGCCTCTTCTAAACTCAATATATACTTTCCTTCTAAATTATTCTTTTCTGAAAAAGTTTTTAGAAAATGAGTTTCTTACAATTATTGAGGCAATTCAACCTCCCACCCCACGTGGCCTACCCTATAGTAACCAATGTTTACACCTGGTTGGTCTGGTACCAGGTCTAACTCCTTGCTTGTGGTAGCTCAGATGCACACATAAAAGGGTTCTGCACTTCTTTATGTACACGTTTCTTTTCCTCTTGCTTTACTCAATAATACAACATGGATCTCTCTCTTTAGGTCAATAAACACAAGCCTAACTCATTGTTTTTAAATACCGCATGATATTTCATGCACTAAACTCCTTCAATTAACCAACATTTGGGTTGTTTTCAGTGTAGTTTTTTTTCTTTATTCTTGTTTGCTTTTTTGCCAGCCCTCCCCTCCGAAAAGAATACAATAGATATCTTTGTACATATTGCTTTGAATACCTGAGCTTATGTTCTATAATTCTGAAAAACAAAAGTGAAAAATATGAAGGCTACGGAACTTCTGTTTTTAAAGATATTGCCACATTGTTTTCCAAAATGTAGTAGCAACTCACATTCTTACCAGCAATCAATTGGATGATCATTTCTCCACATTTTGTCATTAGCACTAGGCTTTATTTTACTTCACTTTTTCAAGAACAATAATTTGATAGGTAAAATATGGTTTTTCAGCATGTGTTCAATTTCTAATTGCCAGTGAGGCCTACTGTCTTTGTATTTATTGGTCATTTGGATTTCTTATTCTGTGAAATGCCAATCATGTAATTTTCTTATTTTTCATTTTTTTTCTTATCATTGTGGAAGAGTTTTATATATATTTGAGGTAGTAACCACTTGCCTACCATATGAGTTGCAAATACTTTAGTTTGCTTTATGACTGTGTTCTTGAAATTCTTTTTACGTCCATTTTTTTTTGACATCTGGGTTTCCTCTCACTTTGATGGGTCTACTCTTTCCCAAAGAAGCAACATGAGAGCTCCTCATTTTTTTCTAATAAATTGTTTTATTTAAAAATTATTTTAAATATATTACAGTTATAAATTATATATGCATATCACTTTTATCCCTGGCTTTCTATTTATAAGCATTTACATAATTTATAATTATATTTATGTTAAATAATTATACTTTATTCTGTAAGGAATTAATTTTTTTTTATTTGGTGTGTGTTTTGTCTTCTTCCAGATGACTAACCATTTACGCTGACTATGAAACACACCCCCATTTTTCTACCTTATTGTGCTATGACTTATTATATATTGAATCATACTTTCAGGTAAGTGGATCTGTTTTGAATAGTTATTGTTATAAACTTGTCTATACCTATTTAGTTGTCAACCATTTTTATTTTAATGGCTTTATCATAAGTTTTGACATCTACTAAGGCAAATTTCCCTTTACTATTGCTTTTCATTTTTTTTCCATAATTAGAAATTTATCCTCTCATATGAACTTCAATATCGTCATATCCAGTTTTAAAATAATAAGTTTATATTCTAATTCTATTAATAGTATACTCTTGGGAGGACTTACATTTTTGTAGATTATTATTTTCCTATTGAAATACATGGTTGCTATTGCATTTGTTCAGGTTTTAGATTATGTATCTCAGTAAGTATTTGTTAATTTCTTCATCTGAGAGTCATACAATTTTTGTAAATTTTTGTATTATGTCATTAACATCAATTTTATAGTTAAGATTTTTCTTTATTTTTTATTCCAACTGGTTGAAAGTAAGAGCACTAGTATACTTGGAGTATTTATCATTTTCTAATTTTAATGATTCATCTTGTGTGCGTGAATGTGAGTGTGTGTGCATGTGTGTTATTTTGTTTAAACTAGATTCTTTTGACAATACTGGGTATGTAAACATTTCATTTGTAAAGAGAGGTAATTTTCTTGTTGAGTGGTCATGTCAACTTAACATAATTTTATTTTTGACTTACTGTATCAACTAGTGTCTCCATAGCAATATACACTTATAATGTCTTATTCCAAATTTTAATGGAAATTATATTGTATCTAATAATTTAGTATGCTGTTTTCTATTTGTTTGTGTTTTGCTCCTGTTTTGTTTAGAATTTTTAACTAAAAATGTCTGATTATATCAAATGCATTTAAAAAATATTTTGCTATAATAATTGATTTCTTTTCAATATATTGATTTGACATATTACATATTATGTACAGGATATTGTTGCAGGTTTTTTTGCAGTTTTTGAATGATTTAACTTGATTTTATTATGCTCTATTATTATTATTTTGCAATATAGAATTCAATTTCTAATATTTTTAGCCTTTTAATAGACTTTATTTTTAGAACAGTTTGAGGTTCACAGCAAAATTGAGCAGAAGGTACACAAACTTCCCAATTTCTAATTTTTAATTTAGAAATTGTACATTATGATTCAAGATGTGATTGGTGTGAAGTTTTTGAAGTCTTTTTTTAATCTTGACAAATTTAGATATTAAGATTTCAGTAGCTTCTAAAGGTAGAATGAAGTTGCCACCCTGAACGTGGCCGATCCCATCTGATCTCGGAACCTAAGCAGGGTCAGGCCTGGGTGGTACTTGGATGGGAGACCACCTAGGAAGACCAGGTGCAGTAGGCTTAAAAAATAAATAAACAAACAAATAAATAAATAAATAATAAATAAATAAAGTGGAATGAGGGGCTTTCAATCTTTTATAATCTGTAAAATTTTTAATAACCCTTGATGACATGTTAGTTAAAGATTATATAAAAGTCATCTATTAATGAACCTTTATAAATGATAAAATATTTAATTCATTCTATCTTTTCTCTAGTTATTTGTTTAACTTCTCTACTTTCTCTGAGATCAATTTTAATAATTTCTACTTTGCTAGGTAATTATCTTTTTTTCCATCAAATATTACAGTTAATTGCCCAAGTTTTGCTCACAGTATTTGTATTTAAATATTTTAAACTTTTTTGAATAAATTATTATGCCTTCTTTCTCATTCTTAATAATATGTATTTTTGTTTTCTCTTTTATTCCAAATTAGAATTTATCAATTTTGAGAGCATTTAAAAAAAAACAATCCATAGAGCTCTTAAAAATATTTTCTTTAATTTTTTTGTTTCTATTTTTTAATAATCTCATGTTCTTATAAATAACTTTTTTTTTGATTTTTGAAAGAATAGTAGAGAATAGATGCTTTTACAAATATGACCGTACATGAATCACAAATATTCTAATCTCTCCTATTCTAAATATTTATGCAGGTAAATTTTTGTCTAGTTGCTATGATCACATATTTGTTACTCTAGCTTCATTTCCCCTTTCTTGTTGCCTCTTTTAGTTATTTTCCCAATTATATGTGTGTAAACCTCTTACTTTTCATGTCTAATGTAAATAATATATAATTAGATTAATTTACTAGAGTGCAGCCATTCATATCCTCTCCTGCTCTTGCCCTCACTTATTTGTGAATTGAAACTGCTCCAAATGATCAGAAATAACGTACAGTACACCAGTAAACAATGTTGTCTAAACTATTTTTTTGCTATTGTTAGATTACTTCTTTGGGATGTACTCCTCGATATGGTTGTAGCAGACAGAATCTTGAGGTGGTCCCCCGTTCTCACCTTCTGTTATTCATAGCCTTGTGTAATTCCTTCCCTTTAAGTGTGGTGGTGGCCTGTTTCTTGCTTTTAAACAATAGAATATGGCAAAGGTGACAATGTATGTGATTATATGTGCATGATTATATTACATAAGACTGTAAGGCCCATCTCACCAGTCTCAAGACCTTGCTAACTTTGAGTAAGCAATCTACTGCTTTGGGGAGCTCCAAGTGGCCAGGAACATTGGGCGGCCTCTAGCAGGTGCGAGAAGCCTCTGGTCAATAGCCAGCAAGGAACTGATGCCCTTAGCATCACAGCCAAAAAAAAAAAAAAATGTTCTGTAACAACTCAAGTGAAGTTGGAAGTGAATTAGCTTCAAATAGATCCCAGTCAGGCTGACACTTTAATTGCAGATTTGTGGGACTTTAGAGACAATTCAGCTAAGTCACATCCAGACACCTAACCCACAGAAACTGTGATGCACTATGTGTTTTTTTTTTAAGTTGTTAAATGTATAGAAATATTGTTGTGAGGCAATAGAAGACAATTATATTATCAAGTCATGTGGTAGCCATTTCAATATAGTAATACATTTTAAAATTTCTCTCTGGAAAAGTTATGCTCTAAGTGTGTCAGCACTATTAAAATATATCTGTTTCGCCACATCTTTTCAGATATTGAGTTATTTCCATCTGCTAATTTATTTGCTATTATTTTTTCATTTAATTCGTATGTATATGTAACACACAAATATATTGACACATATATTTGCATATTTGCATATATATGCATATATTCACATTTTTGCTTATTAACAAGGCTAAATAATTGTCAAGGTTTATTTTATTTCTTTTATTTCTGTTACTTGTCTTATCCCTGGAGTGAATTGTCAACTCCTAGCCTTTGCCTTTTGGCTACTGAAGCTTGGGAATTCATTCAGTAGAAAATTGTTTTATCATTTCTGGTATATTTTGGAGTATAAGAATTTGTCACAGCAATGAAAAAATTTTTTGTCCACTCTCTGGCCAGTTTTTTCTATCACACAAATCTCTTCTTCATTCTCAATAACCTCTTTGTTTATACCCACCAGATATGGAAGTAATGTAAAACTAACATTTATTGAGCAACCACTATGTGCCTGACAGTTTCTGCATGACACAGGATCTTTATGTGACATGTCCATAATTGAATGCCCAGCATTGGACACAGTGACTGGCATATAATAGTTGTTCAATAAATCATTGGCTAAAAATATTCATATTTAATTGAATGATTAATAAGTACCATCTGAGAAGAACCTAACTTGAAAATGAATGAAGAGAATGCATGTAGAAACTTCTGAGTACCTGATCTAGTAACATGTTGTTTCTCTCTGGATATTATCTTGCATCATGCATCTGTGTATTCTTTTGTAGTCTTAAAAGCACTTTCATTTGATTCTGTCCAAAGCCCAGTGAAATGGGCATAACAGATATATTTACCTGAACTTGAAAGTCAGAAAGTTTAACCCAACTTCCGACTCCATTGTTCACAAGCTATCGTAAACTGCTTATTTGAATATCTTTTCCCACGGAAGGAAGTGTTTTGCTTATTGCTCTTTTTTCATTATTATTTATATTCCATACAGTAAGTTCTGTCTCTCCAGCAAGATAATGAGTTTTATTATGCTTGACATTCGGTCTTATGTCTATTCGAGGTAACATGGAACTTTGTAGGTCCTCATTAAATAGGTGCCGAAGGATAGCATAAATGACAATCCACCTGTGTTTCAGCTGTCCATACACTCACGTCTTTGAACATCTCAACTCCCTTGTTCACCTTTAGGAATTGACATTATGCAACTGAATTTGGTGTTATGCTATGCTAATGATAGGAAACATGAAAAGCACACCTTTTGCAATCTCCAGATGACAGAACAGAAAGGGACGGGTCATGCTTTGATTTGTACAGTGCCTTTGGCTAGCCCATACATGCTTTCTAAGTACCTAGATTATAAAACACAGGCGTAGCAAATTCAGAGACAGCCACACATCAGTGGAATGACAATACTTCCTCCTGGGCCAGTTAAAGGAAAATATATCTGCTGTACTCTCTCATACAATTACCTTGATGACATTATGGAAGGTGACGTTTCTCATGTGATCTTTGGTTAAATCTCACATTTCATTGTCTTCATAACTATTCTTACATGTTTGAACGTGAATCCTCATTTTTTGGAAGATATTTTGCTGTGAAGGAAGCTAACTTGGGGTTTGCTTGCCTTGGGGTGCAGGGGAATAAATTCACATTTTCCAGGGATTGAGGAAGATGTGAGGTGGGAGAGGAGGACATTTGAACAAACCAGAACAGCACATGCAGTGATGTAGCGACACGTTCAGGGAAATTCAAGAAGATAAGTGTGTCTTGGGTATAGGATGGGTATAGAGAAATTTAGATGGAGGAGGAGGCGAACGTTAACTGCACTGAAGGCCACATTAAGAAGCTTGAACATTGTACAGAAGGCAGAATCGACCATCAAAAGCCAGGAGAACGGCATGATAATCCTTTGGCAATGGGGTGTAACTGGAATTAGAAGCAATAGTATGTAAAAAAAAAGGTTTTGGGGAAAGGTAGAAATGGAAAAGAGGGATAATGCATTATAGATCATAATTGAATTTGGGTGCATCAGAATCCATGAGCAACTTAACTGACATCCAAGCCTTAGTTTACAAGTCTGTAAAATCGAAATAATATGTCTGAAAATAACAATCGTGATGAAATATAAAAGTATCTGGTCACACAGGAACACAAGATGCATTCAGCAACTGACATTATTGCTGTTACTTACCATGACACACAGATGCGTGACTTGGCCCCCGCTTTCCTCTGTACCTTTATTCTCATCATTTCCTGCTCCCAAAATGTTAAGTTTCAGCAACATTCGTATAGCTCATTGTATCATATATCAAGGCTGTTGCTAATCTGTTTTCTCTGGACTGTTTCCTCTTGGTGTTTGCGTCTCATCCTGCAGTCTCACCACCGGACTTTAATCCACCTGGCAGACTTCGCAGCCCTCCCCTCTGCTCTTCGTGTGCTCGCGGGTATTTTAACAGGCCTTGTATTAATTAAATGATCTCCTCATGTCTCTGTCTCTTCCACTGGATCTGATTTCGTTGCAGTTCATAGCTGTTGTCATATTCACTGTTCTATCCCCAGCACTTAGCATCTACCTTACCATAACTGCCAATACTTGCTGAATTTAAAAGGTAGACGATTATTTAATAAAAACTGGCGATAACAGCTGTCCAGAGTAAAGTAAAAAATGCAAACAAATAAACAAACAAACAAATAAATAAATAAATTACCGAGGATAAAGAGGAAGAAACAGCTTCAACGAACACCTAGCGGATGGAATAGGAAGCATTTGGTGAGTCCTTTACTCTTGTAGTTCAAAAAGAGAGGAGAGTCCAGTTTAACTCATGCTTTCTGGTGTGGAGAAGGAGTTACTCGGTACCATTGCCCGAGATGGGGAATCCAGATGGCAATGGCCTTGTGCACGTGCAGGGCTGCCGCTGAGAGATGCTCAGGAGACATCTGAGCAAGTACAGGATTTAGATGGGAATGCATCATAATTAGACTTCAGTAATGTGATTTGCATTCACTTCTCATTCTGCCGACAAAGTCCTTCCCCCCATTCTTCATCTTCCTAATTGCTGCCTGCTTTCCAAGTTTGACCCAGGTCCCTAACCTCTGGGGAGCTTTGTCTAACCTGCGGATTGGAGGGAGGCTTTCTCCTATGAGCACGTCCTGTGCTCTCTGCATAGGACTTATCACATTGTCTCAGAGGAGACGCTCAGCCCTTACTCATTTATTTTTTAATGAAGACTTATGGAATCAATAAGACTGATCGCTTTTAAAATAAAATAAATTGTTTAGTTCCACAGTACTAAAAATTAGTCCTCCCTGTAAAAAAGTAAAAGAAACAATATACTCCAACAACCCGGAAGGCTCACATCTTTATTAAGGCCAGATGGATTCCCTCCCCACCCCCTCAAATCAAGGCCCGCCACAGCACAACATTAGAGAAGATATCATTTTACTTTTAATTTGTATTCCCTATTTCAGAATCTTGAGAATTAAATCTTCTTCAGATTATGCTAACCCGAATTTGTTCTGCGTTAATTTTTTCAATGAAGGTTCTTGCTCGGGGGGCTCACTCAGCTGATTGGAAGGAAATTCAGGCCTCCACATCAATATAAACCTTCTAACACTGAGAAAATGGTTGTGAGTCTTGCAAAATTTTCAAAGACTTGTGTCAGGTGGCCCTCACTTTAGGAATTAAACCTTCTAGAGAGAAATTGTCAGAAATAAAACTTAGAATGCCACTCAGTAAGTGGCGTTGCCCACTCTGCCTGCGCCTGAGAGTTTCACGGTGGTGTTGTTCAAAGGGGCTTTAGGAAGGTAAGGGGCTTACTTTAGAAGCACTCATTGAAACTGTGTACAGTTTATCGTACATCTAGGTAGATATGTACACACGCACATACACACACACACACACACACACACACACACACACTGTAAGGAATACATTATAAGGACTTGAGGCAAATATCAAGTTTTTAAAACTTTCACTAAATATAGCTAGGTAATTGTCCTACAATTATTCAAGTTTTTTCCCTTTCCTTTCAGTTTCGTGTATCCTATTAAAGGTGATTCAGGCATTATCCACCCACACTTACATAGTAACAATACAATTCAAATTACATAAATCAAAATATCATGTATTTCAGTGCCTGACCAAAAAAGTGGGTGTTCAGCAAATATTCTTTTCTACACTTTTCTGTTGAATACCCTGATGATACAATAGTGACCACTTTGCGAATGTGATGAAGACCTAATTTAGCTTTTGATAAGTATGCTTCACACAGTGGTTTTTCTTTCATTGTGGTATCACTATAAAATATAAGTGAGAGGATTTACGCTCTAGCCGTCATGGAGACCAATATATCTGCTAGTTATCGATCCGGCTTACGGAAAGGGACAGAGAGCCTAAATTGTGCTGAGCAAGTGGATTTTTTAAACACATTTCTCTGACTAGGGCCTCTGGTACAGTAATTACTTTTTTTCAAAAGAAACTTCTTAGCCCATCACAATGGCTGCAGACCTAATAAAGCCAAATAGATCCCCGACGTTATTGGAGCTGATCCTCCAGCTGATAGAAGCTATTTCCTTTAGTGTGAAGAGAAACACATCTCTGGCCTTTATTTTCTTGTTACAAAATTCTAATAAAGTATTTGGTACTATTTTGCTGTCAAACCCTGCATGCTCTGTTTCTTTCAAGCATTTCTAAGGGTACTTTCAAGTTCTTTGATTGCAGAGTAGATTGCTCGTTGAACTTTAATGTCATTGTTTTTGTCAAGGGGACTGAAAATGTCTTAGACTACCTTGTAAGCTGAATGAGATTGAGTTTAAGGTATATGGGAATCTTGCTACTGTGTCGCTGGCAGAAGCAGTGTTGGAAAGTGCCCGTGAGTAGAAACCTGGGCTCAAGAATCCCACTTGCTGTAGTGGTTGATAATGGAAAATGAAGTTGGCAAATGAGCTACAATTTTGACAGTTTTATCAAGTCTGTCAGGACTAGGACTAGAGGGAAGGCCAGTGAGACAAGTAGGGGGCACTGTTTAAGTGGCTGCTCCCTCTCCGGTTATGCCAGCACCCCCATTTCCTTTACCCCAGTCCTTAGACATGTATCAAGATTGTTTGTGATTCAGGTAATCACTGGTAGAGAGCCTTTCAACTTAGAAGTTATAATAATAAAAATTCATATTCACCTAGATGCTCACTATAGATAAAGCTCTACCCTAAGTGTTTTGTTTTTCATTATCTCATTTTATCCTCTCTACAACAAGATGAGGAAGGTACTAGCAGTATCTCCACTTTAAAGATGAAGAATACGAGGCATAGAGAAGTAATGTGCCTAAGGTCTCACAATAACTTACATTTCCCATACAAGCATCAGGCCAGAGTAGCAGTCTGGCACCCTGGGCTTAGTGTAGGATCAGGATAAGGCTGGTCCATGGGAGCTGAACGTGTACCTCAAACCCCAAAGACTCTTACAAGAAGATGGACTGTGACTGTATTAGGTTGTCAGGCTGCTGTAACACAGGCTGGATGGCTTAACCAATAGAAAAATTATTTTCTCACCATTCTGGAGATTGCAAGTTCAAGGTATTGATAGGTTTGTTTTTTCCTGAGGCCTCTCTCTCTTTCATACTGTGCTTTCACATGGCCACATGGCCTTTCCTCTATCAGTGTATACCCTTGGTGACTCTTCTTTTTATAAGGACACCCGTCCTGTTGGATTAGGGCCCCACCCTTATGACCTTGTTTAACCTTAATTACCATATCTCCAAATATAGTCATATTGGGGGTTAGGGCCTCAACCTATGAATTTTGGATGAGCACAATACAGTTCTTAGAGACAATTTGACTTCTATTGTGTAAAGGGGAAATAGTCAGGATAAGCTAGGGTCTGCGGCAGTAACAAACAACCTTAAAATCTAGTGAGTAAATACAATAAACATTTATTTCTTGTTTGTGCTATAGGCAGTATGGCTTGACAGAAGCTTTGCCATGTGTTCTCTTAGGGAGCCAGGATATCAGAGCCTTATCTTGACATATGCTTCCATCAGTGTGGAGAATGGAAAAAGGAAACTTGGAGCATTGTGCATGGATTTTTAAAGCTTCCACCTCTAGGCGGTGTAATTAATTTCCTTTGATATGTCAGTAGGCAAAAGAAACCACATAACCACGCTTAAATTGAAAGGAGGTAGAAAATACAATTCTACTACTCTATGTTTGGAGGGAGCACAAGGGGCTAGGCAGAGAAGCAAGAATCAGATCTAAGCAAACGTTAGTTCCTGGGTGGGGAGGCAGCTTTAAGGACGTAGACTGTTTCATATATTTTTCATTTGTTTATTTGGTTTGTTTTTGGTTTTGGTGTATGGGGGCAGTTTAATTTTTACTTTGTATTGCAAGAGATTTAGCATTTCCGGCCATGTTCGATAAAAGATAGTAGTAACTCCTCCCTACCTCATCGTGAGAATGAAAAACACCCCCTAAAATTTCTAACGCCCCAAGGGAGAGCGCTGTGGGCTGGGAGAACTGGGATGTGGTGGCTGGGATACAACATACTATAATTTAGGACTATTCACTGACAGCCAAGGCTCACTCCCCAGTCTCCTCAATTCCAGACCTTCGCTCTGTTTGCCAGTAAAAGCAACACCAAATTCACTTGCTCACAAATCTCGCTCATTTTTAAAGCACGAAAAATGGAATGAAGTGAAGACACTGAAATATGTCCAGCTATGGTCAGGCCCTAGGACATTAATGATTCTGTAAAGGATATGATGTCAGGGAAACCAACGGTTAAGAGACCAAAGGAAACGAGACAGGGGCTAGTCTACCCCTGACATCTGCAGAATTTGCAGGGAGAACTTTGCTTGAATACCTGCAACGTTTAAACGTATGAAACAAACCTAAATATTAATTGCAGTAAGTCATAAATGAAGCCATTCGCTGAGACCATGTGGAAACACTCAGTCGGGTGTGCTATGATCTGCATACGTAAGTAGGGAAACATATTGGTTTTGCTGACTGTGGCCAACATCAAAACTAGTGAAATGTACAGATTTTAATACCTCATTTCACTGTTGTTTTGCAGCAGTAAACTACTTTTACAATTATGTAACCGAGTATTTCTTCTGGAAAATTACTTTTTAATGTAATAACCTTTTTAGTTGTGCTAATACTTCATTTCAAACCCATACTACAGTTTAGAACTTTTATTTTATGGCCTATTATTTTCTACTCTTGTCGTATAAATATTTTCCACTTAATATTATTTTTTTTAAAATGATGCTGGTCTAAATATGTCAAACGAGGAGGCAAAATTAATATCTTTTGTGTTTTTATACAATTTAAATGCATGACAATGAACAGAAATACAGAAATGATTTGAAAAATTAAAGGTATTGCCTTAGATAATTTAAAAATTAATATATAAAATATTAACATCTTTTCTATATAAGATAATGAGCTGATAAGGATCATAATAGAAGAAAAAGTCTCATAGGATAGTGATAAAAAATTAACATTTCTAAATTACAACATTTAGCCTAGGGATAGATTTAAGAAAGAGGCATGAATTATATGAAGATAACATTTTAAAAAATTCTCTTGAGCATAAATTAAGTTTTAAGTAATTGAATCCTCTTTTATTGGAAGACCCAATATAGTAAAAGTTTAAATACATGCAAAATTCATCTGTAAATCAGTGCAATATGAATTAAAGCACAAATACATTGCATTGAAAATAAACATGGGGTAATAGCTAGGAAAATAATGAAAAAAATCGTGAGAGTGTGTTAAACCAGATATTGAATCTGATTAAAAGCTGTGGTGATTAAAACAATTTTCTGTGGCCGAGTGTCTCAGTAAGATGGATTGGGATGTAGTGTAACGACAACCTCAACATCTTTATGACCCACAACAGAGATTTAGGTTTTTGTTCATTCTGTGCATTACAGATCACCTCAGAGCTCAGCCCACAACTCCTGATTCTAGAATTCACAGTGAATCCTACAGCATTACAGGTTCCCGTGGCTGATAGACAAGAGCGCTAAGTATCTTGCGTTAATAATGAAATACTTTGGCACTTATCACTTCTGTTCAGTATTCACTGGTCAGAAATGGCACCATCTAACTACAGCGGGGCTGGGAAATGGAATTGTGCCAAGTGCCTGGAAGACAGGGAGCCAGGAACAACTGCTAATCAGGAGTAATGATACGTACAGTGAGAAGTGAGCAGATAAAGCAGACAGAAGCATCAAAGGTAGGTTATAGAAGAATGATGTTTCTAATAAAGTTTGAATTATATTGAAATTATATTTTTTCCACATATGCATGTATGTGTATATGCATTTTTCACTAAGTAGCTAATCATTTATTCAAGAAACCCTTACCTTTTACCTTGTGCCTATAATATGTTATGTGCTGTTACAGATCTTAAGGATATACCAAAAACGGACAAAAATCCCTGCCCTTACTTTACTTTTTGGAAATTCAGTTTTGAGGGATACCTGACCCATGCCCTCACAGATCACAGTCTATCTGTGGAAAAAGTGGAGGTTCCTGATACCAAACATAATTTTACGTGAATGTTTAAAGCACATGTGCATTACTCCCGCTAGTAGATTGTTTGGATACTGGTTTTAACTCTTCATTCCCTTCTAGGCTTTCATATCCAATTCTCATTCATCTGTTTCTTTTTAACACAGAAAACTATGCCATGTTTTCATTTGTTTATTTTTACTTTTTAGGCCACAGACAATAAATCAAATGTTTCTGTTTATACATTTAATCTGAAAATTATGATCATTAGTTTACATAAAATGTATAAATATGCAAATTAATTGCATAAATATTTAATAAATTACTAAACTAAAAAGAAGAAAATAATTTATTATGCCACCCATACATGTCCACTTTCAATATTTCATTTTCTTTATTCCTCTTTTCTTTATGGTATCTACCATAAAGGAACTAGCTGTTCCTTTAAGCTTTGAAAAAAACTGAGTGCAAAAACCCATGACCTCTCCTAAGGTTTTAATTTTATTAGCAAATGATTCTTTGATAACCTGTTCAAGTTATTGCTATGTATTTTTCAATTAAGATCTTCTAGTTCTTCTCCCTGGATACATCTTATTACATATTGCCTTTGAAGTGATCAATTTTATGAATATATAAAACTTGTAGTATCTTCCGTATCAGTCATATCCTTTGTTTCCTGTTTAAATAGACTATTTTTAGAGCAGTTTTAGATTGAGGAGAAAGTGTAGAGTTCCTTATGCTCCCTGCTCCCACCCGTTCACAGCCTCCCTCCTTTTCAACATCACTCACTAGATGGTACATTTGTTACAGTCAAATAACCTGCACTGACACATCATCATCACATGAAGTCTGTAGTTTATGTATATTAGGGTTCGATGAATATTAGAAGACATATTTGACATAATTTCATTATGAAGTGAATAAAATATAGCCACAAATGTTTATTTATGTATTAGCCATGACTACTTTCATACCACAATGCCAAAGTTGAGTAGTAGAGACAGACAAATGTCCTGCAAAATCTGAAATATTTACTGTTTGTTCCTTTACAGGAAAAGTTTTCCCATTTTGCTTATCACTTTGGAGACAGAAGAATTTGGCACTTCCTGTGTGATGTAGTGCATTCTTTATTTTGCTCACTAGGATAGAGTATTTTTGTAGGGTAATATTTGTAGGCTCAGATGGAACCATGGCGGTAAAAGGCAGGATAGAGGTCCACAAAGAAGACAATTAATACAAGGCCATGATGTTGATCAATTTTGTCTCCCAAATTTGTCTCCAGGTAACAACGGTCCCACTCGTATATTATTTGGATTGAATATTTATATCAAAAAGAGAGCTGTCTGAGTTTTTTATTCATATATCTTGAAGAGACAATGCCTCTCAACAAATTTGTAAAACAAGGACTGAGCCCCTTGGCGATTTGATGGTTATGTTTGTATAGAGAAGATGGGGTAAGGGAAAAGATTGTAGATACAATTTATGGAAAAGTTTAAAAAAAATTTTAAGATTAATTGAACTTTCAGAATTTTAATTATAACTATAATGCTACGACAAGAAATATGATAAACAAGTCATATAAACTACTTTCTTTGAGTCCCCCAAAAGGAAGGTGGCCACTGTGATGATGCTGCACCTCTCTGCCACAGTGCTGATTTGTGAATATCACCAGTGTTGTTTTTCCATTTATTTCAAGAGATTTTGGAACTTTTTTTTAAATGGTCAAGAGAAAATCGATTTCAAATAACTTTAATTTACAAAATGAATATACGAAATATAGCAATCTTAGGAGATGGTAGGATATGATTTTCAGTCTAACAGAAAATCAAATAAACAAAGAGCCAAGCAACATGAACTCAAAGGACAATAGATAGTATTTACTGGAGAGAAGAAGAGAAAAAACACTTCTCGTAACATACTGATTCCAACTCTCTATGCATAATCAGAGCACTTACTGTCTCTGATTATTTTGGCACACGAGCACATCCAGTCTTGTTACATTATTGTATTATTGTTGTCTTGCAGTTTAACTCCTGGATAGTTAACTACTGCTGAGATATTATCTTGTTTTAAGAACTAGTTTCAGATTTCTTGAGACAAAGGGCCAAGTTTTTATATGCATAAATTCTCCAGCCATGAAATGTAATAAAGCACAGATAGAAATGACAAGACGTGATATTCCTCCTAGATACAATTTATAATCCCCTTTATGTGCTTAAGTCAGTAACCTCTCTGTACTTGTTTCCCTGCATGACAGGGAGATGTCAATAAGAAAGCAAGATCCCTTGCTTCATGGCGTTTACATTCTCCTGGAGAAGTTGGGCCATACACAATTACACAAATAGACAACATTTTCAGGCACAGTAAGCGTTAAGTCCCTGAGGCAAAGACCAGCTCTGCCTGCTCCAGAAATGACCAAAGTTTGCTGTGGCTTGAACATGGTGCACCAGGGCAGGTAGAGCTGTGTTGGAGAGGCATAATGGGAGGGCATTAGATGGTTTTAAATCAGAAAGTAAAATGATCTGATTTTCACTTTGAAGGATAATCTTAGGTGCTGGAGAAAGTGGATATTTGAATGCAAAGAGTGAAAACATGGAGCCCAGTGAAGGGCTGTTGTTAAGAGTCTTGGTTAGAAAAAAAGGTGTTTTGAATGTCGGTGATTTTAGTAGGTTCAGAACAAAGTGGATGGGTCTAGGACATTTTTGGAATAAGGGCTTTGTAAATCTTACAGAACTGTGGAGAAGTAATGTGCTGTTATTAAAGCTACTTATTGATTATTTTTTTATTTTTAGGAAATTCATATCAACAACTAATTATCTAAATGTTTTTCCTTTATTTTTCCCCTTAAATCAGCTCACAACTAAGCATGTAATACACTGTAGAAATCTTTGTTTTCCTGGTCCTTTTTCAATACAAAAGTCTAGCTTTTGACAAAATAAGATCCAGGCACATAGTTGCTACTTGATAAATATTTGCCATATTAATGACTGCATAAATAAAATATGACAGACTTGCTGCAAGGCTGTTGGGTCAAGGAGATATTTGAATGAATGAAACATAGATTGAAAGAGTTTATTGCTACAAGTTGAAATCAGTTGACAGTCTCTTCGTTTGGGGATGGGAATTTTATAATGTCACTGACCCTGGGATATTTTTTAAAATGAAATTTCTTGGCAGCATTAGCTTAGTCTGGTAGCATGAAATAATGTATATAAATGAGCTTTGAAAAGAACAAAGCTTTGTGTCAATAATAGTAAGAATTGCTATCATTTATTTTCTGACCCCTGTGTGTCAGATCTCATGCTAGGCATTTCCACATACATTATCTTGTTTAACTCTCATAAAAATCACACAGGAAAGACATTATCCCTTTGTTTTAAAATTGTGGGATCTGCCACTCAGAAATTTTATTTAACAGGACAAAGGATATAGCTTTTATAATTCTGATCTGACTCATTCCATTGCCTCAATCAAAGGGGATGATATCACTATCTTGATTTTGAAATATAGCACATAGATATCTGTTAAATTGTTGATTTCTTTGGAGAGTATCTTAGAAATTATGCTACATATCTTCCTAGAATAATAATAAAATTACAGATTTTAGAGACTTAGAAATAGACCTTTAAGTGACCAGATAGTTCTTTATATATAATTCCTTCCTGACTTTCACATGCTCAAGGTCATCAGAAAGCAAAGCTAGGATTCAAATCCAATTTGATGTTCTTCAGACCATAGCATACGGATTTAGAAGTTGACATTTTATTCATCTCTATGTTTATAAGAAGATCAAGATAAAAGACCCAGAGAAATCTATGAAAGGGCTCATTTTGCCATTGGTGAAAAGATTTTGTGGTTTACTTGAAAGAGAAAGAAGACATGATGGAAGTAACAAATAGCTTTGTCTTATAAAAATAGTTTGCCCTACGAAATGCCAAAAATAATGGAATAAGAGTGCCTGGCATTATCACAAGAGTGCAGTGCTCCAGTGTAGAGATAGAGAGAGAGAAAATGGGAGTCACAATGTCAAAGGAAAACTTTGCCAGTGTGAGCAGTGTCAGTAGGAGAAGTCTCTGGAATGCAAGACAAGGAAAGTGAAAAAATGTGGTAAACAATAAAAAGCTGATCGCAGTGAGCATTCAAGAGATTTTGCAACTAGAGATGGAATTTTCATCTCTCTGATCCCTTTAGCTCTGAAGGGCCCCCAAATGACGAATACTCATGTTTCTTTTTCCACTCTCTTTCCAAGACTGTGACCTCTGAGTGAAAAGGAACAATAGAGGAACATACACCTGAGGAGGGCGAGTCCATCCAGTCAGGATGGATAAATACTCGACATGTTTACTCAGAACCTGTCCATTACAACAAACTGAGAAAGTTCCTACTCCCGCCATATTTCTCAGAAGAGACTAAATTTCGTATTCTATAATTAAGAAAACTGATTTCTGAAAAAATTGTGGTTGCGTTGAGTCTGTCAATTACAATTTCTTTTAAATGAGGATTAGTTCTTACCTTTCTCAGGAATGGAGAACCCCAGTTTTGTCATGCTTTTGAATGAAGAATGCAGAGTATTCACTGACATCATCAGAAACTCTGGATATTAATTACACTCATGATAATATAAAAGAATGGGGTGGGGAAATATGAGAAATAAGGTCATTTAGGTAGGCAGTAATTTATTATGGGCTGCAACATTAGGTGTAAGCTAGAGCTGTAAGTTGAAATGTCTTTTTGGGGGGTTTTTCCATGCTACTTGTTGTATGGATGGTTAAAAGTAAATTGCAGTTTCTAGGCTGAAAAGAGGATAGCATGTCATCGAGAGTTGTACAAGTTGATGTTCGGGAGGCTTGGGTTTAAATGACCATGGAAATACACACTTTTAAATTTCTGAACTGTGTCCCCATTGCATTGAAATCCAAGCACAGCTCAGTGTTGACTTTGTTGACTTTGTTTCACTGACTCCCGGGACTTGAAGCGCCTTCAGCCCACTGTGAGGAAATGTAAAGGTGTTTTCAAGTAAGTGATTTTACTGTAGGAGGAAAGAAAGATCATAGAAATAAGAGCTGGAAGAAAATAAGAAAGCGCCAAGGCAGTAGTTTTCAATGGAAGGTATATCCGAATCATCTTGAGGTGCTGCCCACAAACTACTTTACACCACCCTGAGCCTTGTCTGTGGTAGAATATAGCCTACTATTTTTCTGAGCAGCAACCATCACACTATGATCAATTTTTTAATGTAATTTCATTGATTGATATCAGAGCCAATTTAGGCGATTAGACGCTTCAGGAAAGAACTTGTGTTTGTATTGTTTTCCATCTGAACTCATCACCTAGTGAGGCCCTTCACACATAGGAGATAGTAGTAGATATTTAATAATCGAAGGGTGAATGAATGAGTGAATGAATGCATATTTCTCTACTTTCCCCTCCAAATGGTATATTCTAATATTGTGTTTGAATAGATGGAGTCATATATATTCTCATAAAGTTTCTCAGTTGTTTCTGCTAAAAATTACTAGCCTGAAGGTTTTCACTTGACCTTGGTCTCTGTACCTGATTTCTCCAAGCTTCTGCCTGTGAGATCAGGCCTGGATCATTGTTGCCTAAACTTGGCAGGGCCAAAGTATATGCAGTAAGTTCACCATCATATGTTTTTCAAAATTTCTTTACTGACACTTGCTATGTTCTAGTACCATGTTTGGCATAGATGATGTAAGATTGGTGATCTGGGCCTTTTATACAAGGACCTCCAGTCTGTTTGGTGGGTGAGAAAGATGAACAAAGCCTGTAGTGAACAGGGTAGCACTGGAGATGGACACAGAAATTCTGAGAGCACAGAGGTGAGCACCTAGCTCAGCCCTGCAGGTCCAGCACTTTGAGAACTCTTCTACCTTTCCTCCATCCCCCACTTACTCTGTAGTAGTGCTTGGGATGAGTTACACTCAAATGTAGTATTACCTGACCCAACCATGAGTTTTAGGTGTCTATGCTGTTCTTCTACCTCCTCCCCCATCCCAAGTCTCAGCTACAAGCCACACAAGGTGTCTCTTTAGTTAAGATTTCTGTTTATTCTGTCCCTTATCAGAGACTGGTCACCTCTAGGCCTCTTTCATGCTTCCACTTAAGCTCCTCCTACCTGGCTAGATTCTCAATGCTTCACCCAAGGAAGTGTTTGATAAAATCATATTGTTCAGACACTGACTTCTGTGTCTACACCTGCCTAGATTCCTTGTGACTGAGACACATTCCCAAAAGCCAAATTCTGCCCTTCTAACCTTTGGAATTTACGCTCACTCTATCAAAATGACCCTAGGCTTAACAATTTGGAGTCATACAGATTTTCATGTGATCTTAAATGTAAAATTTACATAATTTAATGAATCCTTTGACTAACACTAATACTCCTTTGTGAAGAAACTATTTTGGAAAAAATAATGTATTATGCAAAATTTACTCTATTAATTTCCGTGGTTCCCTCTGGAAGCAAAGCGAGTATTATGTCGATATTTCCCGGTGACCCTCGAATAGAACTCACTTCACTGTGAATAGAAAAAAGTAACTTGCATGAGATGAGACTTTTGCTAGTTTCTTGCCACAAAAATCTCTTCAAATCCTACTTCTTTCCTATGAATTAACTTTTTAAATTATCTTTATTTTACAGATGAGGAAACTAAATTTAAGAGAATTTCGATGATTTGCCCAAGGTCATGCAGCTAGTAAGCCACAGAGTGGGGGATTTGACCTCAGTTCTGACTCTCTCCAAAGCCCCTACTCTCAGAGAAACACAATCAGGCGGCAAGACACATACGCGGATTGGACGCAGACTCTCATAGTGGCAGTCTTAGACCTCTATAGGAATCCGAGCAGGTTACGGAATTTCCCTAAGTGCCAGTTTCATTATCAATAGAATGGGAATTAAAATGACTAAATGACTAAGTGAGCTGTCAAAAGTCTAACTCTTGGTAAGAACTAATGCTTATCTAGCAGTTATCATATACTGGGCACTGTTCGAGGCATTGAACCTGTATTAACTCATTTAATAACAACTGTATAATTTAGGGGCAAATATTATGCCTATTTTATAGTTCCAGAAACTGAGACATACAAGCTTAAGATTTTTTTCAAAGATTTTACAGCAAGAAATGGAAGAACAGAGATTTTGAACCCAAGCAAGCTAGCTCCATGATCTTATTAATCTTTATACTATGTAATATGTGCTAATGAATGGTTTGGCATATATCAGGCCATGATAAACCCTCAAAAATTGTTAGTTTCCCTTAATCTATTTACTGCTATAAGTTTCAAGCAATAAATATGCCATCTTGACATCAACTCACTGTGAACTAGCACAGTGCTGTCTTTAAGATTATAGCAAATTTCAAGTAAAATGAAGTATTCAATCAATGCTGATGGATTAGAAATCAATAAAGTGTTTTAACTCCTGGAGATTAGCCCTTCACAATGTATTTGTATTTATTTGGTGATTTTTTTTTTTTTTCAAAACGCTCTCTATTGTGCAAAAGTAATAACAGTCGCAGTTGCAATTTGTCTTGGCGAATGTCTTAACATCAAAATGTTAATTCCTCCCTACCCTCACTCTCGTATCTGCCTTGAGGAAGTCCATGCTTTAATAACTAGGTTTCTCCCACTCTTCGGTTCACATACTTTAAAAGCTATTGGCGAGTCGTGATCGCAAGTAAGTTTTTTGGAGCGTCCTACGGAGCCACTACTGGGAACCACCACAGCAAACAGGGGTGACCTGAGGACCAGTCTGTGGTGAGTCTCCAAGGAGTGACAGCCTGAGCTATATCACATGCGCTTGGCGAGCTTTGAGGGACAGCAGACTACATTTTTGGCGTTTTCGTTTCAGAATGCCAGGGCATTATGGGGACATGACTGTTAACAATAGAGCCTGCCATTGTTTTGCTGTTATTTTTTCTCTCAAGGCTTTCTGAGTGACAGTCCCTGGGGAGAGTAAATTATCATCCTTAACTTGTAACATAACTGCTGCTTTTGTCATTCTGCATAATTGCTGTCACCCAGGTAAAACTAGTGGTTTTTCTCTCTCTGGTAAATTCTCCCACACTCAGCTTGGAGCCCTTCAGGCAAGATGGACAGTGGGGAACCTGAGCAGATAATGTGGCCATCTAAAGGACTCCTGGAAGAGGAGGGGTCTGTGAAAGGCTTTGTTTGTGAAAACAAACACCGACCACAGTGAGGACATTAGTTTAAATAACTATTTAACAATTACAAAAATAGGTATTCAAATAGCATGTGCCACATAGAGTAGTTTTGAAGATTCAGTTCATTAAGACATTAAAAGTGCCTAGCCCAGTGTGTGGCATAGAATAAGAGCCCAGTAAGTATTAGCTTTTATTACTTTGTGACGTTATGTATTTAATCATTATGACTATCTTTCAAGGTAGTTGTTATTAGTCCCATTTTACAGATGAGAAAATTAAACTTTATTGGAGCTGGAATTTAGAAGTAAGTGGATTTGATTCTAAAGCAGATATATTTCCAAAATGGCTCTCTGATTCACCCAAGGGACTTGTGTCAAGTGAGATACCGAGATAGCTGGTTACCCAGGAGAAGTGAACAATCTTTAGGGCTGAGAATAGACTATCAGCTTTACCATTCAGTCCCATTATCTGAGTGAATTATTTCATTTTTTTATAAAGCTTATAAAATTAATATAATTAGTTAAATACAGTAATCTGTTTTGAAAATAACTATTTTAATACTTTTTTATTTTCATGAAAAACTTGAGACTGATAATAGGCATTGATAATAATATCTACCACAATAATAATAGTAATCACAACAATAATAACCGCCATTTATTATTACCACTTCCAATGAACCAGCCATTGTTCTAAGTACTTGCCATCAATTATCTTATTTAATTTAATCTTCATTAAGCAGATACTGTTATTATCCTTGTTTTATATATTATAAAGCTGAAACTCAGAGAGGTACAATACGTAACGTACTAAAACAGTTACTAGCTGGATAAGACAGGATTGAGTCCAGGCAGTCAGACTTCTGAATTGTGCTCTTTTACACAGGTAGTAGATCATAAATCGAGACTGGGATCCAACTTTCCCTTTCTCACACGTTCACACTGTTTCCTCTCATTCAAATCCACCGGAGAGGCTCTTAGATCTACCTTCTGCTGTACTTGGATTTGGTATGATTTGCTATAAACCTAAGCAACACACACACATTAAATTATAGAAAGCAAAAAATATTTAGACACTAGTATGATACATATTGGCAATGCCCAACATAAATAAACCACAGTAGGTATAATATAAGGACTGAGTTCCCTGACTATATAGATGGTTCTCGAGTCTGGAAGCATAGAAGTGACACAGGGATGTGGGTAGGGATGAGGGCTGGGTCTGGGGAGTGAGAAAAGTCTTTGGAATTGTGTTCGTATTTCTAGAAAAGGAATACATACATCGAAAAGCACATTCTTATGACTATTGTTTTAATTTTATACAAACTCCAGAAAGTTAAGCTCAGCGAATCTTTGCTGATGGATGTAGATTGTGGGTTAAAAAGGGAGGCTGAATGACATTGATCTTCCTAAAAGTGTGTCTAGTTTTTACTAACACATACCTTCAGTTCGGAAAGACCTGTGCTTAAAGACTGATTCCATTTTTGAGCAAGTTCCTATAATTGAACCTCAGCTTCACATCATTAAAACAGAGATTCTGATACTTTTTCTTGCAAATACAGTTCCTAGCACGTAGTAGGAACTCTGTAACTGGAACCTATTATTATTATTATTATTATTATTATTATCATTATCATTATCATTATCATTATTATTATTATCTATTTTGATAACAAAGTTAAAGTGAAATTCACTCAATAACAAGAAGCTCAGTAGCTTTGATAAGTTTTATATTCACATTAATTTTATTCTTGATGCCTGTAATCTACTTAATATCTCTTTCTATAAGCAGATAATTATAAATATACTCCACTTTATACTCTTTTTCTCTCTCTTTCTCTCTTTCATTTTTTCAGGCTCTCTCTGATCACCCCTTCAAAACAGGTTATCTCTTCACTTACGCTTTAAAGCTTTTCTAAGTTACTCAAGAGATTCCAGTTTTCGCAGCAAAAATAATATATTTTGAATTAAAACACAAAACAGAACAATTTTAACTCCTGACCATGCTCACTGAGAGAAAGCAAGTATTGTGATCTGTTCTTTTCCTGATGAAATTTCTAATAAGTGGACTTAAAGTGTACAAAGGCCTGGTTCCATATTGACGGGCTTTTAAAAATAATGGGAAGACCAGCCTGTCCCCTCTGGAGATACAGAGTTACAAATTCCAGCTACATTCTTTGAGGGGTTAAAGTGTCCCTGAGAACAAATCACCCCAGTGATCAGTTGGTGATGATTCTGCCATTTTCTCATGGTCTGGACCTTAGATGCAAGGGTCAGATAGTTTGCAGCTGCACTGGCAGAC
This sequence comes from Pteropus medius, assembly GCF_902729225.1. Classification (NCBI taxonomy): domain Eukaryota; kingdom Metazoa; phylum Chordata; class Mammalia; order Chiroptera; family Pteropodidae; genus Pteropus; species Pteropus medius. The sequence continues at coordinate 5,097,474 of NW_024349804.1, read as the reverse complement.
ATAGGGAGGAGTTGATATTTAACCTAAGACAGCCAAGGATTATTTATCTGTCAAAACATTTCCAATATAAGTCAGTGTATCTGGCCTGCTGAGTCTGAGACTGTCTGCCTTTCTGTAAAGGCAAGAAAGGGCAGCCTCATTGCCGAAACTTAGGGGTAAAAAGAGAAGAGAGACTCTATTTTGAACCTTTCTTCTCTTTGACTAAAAACAAACATCTTTTGACTTTTGAACGCATGTCTCCATAAGCAGTAACACTGAATTTTGAGTCAGGAAAAGCAACTTTTCCCTTTCCCCACACCCCTCACAGGAACTTTGAATTTCAAAAGTTGGCTTCTGAAGCACCTGGTTTTCCAGGAGTTTGAAATGTGTCAAACTGACTTAACTCAAACTTGTCCGGACACTCCTTTCAAGTCTGGGAACAGTGACCTCTTCCAGGCTACCGTCCGTGGTCTTTTTCATGCTCTGATTCCCTGAGCTGCAGCCCAGACGGGGCCTGCTGCTCCTCTCTCAATCTCTGAACCCCTCAGTTCAAACGGCACAATGGGGTGACATATGGTTTGCAGAAGATAGCATTAGGCTTGACTCACTTCTGTTAAAATGTTCTTTGAGAACAGGTTTGTTTAGGGAAGAGAGGAGAAAGAAAAAGGAAACCTGGTGTGTGTGCGTGTGCGTGCGTGTGTGTGTGTGTGCGTGTGCACGTGTAAAGTGGAGGATACCCTTACAGACCTGCTGATAAAAAAAACAACAGAAATTTGGAAGCGCATTATGGTTTTACTTTTCAACCAAACCACAGTGCTGAGGGGTTTGACTTTTGGGAGAAAAGAGGGCACATCTGTCAGACTTTTCATTTCCATGTGTGCTGATGGCGTTGGTAAATAAAATATCTGAACAGATGTGAACCACTCGGGTGTCCAGTGGCTTTAGGGACAAGAGTTTACCTTATGGTATTGCAAGTCCTCTTTCTGGCTTCTAACAGCTTTGTATTGAGTGAGATATGTGAGACTCGTTACTCTATAGAAGGGCAGCTGAAAAATCAGTTTGCCAACTGAAAAGTAAACCCACAAGTGTGGGAAGAAAAATTCAGTCAATGTCAACATGTGTGTTTCAGAGAAATTCAGTGTTGCTACCTACTGTGCGATTTCAGTGCAAAATCTAGGACATAGTAGGTCATTGATGAATGACTGTTGAACGAATACATGTACTATGCTATGTTCACATAACATGTATACCATAGTAGTTTCCTTTTCTGCTCTGGATCTAAGTGATAGGTCAGTAATGGGTCCCTATGATGCCGAAAAAGAAAAAAGCTGGTTAGAAGTGACTCCAAGTCAACTTTGATGTTCAGTACATGTTGGTTGGATAAATTAAAAATTCACTACCACCAGTAAAGTAATTTTATTCAGCTTGCTGTTTACCTCAAGGCTATGGGACCCCAGATAGAAGCAGAACATACATTAAACATATATTTATGGTAAACTCTTGCCATTCCTCTTAGAGAAAAGAATTCCTATGACAATCTATTTCTGAATTTGTCCAGAACAGTTGTTTAAGTCATAATTAAAACATTTTGGGGGGTTTGGAAGAGAAGAGGAATTGAGCCCTTGGCTGTCCAGCTGAGAGGAACAGCCCTTCATGAAGAAGGAGGTGACATTCTTTCCGCCCATAAATCAGTGGCTTAAGCCTTAGCAACAGACCTAATCATTGCTTCAGGCTTTCCAGCTGAGTTAAACCAACATAATGAGATGAGGACCATTAAAGAAATATCTTATTGTTCTTATATTGATTAAATCCTATATATCATCACCCAATTTTTAAGGTGAAAATTATTAGAATTTAGGAAACTCTCGACATCTTCAAATGGCTAAATGTTTGGTTGTTAAGAGAAGGACTAGCCTGAGTCTGCTGCTGAACATCAGCTGATGTGTCTGGTTAACAGTCCTCTGTCTTACCTTGAACCACAGCTCCCTTCCAATGAACTACGTGTTTAGAAAAGAGTTCCTGGGTAATGTCTGCCACCTCTTGAATAACATCGGTTGATTTCTTTGATCAGACCATGGTATCTATGTACTTAACGATGTTTTCCTCCTCACTTTGGCTTTGAAGGAGTGCAGGGTTAAGTTTCTTGCTCTACTACGGACTTCATAAAGACCAAGAATTTCCCACACTATTTATTCCCTTTTACTTACAAAAGGCTTCATGCATATAACATTAAACACAATTTTCCTTTCTATTTTGTAGTCTTATTTATGTGTGTGCGTGTGTGTGTGTGTGTGTGTGTGCACTTTGTAAACCATACTTTTCGTATTATGTGATTGGTAGACAACACATTTTGCATTATAAATTTAACCACAAGCTATACTAAAATCATTACTAGCTGTGGCATTGTTGACAGGTTTCAGAACTCTTCTGTGCTTTCATTCTCTTATCTGTAAAATGGGGTGATCATATATGTCTGTCAGTATTGTAACAAGGATCAAATGAATTAATTATGCAAAGTATGAATTGTAAAGTGCGACCTTCACCATTGACACTGGGCTCCTTGAGACCATGGGAAGTAATTCGACCAATTTTAGATTCCCAGGGCCTCAGGCCACACCTGGCATTCATCTCAATGCCTTTGGCCATGGGACATTCTAGGCCTCGAGTGGCCTTGTACTTCAAACACCTATTTACCTTTATCTTTGCATTGTCTTCCTGCTTCCTGCCAACCCCTCATCCTTTGTGTTACCTTCCTATTTTGGACACACCAGTATTTCTCAATCTTGTCATTATTGACATTTGGGGCAGGATAATTCTTTGTTGTGGGTGTATGTCCTGTTCATTGTAGGATATTTATCAGCATCCGTAACCTCTACCCATCAGATGCCAGTGACATCCTCATAGTTATGACAACCAAAAATGTCTTCAGGTATTGCCAAATGTCCCCTGGTGGGCAAAACTGTCTCCGTTAAGAACCACTGTTGTTATACCTCAGTTATACAACTTGTAACATTTTATGATACTTATCATAGTATTTAATAAACATTATGCTGCATATATAAAATGTCAGATATTTTTCTAAAAGCAAGATCTGTGTTAATATTAATACTTCTGAGTTAGGTGCTCGTAGCATATCCAGTTTACAACTGAGGAAACCAAGACACCGGGAGTTTAGAGTTAAGGAAATTGAGGCACCGAGAGGCTAAGTGACTTGTCCGAGCTGATAGATGGAGAATGGGGATTCCCACTCAGGCAGTTTGTGTCTGGAGCCCGTGCTTCTAATGACTCTGCTGTGCTTTGTCTTGTGCGTGCATTTATTGCTATTTACCAGGGGTCGTGTAAGCCCCTGGAGTGTGGGGCAGCAGGGAAGGAACTCAGAGGCTGTAATTATCTTTGATTCTTGAGCATGAAGCACAGTATAAACGTTAAACCAGAGGAGTGAGAGCCTGTCTGTAATCTTACCACTTTACCAAGGAATGTTTTATATCCCAGAGGGAAGGTAAAATGATTTTAAGTCTAACGTAGTAAATAATTTCTAGATGAGGAAACCGAGACGTGGGGAGAGTAAATGACTTCCCAAGGTCACAGGCTGGTGAGCAGCAGAGGCAAGGCTCGGTTCAGGTTCTAATGAGACACTTGGCTACTCTAATCTATCAAATCATCATCATCATCATCATCATCATCATCATCATCATCATCATCATCTTTGTCATTATCATCATCCATGTTTCATTGCCTGTTTATTCTTTCCTAAAACTATTTTGAGTATTCATTAAAAACCCACAGCATATGATTTATTTACTGCACTTTTTTCCACCCATGGCAGAGAAATTCAAAGCTCAAAATGTTTAACACCTCTACTAATAATCCCTTTCCAACAGCACCATTCTTCAAATCAGTCTATGTTAATTATATCTCAATCAAGCTGGAAAAAAATTTTCAAGCTCTTTAATTCTGATCACTAGGGTTTCTGTCTTTCACAGTAAAGCTTCTTGAAGTTCTGCATAAATGATGTTTGATTTACTGATATGAGGAATTATCAATTAGTGACTTTTAGGATGTCAGATATAGTGGTAAAACTATTATAGAATTATTAGAGCTTCCCAAGCTTTTAAATTACACCTCTGGTCCTTCATATAATTGTCTTTTTTTCTGCCGGTGATCTGCCAAAGAAGATCTGTTATTCTAGCTCACAGTTACTGGAGCAAAAAAAGAATCTGAAATTATTTAGGAATTTAAATATGTGTAACATTACTAATAAGGCAGGATCATAGCTGAATAATATCATCAAAATAAATTTTACATGCAAGTAGGTATGCTTCACCTAAATTTTATGTGATTTGTGGAACACCCACAAAGTCCTTTTGCTTCGTCAAAATACCTACTTACTCAAGGGCAATAATATCTTAAATTCCAGCATTGATGAATGAGTCCTTTTACTTGCTATGCTCTTTTAAAAGCCAATAGGCCCGGGAAGGAAGTGCTAATTAAAATTAATTTACACTGAGGTATTAACAGCAGGGCATAGTCGAGAAAATTTCTAGACACAGACTTAAAAGACATACTAACTTGCCTGTTGCTTTGCATGTGTCACTTAACCCCTCTCAAGCCTGAGTTTCTTCATCTGGAAAACAGAAATGAAATTGACCCACAGATCCCTATAGTGAGCATTAAATAATGTAATGGAAGTGAAAACACTTTTTAAAAGCTGATATTGCTATCTTTTCCAGCTTTTGTGACATTCTTCTAAAAAAAAAAAAGCTCAGGACATAATGCCTGAGACATGTAAAAATGGACTTCAAAGTTTTAGCCACAGTAATCCCTGCATTAATTTTTTTTTTAAGTTTGCAGGATTTCTGGAGTATGTGAGAGAAAATTGAAGCCCACATGACTAATAATTGAACTGCAAAAAGATTTCTCAAATGACCAAGCTGCCTTTCAGGTATTACACTCCCTCCCAATTACCTATCACCCTTCCAGACTTCTGGCTCTCCCCGTTGTAGTTGAGAAAATAAGGAAATATTATTCAATTCACGATCTGACTTTTTAATCCAAAATGGAGTTATCTTGCTTTATCAACTCAGGGAAGAGCTATCGAAAATCATCAGTAGTATGGATAAAACCAATGTGTAATATCAACTAGCCTAAGTGAAAAGATTGGAATCTTAGTGTCTTGGTAGCCACCAGTCTAAATCTTAACAATAGATAAAAGTGGCTTCTTGCATTCAGAGCTCGTCACCTGAACACTGCTTGTCAAGGATCTGAGAAATTTCTACCTGCTCTTCCTCATCTAAAATCCCACTATTAGAGACAGCATAGTCTCACCAGACATTGTTAAAATGCCAGTATTGCCTTGTGGAGTAGTTAGACCAAATAAATGATAGCCCAGCCGACTAGGAACTGTGAACTATTAATCACTTTTCTCTAAGTTCTGTCCCCTGCTGTTACTAGGCATTCTGCTTTGCGAGGCATTTTTACAAATGTTGTCTGATTTAATATTCTCAGCAAAGCACTGAGAGAGGTAAGTCTTCTCCTCCTGTATGTTACTGATGAAGTTACTAAAGCTATAGAGTTAAGTGTGTGGGGAGATTTTAACTTTTATGTTCTTGCTGCAAGTAAGCACTTTTCCATGACACACACAAGAAAATAAATCTTAACATATTGCATGGTCAAGTCCTAACAATATTTTAAAACTGAGCACGAATGGCAGATTCTATATCTAATCTTGAATACAAACCTCAATCCTCTGAACTCTTGTCATTCTTTATTTCAGTTCTTGCTGCTTGTATTATCTTTTTAAGATCAGAAACATTCATGAGCATCTCCCCCACTAAAATTAAGGTTGTGGTAGTTTCTACAATTCCAAGCATTTCATCTTGCCATTATATTCATTCATTCATTCATTCACCTTTTCATTTATTTATTCATCTCTCACTTGTTTTGAGCCCCAGGAAAACAGGAATAAATACAATGGACATGGCCCAGTGTTTCCCATACCAACTTTTGTTAAATGAAAGAAATACAGCCTTCTTTGACTATTTCAGTTACTTCCTCAAATCTCTAGAGACATAAATTATCCTTTCATACCTCTTCACTCACACATGGTTTTTATTTTAGGATTTTTTTTTCCCCCTCACCAAGTATATGTTTCTAGCATGTGATACTCAAGGTCTGGGAAATAAGTTCTCACGTGGTAGAACCTTTTGTCACCTATTTCAAAGACAAAATCCACGTTTCTCCTTCATCTCACTTTTGCTTTTGCAGTCATAAACTTGTCTGTATTCATTATAATCATGGTCACTGACACAGATAATCAATCCAGTATGTGAAGGGGTTTTTCAGACTTTACACAAGCTGGAGAAAAGTTCCCTAGGTGAAATTTACCTGGATCCACATAAAATTCTTGTGCTTGCATGCGATACATTTTCAGGCTCTTACTTCCTAAGTTACTCACTCCTGTAAAGAGTACCTCACACCTTACCTTTTGTTTTACTTTTTAATACTTTATGCCATTGTTTTTTTTTTTAAATAGCGTGATTTTATAATATTTTTGGATTTACAGATAAGTTGCAAAGACAATATAGAGTTCCCATATATACTTTACCTAGTTTCTCCAACACCTTATATTTTCATGGGTCATTTGATAACTAAGAAATTTATATTGGTACAATTACTATTACTTAAAGTCCAGATTTAATTCTGATTTTACCAGTTTTTCCATTAATATCTTTCTTCTCAGCATCTAATCCAGAGTACTGTGTTGCATTTAGCTGTCAGCTCTCCAAAGACCTTCTGGTGTATCTTAATCTTTTCTTGTTTTTAATGACTTCGACGGTCTCGAGGATTGTTGGCCAGGTATCTTGTAGACTTTCCCTTGGCTGAGTGTGTCTGATGTTTTTCTCACCATTAGACTGGGGATATAAGTTTGGGGAGGAATACCACAGAAGTGAAATGTCCATCTCACCACATCATACAAGGTGTAAATGACATCTACATGACATCACTCACGATGTTAACCTTCATCAGTTAGTTGACATAGTTTTTTTCATGTTTCTTCATTGTACCATTATTTTCTTTCTTTTCCCTGTGCTAGTCTTTGGGAAAAACTACTAAGTCTAACATACACTCAAGGGAGGTGGAGGGAATCTAAGCTCTCTGCTTTCTTGACAATTGAAATTAGAATGATTATGTAAGAAATCATTCTAATCACTTTACTCCTTCATCACGTTGTTTATTCAATAGTTCATATCAGACAGAGCCACATATTTATTTTGTACTTTGGGTTATAATCCAGTGCCGCATTATTTATTATGTTGCTCAAATTGTTCCAGCTCTGTTCATTGAGAACTGTTTTAGGTTCTGCTATGGCTTTTTATTTTATTTGCTAATAGGAGAATATTTGCTCACTACTGTTTATTTTGAGAATTAATATAGCCAGTACTTCATTAACCAGATGTAAAACAACATGGAAAAAGTATAACAAATAATACAAGCAAAACTCTGTAGATCAGGAGCCCATTGAGGGCAGAGACTTTGTTTGGTTCACTGCTGGGTCTCCAGTATTTAGAAAAATGTCTGACACTTAGTAAACAATCCATAACTACTTATGAGTTCATTGTTTAGGAACATTATATCTCCTTAGATCACTTGATAAAAACTACTTTCTTACAACTGTATTATCTTTAGCTGTCATTTCTTAGTTAAATTCTTTCACACAAATATACATACATGTGTATACCTGCCATACAGGTATATATATATTACCCGAGTGAGGCAGAGAGTCAGTTATCACTTCCTGCTACCTCCTTCCCTCATCTCTCCATCATTTATTTTTTCTCACCAACCTCAGAATCCTTAGTCTAGTCTTTTTCAATCTTTTCGCATCCTATCTCTATTACTCTAATTCTGTAGCAATGACTGTTTTCACTCATCACTCATGGAGGAGACCATTGACAGAGTGAGGACAGTATCTTCTAGAAATATATAAGTTTGATTCCAGGAAGAGGATGATACAAATCCCAGGAGACAAAAAAGTGGATTCAATTTTTGTCAAAGATTGAAATAGAATATACCTTTAAGTATATAGGCACTTTCATAAAATACTTTCTACTATTTATTGTTTTATTCATCATTTATCCAACAATAAGTTGAGTGCCTACCAAGTACTATGAACTGTTAATATACAAAAGCAAACTCACCCTCCTACCAATACTCGCCCCCCCCCCAAGAAATTTGTAGGATTGTTTCCAGGTTAAGTTTATCATAATTATTGATTATACATAATTAAACTACTTTAAAGTTTGTTGAGTGGCTTTCCAATAATATAGCTGGAAACTTCTTTTCCAAAGGATAGCAAGCAATAGTGTTCTTCCTGCATTCACACTCTACACCAACATTTAAGGAACAACATTCTCTTCACACTTAGTTTAATTTCATCAATAAAATTGGAAGTCTAGTTTTGACTATTTCAGAAGTCTTTTCCAGTTAAAAAAAATTCTATTTTCTAATGAGAAGAACAATGACGTTGAATCAATAGACCTCATTATTTTAGGTAAATTACCTAACATCTCTGAGACTTGGTTTCCTCATCACTAAACATTGAATCTAACAATTTTTTTCTGATGTTTTTTGAAATATATCAAATTTCTCATTAAAATTTGCCTTTAATAAGTGCCATTTCCCTCCTTGGCTTTAGACTTCTCATAGTCTAAAGAAAACTTCGAAGTAATAAATATAGTCTTAAAATCTTATCCCATCTTTTGGCAAATTATTTGACTTCTCTGGGATTCAGTTTCCTCACCTATAGAAATAATGATTCTGATATAATAATTCTCTTATTTCTTGATGATCAAATGAGGTTATATGTGGGAAATACTTGATTCAAATACGGCATCAATATATGCTGCTGCTTTCCTCTCTTTAGACCCTATCTTGATTTTGGTTGTGTTTGCCCACAGGAAGAGGCAGCATTAAGACAGGATCTGTTCCAATGGAGAGAGCATGACCTTTGGAGTCAAGGAGACTCGGGAGTGAACCCTGGTTGAAACACTCTTTAATGCTTGAAATGTACCTTCAAGCTTCTCCAGTTTGCTCATTTGTAAGATAGTCAGATAGGGTTGGGAGGATTAAACCAGGTCATGCATTCAAAAATAGTGTTGCTTATTTTTTTGAGGTAAGACCACTTTAAAAAAATATAATACTTTCGATGCATGCATAGAGTGATTACATTTTTGCCTCATTATAGCGATATTATTTTGAATATATATTTCTGAAACTATAACCTGGTTAACTTCATTCTTGAATTACATCTCTGAACAATCATCAGGAGAAATGTTCTGGGTGATAATGACATTTAGGTCCTGTGTATTTAGTCCCTTACTCATTGGTTCAACTAATATTCATTTGTTCATCTACTATGTGCTGTGTCTATTCCAGTTGCTATTTGTTCTGGGCTCCTAGAAAACATTTTTTTCATGCAGGTTAGGACAATGTCAACAAAAAAAATCATCAAGCTAAGTAATTATGTGATTATAAACATTTGGTAGCAGACCATTATACCATGAGCTATATCTGACATAAAAAAATGAAATATAAAAAAAGACATTCAGAACGGTAAATATTATATTTTCAAGGATGTTAACCAAAGGTCGAGTGTTGCTTTCTGTTTGGAGATGAGTGATCCTTTATAGATAAAACTATAATTTGCCTCAGTAGAGTCAGATAAGCACTGAAAATTTCTGTGAAAAAGATCTGAAAAGTACCTGAATTTTCTAAAAACGTTATGGTTATTTTTCCTTGAGTTTGAAAAAGAAAACAACTCCTAATTCAGGAGCAGAAATATTCTAGCAAAAGATCGAAAGATGCCCAGTCTCTGTTCTGTCAAAATAATCTTTCTTATGGCCTCTTAGAACTCTGAGGCCATGCCATGGCTCTAAAAGAGACCTAATTGTATACTTGCCACCATGTCCATATGTCAACAATAACTCTCTGGAAAATTAGCCTAAAGTGGACTTGGTATTTGAGGAACAACAGCTCTTTCGAATTATCAACATATGATTATTTATCTGCTAGATAATGTGACAGCTAGAAAAATATAAACACATGTGCTTGGGACAAAGAGACATGAATCTATATAGTAAGGTATTTTGATTAGTGGCATGTGACATATAACCATAATTATTAGAAATACCATCTCCAGAGTCAAAAAATTATTTTTTCTTCTGGATCTACCATTTGCTGGTTATGCGACCTTGGGAGAATTTCTCTAACTCCTCTAAACCTTCTCTATATATACTAGGACTGAGTTAGTTCTCTATTTTATGGGTTGCTGTAATGATTAACTGAAATGATACATCTAAGGTGCTTGGAGCAGAGTTTTGTGCACCAAGTGAATGAATTTCAATATTTCTTGTTATTTTTGATATTATTTTTATTGTCATTGATGACAGGCTGAGAGCAATAAGAAAAAAGAAGACCTTTCAAATATCCTCCACTCTTTTAATGTTGTAACTGGTTTATTCTCGAGCCATTTTTAGAGTATTTTACCTTCCTTTGATCATTTCCATTCTGTATTTGTTATTGCAATGTGAGTCACACTGAGATTGTTCTTTGTAGAGAATCTAGGGGGAGCTTGTGGTACAGAAATAGGAAAGCACCAGCAACGATAAGGCAGGCTCATTTATCGGCAGCCACCTGATTGCTGGAGTAAAACAGAGCTGAGTCTGGATTACCCTCCGTCATTTGCTGTCTCCACGACCCTGCACATGTCTCTTAGTCTCTTTCTCTTCACAGTCTCATCTGTAAAGGAGGAAAACCATGTCCCAGGGTTAATATGAACATTCAGCAAGATAAAGGACCCGTAAGACTCAAGAAAATGAAAGACAAACAAGTGAAATAGAAAAATGAACAAAAGACCTAAGCAGACATTTCACGATGGAAGTAACACAATGAGTGTTAAATATATAGCAAGATTTTCAGCTTCACTAGTAATCTGGAAAATGCAAATAAAACCATAATGAGGTATCATTTTACCTATTGGATCGGCAAAAGCAAAAACAAAAAACAAAACAAAAATCCTTAAGTCTGACAATATTAAATACCAGCAAAATATGGAGGAATAGGAATTGTCATTCATGGTGGTGAGAGAATAATACAGTACAACTATTTCGAAAAATAATTTGTCATTAACTAGTAGGCCTGAAGTTTCGCATATAGGGCCTAACAATTTTACCCAGTCTTTACATAGAAGAACTATTTTGGAAAAATAGAGAGTATGAAAATGATTGACATTTTTTATCACCATCTATATGCCAAGGGCTTTACAATGTCTTTTATTCTCTCAGAGAGTCTGTAAATGTGGCTCTTAACTCCAGATAAAATATTCATGTGGTACAATCCTTGCAGATCGTACTCTAGAGTACCATTTATAATTTCATGATTTAATTAAGTGCTGGCTCGTGTACAGACATATGTACCGTGTGTCAGTTATTCATCTGGGGGATTGATTAGACACCATTGTCAGAAGAGTAGGGCCGGGAGATCTGCTTTGCATCCTGTCTCAGGTCTAAATGGAACTGGAGTTTCAGCCTCTGCTAAACTTAGCCAGTGGTTGGCCTTTCCAACAAGGTTCATAAATTACACTTCCAATACACTTTATTCATAAATCACTAGTTTCTAATTGCATATTTGGGGACTTTTACTCCCGATCCCAGGCTTTTTTCTGCCTCTCTTTGCAAGATGCCATTCTACTTGGTGATAGCAGATGAATACACATAAAATTCTGAATAATATGCTACCATATATTTTCACAATAAAATACTTTTTTTAAACAAGCTCTCTTAACCAAGCTCCACATCATATATTCACCAGACTGATGGAGTTCCCCCTTCATGATGTAAACCACACTGACTTCTCTAACACTTTTAGTTCTCAAAGTTTGAAAGTCTCCTTTCTAGTTCGTTGGTGGACTAGCACTCCACTTTGTTGACCTGGACACTGATGCGGAGACAAAGCGATTATGTCAGTCCTCCTTGTCATCATACTTCTGTAATTTTACCAAATATTACATAAATTAATTAAATAAAAGTGTAAAAGGAGTTTTATAATAAAAAACTCAGAAAGAGAATTCCTTCGAATACTGTGAGATTGGGTGTAGGCGAGACAACTGACAAAGTAGAGAAAGTAGTCACAGAAATCTAGGGTAAATACGACAGACTGATGTGTCTCATGAGTGCGTCTAAATTCTTGCTTCGATCGAAAGAAATCGGAATTGGAAATTGCACAAGATGCATTATGGTGACATTTACCTAAGAGAGATAAAGGAAATACAAAGATGGACACAGAGTGCCACCCTTATGTGTTTTAAGTTCAACATATCATTTCAGTGCTGTGTCTAACCTTTTCAATTAATTGATGAATTATGTATCCTGATCAAGTTTGATAAAAGGGATTCTACAGTAGTCGTAAAGTTTCAATATCTAGTACAGACAATTAGAGAAAAGAGCCAACTTTTCTGTAGTATTGTATGTGTAGAAAGTATACAAGGATGTTTTCTCAGCTAATTCTAAAATAATGCACATCTGTAGTAGAGCAGAGCCTCACTGCTGGAGGTGTTTTTCACTAGGTAACCATCCATTCAGGTAGCGGGAGAAGTCATACTGCTTTTCTTTGGGAATGCGCCTTGATATATGCAAAGGTCTTTATGCATTCACTAAAAAGTTTTTCATCTGAAACCCTAATTTAAGAATTTTAAATAAAATGCCATGATGGTCTAGGCCGAATGTTAAAGAGGATATTTTTTCTTCGATGAACTTTTCTGGGTTAATATAGTATTGGGGGGAGGTGATTCCCCAGAGCGCTCTTGTGGGTTCCTCACGGTGTCCAGAAGTGGGTTGGAGGAAGGGTGTTTTTTCCCCTCTTTGGTTATAGCAGATGAACCATGTGTTGGCTACAAAATTCAAGCTGTAGCCAAGATGATACTGACTGTGGCCACCGATCATCTTCGTTGAGTTAGATACGTCGCCCGCGGGAACACTCGCACCTTCGTTGAGTTAGATACGGTGCCCACGGGAACTCTCACACTCTCCTGGTACCATGAAGGGCTCATTAGCAGCTCTGCTCTTTCCAAAAGACCAGCATAATTTTCCCTCTACCCTCTAGGTTCTTGGCTAAGCCATTCCCCGTAATAAAAGATGATAAACAGGAGAAAAATAAGTTGAATAACATGTACACCTCCAGTATACATGGGAGACACCCAGTAACTCCCTGAAATGGCCCTGGCCACCACCTTAAATGCCATCTCCAGCTAAAGACAAAAGAAGATGTAGGAAGTAGGGGAGCCAGTCTGGGAGGTTCTGAGGCAAAGCACAGTAAATGAGGGTGTGACGTTATACAAATTTAAGTCTTTGCCTTCTCCACTGATAAGAGTTTCTGGAGATTTAGTCATCCTTCTCTTCCTGGTTCAGAGAGGGAGACACCCCTACAAATGGAGACTGTTCTTATAAATGTCAGTATCTCTTACAAAAGGGTAACTTCTACTTGGTTTTCAGAGCTTTTTCTGTGTCTGCTGTTTCTTAAAAATAATGAGCCTAAAATAATCCTTATGCCAACGAGACATATTTGGGGTGGCAAGTTCTACTCCCTTTCACCATTTTCTATTTCAGCAAAAGGAGTGGAGAGGCTCTGAAGACTAGGGATATGAAACCCTGGAAGCATCTCTGGAGATCTAAAAGTGGAGAGTTTCAGACTCAGGTTGCCAGGGTTTGCGAATAGTAGTAGCTGAGCCACTGGCAACATCCCAGAATCTCAGCAGGTCTGGAGATTCTGAATGGACACAATACTCTGTTGAATTCTTCAAATTAAAATTAATCACGGCTGGACATTGTTTAGAAATTCTCTGGGTGTGTACTTTCCAGTAATTGATTTGTTTCCACGCAGACATCTCGTTTTCGTTGTGAAAGATTTTCCTTGATGGGTTGATTTCATTCCTCTTTGTGTATGCCAGGGGACAGTGTGGTTTAATTATAGTGTTTCTTGAGGCCACATTACTTTATTCTCTCTCTTGGAAATCTGTGCTTATAACCTATAGGAGGTTGGGGTATCCTTTGAATCTTTGTGAAGCCTTGCTTCTAAACCCAGCTCATCTTGTGCCCGAGTTTCCTTCTCAAATATTATGTTTCTGCTACCCAGGAACACTAAGCAAATCTGACTTTTGGAGGATAGCTTTGTCAACAAGAAGGTAACCCAATGGTATAGAGTAGAAACTGTACAAAGTTGGTGTTGAATATATATTAAAATATTAGAATAAAATAAAGGCAAAGCAAAGTGGAATCTAGCATTAATAGAAATGTGATTCAGCAGCAGAGTGCTGAGCCAAGGAAAGTTTTGGAGTGGGATCACAGGGCAGTTTAGTGACCTTTCAAGACTCTGGGACAGCCACTTAGGACAACAGGTTTTGCCTGTTTTAGATACTCCGAAAACTCAATCCTTGAAATGCAGGGGCATTGAGGGAAAAAGACTTTTGTCTTATGGATTGAAAGGTCCATATCTGGCTGATGTGTTTTATCATGATTGCAGCTATCTTTCCATGAGCCCTCAAGGGTAGATACACAAGGCAACTCTCTGTTTGTTTTATTGATATTTGGCCTTTGAGAACCCCCCTGGCCATGAACCGAAATTTGTGTGAGCACACAGGGCTTCTTTACTTTACATTCAGTCATACATTGTGATGGTCGCGTGTACAGACTCCTGAAGTCAGAATGCCTGGGTTTGAGCACCATCTCTGCCTCTTGTTAGCTGTGATCTTGGGTAAGTGAGTTAACCTCTCTGGCCTCATTGTACAGTTTTCTCAACTGTACAATGAGATCCATAGGGTCAATAAGAGGATTAAATAGGTTAAACATGTAGAAAGTATCTGGTTCCTAGTAAATGCTATATCAAATATAAATGTTCGTTATTATAATTGATGGCCACAAAGTCAAGGGTAAGAGTAGTCTTATCGCAAATGGTCACCACCACAGTGTTAGCTAACATCTCCATCACCTTACACAATTTCCTTTTTGCGATGACAATATTTAAGATCTATTCTCTTAGTAACTTTCAAGTATATAATACAGTATTATTACCTATAATGACCAGGCTATATGTTAGAACCCTAAAATTTATTCATTTTATAACTAGAACCTTTATAATCTTTGACTAACATCTTCCCACTTCTCCCACCCACCAGCCCCTGGTAACTACCATTTTACACTGTTTCTATGAGTTTGACTTTTTAAATTTAGATTCCACATGTAAGTGATATTATACAGTGTTTGTCTTCCCTGTCTAACTTATTTCACTTAGCACAATGCCCTCAAGGTTTATCCATGTTGTCACAAACAGCAGGATTTCCTTATTTCTCATGGCTGAATAGTATTCCATTATATATTTATCTTTTTTCAGTTATCCATTGATGGACACAGGTAGTTTTCATACCTTGGCTGCTACGAATAATGCTGCGATGAACATGGGTGCACAGATATCTTTTTGAGATCTTGTTTTCATTACCAAGAAGTGAGATTACTGGATCTTACAGTAGCTGTACTTTTAAGTGTTTGAGGTACCTCCATACCGTTTTCCATTGTGGCTGTATGAATTTACATTCCCATCAGTAGCTCACAGGGTTTCCTTTTCTCTACATCCTCTCCAACCCTCATTATCTGTTGTCTTTTTGATTAGGGCCATTCTAACAAGTATGAGGTCATATCTGCTTGTGGTTTGATTTGTACTTCCCTGATAATTAGTGCTATTGAGCATCTTTTTATATACCTGTTGGCTATTTTTATATCTTCTTTGGAAAAATGTTTAGTTTCTCTGCTCATTTTTTAATTAGATTTTTTGTTTTGTTTTGTTTTTGCCATTGAGCTGCATGAGTTCTTTATATATATTAGATTTTAACTCCTTATTAGATATGTGATTTCCAAATATTTTCTCCCATTCAATACGTTGACTTTTTATTTTTTGCTCTGTAAAAGCTTTTGCTATACTTCCGCTTTTTAATTTTTACTATTGTTGCTTGTGCTTTGCTGTCATAACCAAAAAATCATTGCCAAAACCAATGTCAAGAAGGTATTATCCTGTTTTTGTTTTTTTATCCCCCCTAGGAGTTTTATGGTTTTAATTTTTATGTTTATATTTTTAATCCATTTCAAGTTAATTTTTGTGAATGGTATAATAAGGGTCCAATTTCATTCTTTTGAGTGTGGTTATCCAGTTTTCACAACACCATTTATTAAAGAGACTCTCCTTTCCCCATTGAGTATTCTTGACCTCCTTTACCATATGTGAGAGTTTATTTCTGAGCTCCTAACTCTGTTTCATTGGTATATGTGTTTATTTTTATGTCAGTACCATACTGTTTTGATTCCTATATCTTTGTAGTATAGTTTGAGATCAGGAAGTGTGATACTTCCAACTTCGTTCTTTCTCAAGATTGCTTTGGCTATTTGGGGTCTTTTATGGTTCCATACATATTTCAGGATTGTTTTTTCTATTCTATGAAAAAAAATGCCATTGGAATTTTGGCATGGAATTGCATTGAATCTATAGATGGCTTTGCATAATATGAATATTTTAACAATATTAATTTTTACAACCCATGAACACAAGATATATTTCCATCAATTTGGGTCTTTTTAAATTTATTTAATTGAAGTCTTACAGTTTTCAGTGTACATGTCTTTGACCTTCTTGGTTAAATTTATTTTTAAGTATTTGGTTGTTTTTGATGCTATTAAGAACAACATTGTTGTTTTCATTTCTTTTTCAGATGTTCTGTTGTTAGAGTATATAGTAACACAACTGATTTCTGTATGTTGATTTTTTTATCTTACAACTTTATTGAACTCTTTGATTCGTTCTAACAGTTTTCTGGTTGATTCTTTAGGATTTTATAATATAAGATTATATCGTCTATTAACAAAGACAATTATACTTCTTTCCAATCTGGATGCCTTTTATGTCTTTATCTTGGATAATTGCTCTAGCTAGGACCTCCAGTACTACGTTGAGTAGAGGTGATGAGAGCGGGCACTCTTGTCTTGTTCCTCATCTTAAAAAAAAATTTTCAGTCTTTCACTGTTGAATATGATGGTAGCTGTGGACTTATTATATATGGACTGTATTATGTTGAGCTACATTACTCTATGCCCAATTCATTGAGCATTTTTATCATGAAAAGATATTGTATTTTGTCAAATGCTTTCTCTGTACCTATTGAGATGAGCATATAAATTTTGTCTTTTATTCTATTAATGTGGTGTACCACACTTTTTGCTTTGTGTATGTTGAACCATCTTTGCATCCCAAGGATAAATTCCACTTGATCATTATGTATGATCCTTTTAATGTGCCATTGAGTTTGTTTTGCAAATATTTTGTTGAGAATTTTCGATCCTTATTTATTAAGAACATTGCTCAGTAGTTTTCTTGTAGGGTCCTTATCAGACTTTCGTATCAGGGTGATGCTGGCCTTATAAAATGAGTTTGGGAATATTTCCTCTTCTTCTATTTTTTTTAAGTGTTTGAGAAGGATCGTTATTAATCATTCTTTAAATGTTCTGTAGAATTCACCAGTAAAACCATCTGGACCTTGAGTTCTTTTGTTGTTGTTGTTGGTTATCCACCCTACTTTAAATTAAGCAGGGTCATAGCCTTTTGCCAGCCACATCTAGGTTCCAGGAATATGTTTTTCTTTCATCATGATAGAATTTTGACTAAATCAGAGGTCTAGAAGGATGAATGAGGTATGGAACTCTGTTTGTCCTATACACTCTTGCACATAAAGAGAAGAAACTGTGGAATGCAAGGAAAGCATTGGGGAAACAGTGGATTGACAGACACTATATGCAATATGCAATGTTTGCATTTGGCGTGCCCTTTAGGGCAAGGGTCACCAACTCTGGGCCATGGAGTGGTATTCATCTGTGACCTGTTAGGAACTGGGCCATACAGCAGGAGGTGAGCTGCGGGTAGGTGAGCAAAGCTTCATCTGTATTTGCAGCCGCTCCCCCGCACCAGCATCACCGCCTCAGCTCCACCTCAGATCATCAGGCATTAGATTCTCATAGGAGCACTGGTCCCTGGTGCCAAAAAGATTGGGGACTGCTGCTCTAGAGTACTTTTTAAATGGTACCAAATCAAGGATGGGATGCCATGTTTTCAGGACCATGGTAAAACATATAGTTCTTATGGCTAACTGATCAGTGCTACCGCAGATGATCATACTACTTTCATTATATTCCTACAGTTCAACCTAACTTAATATATGAGATCCCCTTCCAGTGATCAAAGTTCAGTTGCAACCAGCAAGGGTACTCCCTTTTAATTGTGTACTCCCTTTTCATGACATCAAAGGATCTACAAATAAGTAATGTCGAAAGCATTTTGTAAAGGTCAAAAATGTTTCTTAAATGAAATTTATTAGTTAAATATTTTCTGATCAATCAGAAGTCATGTACAATCATGGTACCTCTATTCTCCCCTAAAATCACCTGTTGAATATATATTGAGGGTAGAATAATTTTATAACCAGAGCTATCATTGCACTGAGTGTAGAACTTATTAACATTGTGTTTCTTGTTTAAATTATTCATCAAATTGTGTGTATGTGTACATAGAATCAGACCAAGAAAGCAGGGTGACCTGGCTTTTTATTTAACATACATTCTGAACAAGATCAAAGCAGTGTCTTCATCCAACATGGGATATGATCTTTTTTGTGACTGGCCTATGTGTTGTTTGCCATAGACTTTAAGTAAGACTGCATTGGTAAGTTAAAAAATTAGAAATGGTAGAATAAAGGAGATTCAAGGATGATTGAAAGCAATAGTTCAAAGGCACTATTATAAGTATATAATGTTTTCCATGCTTTTTTCTTTCTCTAATTCATAAATCTGTGACTCAGAAGTTTGTACAAATATTCAAAAATGACTTCTGCAAATACCATAGTTTTTATTAACAGTGTCTGAGTCACTGTCCAAGTAAACACATTATCTCTCACGGCACAGAAAACAGTGCATTAATATATTTTCTGCCAAACAGGTTTCCTAGCTGGAACCGAAGTCTTTTCCAATGAAATGGAACCCCTAAAATGTCGATGTGAATAAATTACTAATAACAAACCCTTCACTTATTTTTAATGCTTTGCCAAACACCAACTTGATTGAAAAGCTGATATTTAGTAGAAAGAAGAAAGGGGGTATCTTGAGGAAGAATCAGACTCACAAGAGTAGTAGGGTAGAGCATTTCTGTGTCAAATTCCATCTGAACAATCCTGTTTTTTTAAAGGTCGGAAGCCCATACATACTTGGAATTTTTGCTCTCTGCCTTTGATTTAAAGCGCAAAATCAAAAGGCTGTTCCATGAAAAGAAGTGCACTTGAGCAACCCAGGAATGTGCTGAAGCTTTTCTACAAATTAATCTCTTCTTTAGTGAAGTGAAACATCGGGACTATTCAGGGACAGCGGGAGGGGTGTGGGGGCTTGAAGTTGAGCCAAGCTTAATGAGAAGGAGTTGGAGGCAAAATGGAAGTGGACTGCACCTCGTTAACTGGTGAAAGCTGGGAATGAGGTGGACAACTGGCCAAGAATGCTCTCCCTTCCTTGCAGTTAACTACGGGGATATTTTGAGGTAGTTTTTATGATCTTTAATGATCATGATATATTTTTAATGTTATATGTTTTTAAATTTTGAGATAATTCTCCATTTCTGATTTCCAATTATGCCCCTGCATTGAAGACACAAAAGTTTATATTTTAGTAAACATTTTTTTATTTGGCCATTTTATTGGTAATCTGTATTGTCACTGTGTCGGGTGCTGGGGGAAAAAGCAATGGCGACCGAAGACCCTGGTCCAGAGAGACTCACATTCCAGTTGTCAATGCTGGAGTCTCTCACTCAGAGCAAATCATTTCCTGTAGGGACCATGCTAGATCTTTCTAGAGAGACCTTTTGGTGGTGAAATGTTGGTTTATTCCATAAATTTCTTCAAAAAATTTTTTGCTCAGTGGAAAGTTTGATATCTTGAGTGAGTGTATGTCTGGAACTCAGGGAACCTGGGTTTTTATGACAGAGAAAAATCATCTTGAATCAGTTACTAAAATGTTCAATGCCCGAGTTTGCTACTTTTGAAAGTAGAGGTGACACCTGTTCCAGAGGGCCGTTGTGAAGCTACCGCTGACCACACCTGGTGGCAGCTGAATGTGTTTCACAGC
Organism: Pteropus medius; assembly: GCF_902729225.1. Taxonomy (NCBI): domain Eukaryota; kingdom Metazoa; phylum Chordata; class Mammalia; order Chiroptera; family Pteropodidae; genus Pteropus; species Pteropus medius. The sequence goes on along the minus strand of NW_024349804.1, from coordinate 5,077,243 downwards.
GCAAGTTATTCATTCATCATCTTCTGATCATTCAGAAGATCCTAATTCGGGTGTTCTCTCTTAAGAGAAATTGGGGTAGGGCAATACCGATCCTAGAGTGGACCCTGGATTAAGTGTGCGATCGTAGTCATCTCTGAGGGCTCTCCAGCGTGAAGGAATCTCCAAGGCCAGGAGGACAGTGGGTCAGGTGTGCACTGGCGTCGGGGAGAAGACATCTGTTCGTTTGTTTTGTCTCATCTGTTATTATTTTCCAATTTTACATATTTTATAACTCATAATATGTTAGAACACTTGAGATATATACTTTTTATTAGTAAGTATACATATATGAGGAGCGCCTGTTCTTTTTTTATTTTTATTGACCAGGTTTTTGTCAAAAGAGGTAGGAGACTCCTGCTTCCTACCTCTAGTGGGGGTATATTTCTCTTCAGTCAAAAGTGATAAAGTGTCCAAAGCCAGTTTATTTCAAATTATCTTTAATGTGAACCTAGAAAGTCCTCTAGCTATAAAAACAGAACTACTTTCTGGCACCGTTTTTCTCCTTTAATGTGTTTTTAACCTGAAACTTCGATTTGGAGAGGTTTTTTGAAATCTAGAAGCCTGTTTTAAGACATTAGCTTTCAGGATTCTTTTACAGCATGGGAAAGGCTACGAAAATAACACATCCACATTGTTTCTTGACTTTGCAGGTGCATATTGATATTATTTGCACCTCCGGCTCCACTTTCATCTTTTTCTATTTTATTTGTGAGCTCCTGGCAATGTGACCACAATAACTGCATTATCTAAAGTTCTTTAGCTTCTGGCTTCTGTTTGCATTTGGCCAATGGGAAGCCGTGGCCGGGTACGGTTAGTGAAAGAAGAGAAAGCTTCGGGCATTTATTACCTCTCTTTCCTCCTGACAAGGTGGCAAGATGGCAGTGGCTGAATGGCCGCAGGCTCTGTCCAGCAGGCTTCTGTAGACACACCTTGCGTGGGCTCCTGGTGCTGGTCCCGTCCTTCTCTTCTTCAGGTTGAGACAGTGACCTTGTCATCACTATAGTCTCTCGTTGGTTTCCTGAATCCCACCCTCTGGGTTGTAAGTGGCCCTATCATTAAGCTTTCCTCAGTTGCCCCTTTTGGCTTACTTCAGTTTCCTGTCAGGACCCCGATTAAGTCTCCAACTCAATTCAACTCACATTTCTTACTAAACTGCAGAAGATACACAGATGGATGGCATACAGACTAAAGGCTGGCTATGTCTCAAATTTATTGTTCTTATATTGAAAGAGGGTTTTTGATGTAGTTCCTGTTAAATTGGAGGGTTTTTGTTTTGTTTTGTTTTGTTCTGTGAAAATAACCTTTTAGCAGAAAATATTAAGTCCATTTTTTTTTCTTACCTGATGGAAACATATCGCTAAAAAGGAAGTGGGTATCTGCTTAGACGATCACCTTAAAGCAAGTCACATACCAAGCAAGTGTATTATCATGTAAAGAAAAAATATCACATATGATAATAGAATACGAAGGGGAGTTTAATTGGAAACCAGGTGCCAGATTTGTCCTGGGAAGGCATACAGTTTATTACAGTATGAATCAGAGGAACAGAGATGCAAGTTTAGGAGAACATTACGACTTTGATTAAGTTTAGATTTTCAAAAGAATCTAACAGCGTTACCACGGCTAACAATAATACTTAATGTTTGTCGAGTGCTTATGTACTGTACACGTATTAACATATTTAATTCTGTTCTCATAACTACCCATCAAGTAGGTACCATTATTAACTTTTTTTTTTTTTTTTTGGTCAAAAAAACTAAAGAATAGAAGAAATTCACCCAGGATAGGAACCTATACAATCTAGTTCCACATGTAAGCTGGTGATTTTATAGGATCAGGGTGAAAAAATAATGTTGACTTAAAAAATATTTTATGAATGAAATAGTTTTTTCTCCTCCCAACGATGTAATACATTCCCTCGAATAACTCGAAAAGAGTTTTATAGCTAAACTTGCTCTTTTATTCTAGAAGGTCTTTTGCAGAAGTTATAAATTGGTTATTTCAGAAAAAGAGGAAAAGGCATTCTGTACTTCCTGTGAGATATTTCAAAGGGATATATTTTTTAAAAGAGAGGTTTTGGCTTTTCAATGTTGGAACATTAGTGGGAAAGTCATTTTTGAAGCAAATAAAAGTGCTCTATTATAGAAAAGACCCAATTGTCCAAAGCTTCTCCAGGCTGGTCACACAGCAGTATACTTACTGTATATCAACCAATAGTCAGGGTGCTGAAGGAGCAGAGACAAATATTTCAACCTAAGTTTACCACTGGAAAAGAACTTGGAAATATACTCCCTTTGAGAGACCGTGAAATTTTCTGGATGTTTAAAAATATGTCACATCGGCTGCTTTGAAATCACATTTAACTCTGAGTTTCGCCCAGAAGGAAACAGATCTAGTTGGCAAAGTGTGGCCCCCACCGAGGCTGGGATGTGTGATTTATCCTGCATGGAGCAGATGAGATGGGGAAGAGCACGCTGCGTTCTGGTCTGCTCTGATGCTGCGCAGGCGCTGGCCTGGCTCCCGAGATCCGGCTGCGGGTGTCTTTCGGCCAGGCCATATTGCTGAGGCAGTGCAGTCCATCAAAAGGCCTCTGACTAACTTCCTCGAGTTACCCTGCTTTTCTGAGACAGAAGTTCAGACTCTCTAGAAATAGCATTTCCCCTAGAATGCAGAGCATAAGGTCTATCAAAAGAATAAACACACACACACACACACACACACACAGGAATGCAGTGCACGTGAGATCATTATTAAGAAGGAGAACAATTTCTGATGGAAAATTCCAAGTTCCCTTTGACAAACTGCCTTGGGGAATGTCCATAGGAACAGAGGCCTGACGTCTCATATGCCATTAACTGTGCTTATGATTTCCTACAATTTCCTCTGAGTGTTTATGGGTGGAATGTACAAATATTACACAAAATTACAGTGCAGTGAGTGCTTCCTTTGCCAAGCCACTCACCGGAAAGTCATGAAACGCTGCAGTGGCTTCTCCGGTATGTACAAAAACTTCAACTCTTACCTTTGTTTAACCTCCTGACCCAGAGCCTGCATCATATGCATATTAAGGCACACATTTGAGTGACGTTGGAAACACAGGGCACTGGTCTTGTGGACAAGTGGACAAGTGTCACGTCTCTGTTCCAGAGAGAACTCAGCCTGACTCACGCCTGACGCACACTTGACAATAAGGAGGAGATGTTGTTTCTGCTAAATAAACCAAAACTACTGTCATTTGGCCCCTGGGCTGTGCTCCACATCGGCCCACCCCGATGTGTCATCTGAAGCTGTGGAGCAATTGTGTGCTGAACTGGTGAAAGTCTAGCACTAATGGGGCCAAAGGTCACTGGTCTGGTTTACCTCTCGGGGCCGTCACAGCTCCGCCGCCTCTGGCAAGTTATGCCCTTTCCCATCGAGGTTATAGAGATCTCGAGCCCACATGGGGCCTGGAGGAGTGAGCTCGATGCTGCAGTCCGGTGACTCAGCTCTGGTGTCAGTTCAGCTGCTGTTTGCTCTGAGACCTTGAACAACGTGTTTAGATTCTGTCTTGGCCTCAATTCCCTTTTCCAAAGGGCAGGTGGAAATCTTTACCGTAATTTCATCAGATAAATTCTTAGCCCACTCATGGTAGGGAATACAGTTTATGTTTCTTCTCTTTCCCATGCAGCGCCTTACATGCTGCCAGATACACGGAATTAGAGAAGTCCTTATTGATTCATATTGGGCCACTAGGATAGACTGAATGGTGACAAATTTCCTCCTTACATAATATCAAATAACGACGCTCGTGTTAGTAGTACTATAGCAGCAGCAGCAGCAGCAGCAGGAGGAGGAGGAGGAGGAGCGATCATAGTACTCCTACTAGCAGTAAGAGAGCAGCTAACATTTGCCAACTGCATGACATTTCTCTGAAGGTCAGTATCTGTTTCGGTCCTCGTTACAGCCCTCTGAGTCGGGTACTACGACTGTATCCAATTTATGGCTGAGGAAACTGAGATTAAGAGCACTCAAGTTAACTTGACCAAGGCCAGTAGCAAAGGAGGGACAGAATGAGGACTGGCTTAACGTTGGACCCAAACCGAATTTCCTTCAACCACTACAGAACTGTCTTGGACTTGGACTATGGCATTTCAGATAAATAGAACCATCCCTTTATTCAATCTGTTGTGTAGAGTTTTCAGCACTTACTGATTTTTCTAGTTCAGAAAATTAGAGGTTAAATAACCGAAGAGTAGAGAAAGTAGAGATAGAGTGTGGTTCTACTTGATTATTTTCCTTATCATTAGCGTTCTACCATGAGATCATTTCAGAAATTGAGGGAAGTTAAAGCTCTCCAGCCCCTATTTCTTTGGTTTCCTTCACAAACAAAATAAATCATATTGTCCTGGGTTTATTTATACTCTTTCGGAAAAGATCTAATTTCTCTCTTCAGATTTTGGGGTTAAACCTGGTTTCCATCCAAAGGCGAGTTGGTAAATTAACAAACCGAAATTGCAAGCAACCCTCAAACTCACTGCATGCTTGAGTAAAAGCATGATACTTCTAGCTCCTTTCATCTGGCGGGGATCAGTTTCACCTGTGGTTCTTTACGCAGGACGTTTTTAATCCAGCTTCCTGCGCCTTTACCCGAAGCTGCAGGAAGAAACTTTTCCATCTGTCTTTATAACTGGAACACCAGAAAGGAGGTGATTTACTGGGAAAGTTTAGTAAATTTTTAGACATCTTTTAGATTAGTATTCTTAGTGCTTATACCAAATTTTGTCCCCCCAAAATATGTTAGAGCTCTAACTTACAATATGACTATATTTGGAGATAGATCTTAAAGAGGTAAAGTAGGGTCATAAGGGTGGGACCCTAATCTCATAGCATTCGCAGCCTAATAAGATGAGGAAGAAAGGCCTCTTCTGCCTCTCCTTCCTCCCATCCTCCTTCCCTCCCCTCCCCTCCCCACTCCTTTCCCTTCCCTTCCCCCTCTTTTCTTTCTTTTTCCCCATCTTTTTGCCCTCTGCCTCTTTGTGGGCCCTGTGAGCACATGGAGAGATCTCAGCCATATGCCAGCTAGGAAGAGAATCTTACCCAGTACCTGACTAAGCTGGCACCCCGATGTTGGGCTTTCAGACTCTGGAACTGTGAGAAAATAAATTTATGTTGTGTAAGTCATCTATCTGTGATACTTTATTATGGCTGCCTTAGCAAACTAATACATCCTCTTTTAGGCATTTAGAATGTTGAGGTGAGTGATGGGTATCATTTTTTAGTAAAAAAAAAAAAAGCCTTCTTAGTACCTTTGAGAGCACATAAGTAAACCAGAATCTACTCAAAGTTTTGATGGGCAAGTAGAATTTTATTCTAGTTTTGCTTAGAATAATACAATCATACCAACCTTAAATATTATCAATGCCAATCTCCTCATTTTATGTCAGGAAACTGAGGCACAGCTAGGGGAACTGGCTTTCTCAGGGTCTCACATTAGTTATTACAAAGTCTGTACTAGATTTCAAATACTTTAATTTCTCTGTTCCTGCTACCACGTACAACATTTTATCTAGATTTATATTTTTACTGTCAATTCACTTGTTTATTTTTATTTTCCAACCTTCGATGTCCATGTGTTTATCTTTTCAAAATATTTTGTTTGTTTCTTTAATTAAGTATTTCTTTTGGAACATATATTTTCTACCTGTTTTTGCTACACTAACAAATACTACACTAACAAGTTTCAGAGACTACACTAACAAGTTTTTCCATTTCTTATATGTTTTACCCAGTTAATAAGTTATAGTGGTTTTCACTTATGCTTTTCAATTCCATTAAAGTTGATTTTGCTGAAATGAACATGTGAATTTTTCTTTATTAAATGTCTTGAATTTGTAATTACAGACCTTAATTAGATTATGGTCACTGTCCTTGAATTTCCTTCAGTTCTATATTGCTAGACATTTTTCCCCCTCTTCCACATAAAAGAAGGTCTCTGGCTGTTTCCATTTTTAATTCTTCTTTCCTAGGCTACAAAAGATCTTTTGTTATGCCCTCACGGGGAGTGTTGACGCCTTGTGAAGTCTAAGGATGGCTTTGTCAGACAGAGTCTTGGCACAGCCTCAAATAAGTACTCAATCTTCATATGTTGATGCTATGTATAGACATGTGTGGTACTTTGTAGGCATTTTGAAGACCATTTCTGATCTTTTTCAAATAAGGTAGTTTAATCTCAACATCAAATTGAAGTGGTACAGAATCCTCTTTTCAATGGTTAAAAGTGGATTTTAATCAAAGGGCTATCATGACGATGAAAGCACATGTTTCTAGGGAACCTAAAAGTTTACAAAGGACTTTCACAAATATGATTCCACAAACTCTTCACATTAAGCATGTGAAGATTTATCTGTATGAGTAGTGTTGCATCCATTTCGCAGATGATGGAATGAATAATGAGAGCTCTCAAGTGTCTGACTCAAGGACAAACCACTAACTGAGACTTCAAATCCATACTTTCGGTCTCCAGTCTCTTCTTTTTTGCCCTCTAGGCTCTTCCTTGCATCACTAGGATATTATTTTATTTACAAAGTATTTCGCTGAGTTTCTTTTAGACCGTGAAGATAGAAAAATAAGCTTGGACTGAATAACATTTAGCTGTTAGTTGCTGTTACTGATCACATATTTTTAAATCACTAGTTTTTTTTTAACTCAATTTCATTTTCAAACTAATTTATATTATTGGGTATAGCTTCAGTTAATCATGTTTGAACTTGTTTAAGCCCAGTTTGGCCTACAGAGCTCTACTGGGTAAGAAATATGTTACCCACAGAGCATCTGAGCCTCTGTTTATGAGGGTCTATTTTACGATATAATCCCACTTAGAAACTTGGAAAGAGACTAATATTGTAGAGGTTAATAGCTTTTTAGACCTGGCTTTGTAGCTTATCGTTAACAATGTTAGGCAAGATTCCTAACTTCTGTAAGGCTCATTTTCTTCAGTGTTGAAAAAATGGAAATAATTTTAGTATCCCTATCATGGGTTTGTTAGAAACATTTAATATAACAGTGTACGAAAGTTCCTATTTTCACAATGCGACACCTTGCTCCCAGAAGTTTACTTTCCTAAAATAAAAGCTAACCAAAATCAGAGTTTCAAATGTTTCTTGCCTCCATTACAAAGTACATTTGTTAGCTTGTTACTCAAAACCCTTCACAGTCTCCATCCCTTTTACTGTTTGTTTCATCTCCCTCCATTTCCATCCAAACTTTCATTCCAGTCACACTGAAACGACCGCCATTCTTTGTCACCGATACTGTACTATCCTTCCTATTTCACCAAGTGCTCGTATTTTATTGATGTCCCTGCAATTGGCTGGAAGGTCCTCTTCTCCTCCTATAAAAGTGCCACTCTCCTTTGAAGATAAAGCACCTCACGAGTTTATTGCACTGCCCTCTGCTTCCAAGGTACTTCCCCCCTTGCATCTATAGTAATACTTTCTGTACTTAGTTGTACTTTATTGCCCACAGCCCTGACTTTTTCACTAGAATTCAAGGTCCTCAAAGAGAGTAGCCCATCTGATTTCTTTCTGCATTTCCAGTGTCAAGTATAGAGAAGATAGTCAATGACTATTAGATTGAATTGATCAATTAATCTAAATTGTGATAGAATATTTACTATACTATGTTCCTGGGAGAATGCCTTGGACAAAAAGCTTTGTCTGTAAAATATTTAAAGTTTATTAAGTAAAAGCATGAAAGATAAAGTACTTAGTGAGCTTTGGCTTAATTAAATGAGAAGTATCAACAGTGCCTGGAAGATCACAGGTGCTCAAAAACTTTCATCCTTTCACTTATAGGAGAAAATGTATTCAAATCTGAAGTGATTTGAGCGGTGCTTTCTCTTACTGAAAACTGTAAAACCGTTGAGAAATGACACAATCCATTTAAAATAATATTTAGATAAACGGCTTGCTCAACCAGTTTTACTTGTAATTTTAACATCCTCTGAAAATGTTTGGGAATGAATTTTCAGTTAGAAAATTTCCAGAGGATCCAAGTACTTCATATCCCAACCAGCCTTCAGTTAATGGATAAATAATAACATCCGTTTTTGTTTCGTTTTCAATTTGAACTATTTCAACAGATTTATAAATATAGAAGAACAATTATCATATAATATCCACAAAATATATTTATGTAGATTGAACTAATTCCATATTTGCATAATTTCTTTTTTCTCTATTTAGGGGATACAATTTGAACTTTACTAAATAAAATGTATAAAATTAAATCGTTCTGTGGCACCTAGTTTTCCATCACTGAAACTAAGTAACTGAAAATACTATAAACTGGTTATGACTCCTGTTGATTTTAGTCAGATCTCTTCAATTTACCCAAATTGGATTTACCCTTGTGTTTTTTCTCTTGGGATTCAGAATAACCCATCTAACCCTGTGCTTTGGTGTTGGCGTGCAAGATGACACCATTTTAGGAAATCCTTCATGTCTATTAGTGAGACTGCTCAGAAAAAAAGAAAAAAAATACATATATTTTTTTGATATCAGGTTATAAAGGCCAAAATTAGAGGAAAATAAATTGTATCTCGATAACCCTAAAGCAAAACTGAATTCTTGTCCTTTGGAAGAAAGAATAGAAATAACTTCCTCATGTTACTTATATTTATAAAATGACATGTTATGAGAACAAGACATAGACAAATGTCTGGGATCAGAATTTCTGAATCCTCTGCCATTCAGCACTCCATTGAGGACATCACCACGAGATGTACTGTCTGACCCACACATCCTCACCCCTGACAGATGTCCCTAAATTAAATAGAATCAAAAAAAAAATGAGGGAAAGGAATATTTCCATATGGAACCTCATCGAGCTTCAATTTTCCTATGTGAAATGAGGATAATATTAATCCCTATCTCATAGTTGTTAGAATTAAATCAGGCCATTAATGTAACCAAGTACATGCTCGGTAAGGGTTAGCTATTAATGTTAAAGCTAGACCTTTAACGGCAAACTTTGAATCAATCTCTTGTTAATATTTAATCATAATTTATGTTAATTCTAATAATCATGCATTGTTTTCATAAAATACATGATTTAAATCAGTGATAAGGCATTTACAAAGACCGGCAAAGGAATAGCCTTTGGGAAGAATGCATTTATTCATGCATCCACCTGTCCATCCATCCATCAATCCACCCAAATTTCCATCTATTTTCTCAATACGCATTAAATTTGTAACTCTATCATGCCAAACTGATTACACTGGCTTTGGAAATGCATCATCTTGCCTAAGCTGAACTTCATTTTCCAGAATTCTTGTTCCTGTATGTTTTCCATCAGTGTGGGCCACAAGAGGAATTCTTGGGTGAGACTTGAAGGATGCAAGCGAAGCAGCAGCCATCTTGTGGCTCACCCACAGTCTTCTCTACTATCGCACTCACTGGCATTAAGGCAGTGGCCGTCCTGCAAATACTCCATCTCCCTTAGATCTGTCTTCAGATGCTCTGCTTCCTGGACTAAGTGGATGTATTTAGCTCATTGACAAAGGGCCCTGGCTACTGCAAGACACCTGTACCACAAAGGTCAGAGTCAGCAAGAATAGACACGGGCTTTGGTCTGTCCTCCTAAACATGTTTTGCTTGGAGTTTTCCAGCTTCTTCTTCTCTACTTTATGTTGTCTTCTCTTCTCAAATACATTCTCTGTAGATTTCAAGCTTAACATCAGACAGGAATTCAGTTCCCCTTACAGAAACTGCTTAATCTGCTCCCACAATCGCACGTGGTCAAATCTACATAACAGATCCTCTCATATAAATATATCTTAGAGATTCTGCTTCTCTGATTGAACCTGGACTCATTCAGGGACCTATCTGCCATCATTGAATCGTATTCTAGCCTTCTAACTAATTTAGAGTACCTAACCAGTGTGTTTTCACACACACATTTTAATTCTCTGCATAAGATCTACCACTCTCTGGTAATGCTTCCAGTTTGTTTGTTTTCCTGCTTCTTTGCATGGATTTATCTGTCTCCTTCTAGAATGTAAATTCTCTAACATTAAAAATTAGTCTTGTTCACCAACATGTGGGACAGTTCCTGACAAATAGAATGCACTTCAGAAATTTGTGTTGCGATGGGTGAAACATAAGAATGATCACTCTAGAGCCAGTGTAAAAAATGATTTTGAGAGGGGCCAGCCTTGAGGCAAGAGTGGTTAAACGCCTTTTTTAGCAAATATGGCTTCCTTTGCTCATTACACTGGTTTCCACTGCAGCTCTGTTGGGCAGTTCTGTTCATACTGGCAGCATGCAACCTGAAGCACCTTACTGATCTCAGTTTTTCTGTCTCAGGATATGTTTGCAGATTAGCCCAGTTCAGGAAAGTTAATATTCCTTGGGCCATGCTTGCGATGGATAGGGGACGAGATAAGATGCACTTCCATCTTCAGAGGGAAAATCCTGAGGCACATTCTACACGATTCTGCAGAACTTCCCCAGCACCACTGAAGTCCTTTACTCACAGTGGGCACAAGCATGGTGACTCAGCTTTGATTGCCTCTTCTTCCTCCTCTGGCTCACTCTCCCCGTTACCTTATTCCTGCTCCCTGGAGTCACCTCACCAATCAACTACCTGCACCCAAGTTCCTATCTCAGGTTTTGCTGTCACAGGAAACTCAAATACAAGCCTTTTGTACTAATCTGTGCAGTGGGTATAACTGTACCGCTACTTTGAAGCACCAACTCCTCTGCTCATCCACTTTAATATTTACTCCAAAGATGCATGAAGCAAGACCGATTGTTAGCTCTTTCAAGAACATCGTCATGCGATGCTATACTGAGCAGGCATGATAACCATATAAATATGCAAACATACATAACAGTACAGTGTATTCTCATCATAGCTGAATATCTTATCCAGAATTTACTAATTGGAGCAGAGAGAAAAAGGCAGAGGGAGAGGGGAAAAAGTCTAATGTGGATGCATATTATCCAAAACTTGAGAGAAGGCTAACAAACCAAAGACACATGTTTTCACTTATTACTTCATTCAACAGATATATTTCCTGAGAACTGCTATATATTAGACACTGTTCTATATACAGAAAATATAGTTATAAGAAAAGACAAAAATTGTTTCCTTTCATGGGCCATTCACTGAATGAATGCATAGCACGCCTGTTCTTAAAGTAAATTCAGCTTATTTGGAAACACACTATTAAGGAAAGTCCATTTGTTCAAGTATCAGATTTGAAACTTGTTTCACTATAGTTGATAAAAAGCCTAAATAATCCAAAATAGTTTGTTACGCACAAGAACTGCAACTACATGATGAGTTTATTCACCTCTATTCATATTTAATAAGAATTGAATAGAGTTTTTAAGGTGGGAATTTTAGAGACAAAGAAAAACAGTGGAAAAAATTTAAAACACTTTTCTAAAAAATCACTTTGTTCACAAAAATGACTAATTATAATATAAACAATCAGAAATAGATTTAATTTAATAACCAGTCTTAATCTGCTAGAAATTGAAATAGAGACTAGTCAACTCAGGTGGGTACAGAAAATGTTTTAAGCACAACCTTGGAGCTCATCTCTCTTCTTTCCTCTCCTCTCTATTTCCTTTTCCTTTCCAGATACTCTTCTGTGTCTGGAATGCTTTTTCTTTCTCTGAGAGTTTGTTCTCTACAAAGACTCACTGACTCTATTGGCACAAACATCACTAGTTGCTAAGACAGAAAATTCACTCGTAACCTGATTATGCTTATTGGTTAGCTAACCTAATTGCTATCTCTCTGGCATTTGATACTGCTTACCACTTCCTCTTTCATAAAATTATCATCTTCTTTTGCTTCAACATTATTATTTCTTTTTCTCCTTTTACTGATATTTTTTCTCAATCTGTTTTTTATTTAACTGCATCTTAAATATTTATATTATCCATGCTCTTTTTTTCAGTCGTTTTTTTTTACTTCATCACTGAAACGTGGGGTTTCAAGATACTTAGCTGGCATAAGGGAATCTATAGTCTATAGCTATGGAATCCATCCATCCATTCATTCATTCATTCATTGCTTCACTAAATCTCTAAGGATATGATCCTTGTCTCTACATGATAATTTCCAGTTCAACATTATTTTACAACTATATCTGGAAAGATACTTCAGATTAAAGTGTCTCAGCAGAATTGTAAGCACACTAAAATTCAATGGGGACAAATAACAGAAATCACCCTACTCCACTTAAAAAAAAGCAAAAGAAAAGAAAAAGGACTAATTGAGGTAATATTGAGGCAGCTCAGAGACTCCAAGTGTAGGCTGTAGTTGGGCCTTGGAAACAAATTGGAACCAGACATTTATATCACTGTTTCTGTTTGTAGTAGTGGACTATTGCCACCATAATGCTGAATAAAAAAACACTTCAAGAGAGCATAAAACAGTAGAAAGTAATTTTTCTTCCTCATTGGTGTACAAATTAGGTTGGGAAGTTTCTGTCAGGCTGCGGCATGGCTGGGCTTGGTTGGGATTCTCTCCAGGTTGTAGATTAGATTTAGGCATATTCCATGTGCTTTCTTATTCTCGTTGGACCAAAAGTTACCTGGAGGATATACTTCTCCTGGTGCATCCTGGAATACATGAGTCTGAGCAGAGATAAAGCTTCAGCCTGCAGCTGGCCTACTGACATGTTAATTCACATTCCATTGGCCAAAGGAAATCACATGGCCAGCCCAACCTCAGTGAGACAGGGAAAGATGCTCTAACTCCATTGGGAGGCACTACAAAGTCACCTGGCAAAGGATGTGGATATATGTGAAGTGACCATAAAGAACGGAGGAACAATGATCCAATCTACCATACTCCCTCATTCTGTCCATTCATCCTGCATTATATACAATCACTAAGGGCATCGCAAATCACTCAGTCTCAGGGCAAAAGTCTCAGAAATGCCTCTGACAAATCCAGTTCATAATTTCTTATATCCAGCCAATCGTAAAGTTTCCTGTATTCTTCTCTCTCACCCTTCTTTCATTTTTATTACTAATGCTTGACTTTAGGTTTTATATTATTATATAAATGTAGGTTTTATCGTGTTAATATTATTATATAAATTTATATTACATAATGTAAACATAATCTATAAATACACAAATATAACTAAAATATAAATATGATATAAAGATAGTTTCTTTATCTTCTGAACTAGTTTTCGTGCCTCCAGGCTCTCTCTTCTGCTGTCCACTATCTACACAGCACCTAGACTTCCACATTTCACTTTCTAAAGTACAATTCGGGAATTTTATTCCTCTTCTGAAAGATCTTTAATTATTTCTCATTTTCTGAGATTAAAATTCCTTAGTGTGAAATAGAAGTCCATTCATAGTCTTCTCCCAACTCATTTTTCAAGTTTCATTTTCTTCTATCACCCAGCATGAACTCCAATCACAAGTAATTACATGTCATGCTTGTGTATAGTTCTATGTACTTGCATATAAATTTCACTTTAAAGACTTCCTGCTACCTACTTCTTAAATGTCTGCCTGTTTTTTGTTTTTTTTTTCTTTAGGTCTCACCTCCAATTTCACATCTTCTTGGAAGCCTGAGCTGAGTTAGTCTTTCCTTCCTCTGTCCGACCATTATACTTCATCTATTTAGCATATTATTTGCCACATTACTTGAATGTTTACTGTTAAGCATTTTATATAAATTTTACATTTATTTTCATCCCTGCTTTTAATCCCTTGAGGTGGGCACTGTTATCTCCATTTTACTGATAAAGAAATCAGGGTTCAGAAAACTTAAGTAACTTACTCAAGGTCAATGTACTCAGTAAGTGAAAAGGACCATGTTCAAAGCCAGATGCACTTGACCTCATGGAATGGTTTTTTAAATGTTATATTATAATGCTTCACATGGATAGCTACCAATTTGTAAGTCTATTTAGTTTTCTACTGGTGCGATTTAATCAAACCAGGGACCTAGTTTCATGCATTTTTGTATCACCACCAGCCAGTACTCTTGTCCCAAGATATCTGTTGAACAGATTACAGATGAATAAACAAACACTGAAGTGAAGTGAAGTTTCCACCACACACCTAGGAATGTGGTGGAAAAAGCAAGGGAGACATAAAAAGAGAAGACCTGAAACTATTGAGAGTAGAATTGAGAGAATTTGAAGGGGGAGAAATCGTAAGCTTTTTATTAGCCAATGCCAAAGGAAATTGCCTTATAGATTCAAACATAGCCCTCCAGAATCTTTGACAGGCAATAGAAGGCAATCTTGATGTATTATCGTGCATGTTTTATCTCATTTTCTTTCCGTTGTAAAAATGGTTCAGTTTTGCTCAGAAAGGGAAAGTGTTTACTTTGTCTTTTTGAGTAATTTCCCAGGGAGAACTGCCATGTTTACTGGGGGAGGGAGAGGGAAAACTTCAAAAATGGCTTTATCATGCAGAACATTTTGCTGTAATACACCATAAAGTAGCTTTCTTTTTGAGGTCTCATTCCTACTCCTCAGACTGTAATTATTAACATAACCCTCTAGGCACTCTCTTGTCATCTCCACCTGAATGTCCTATCTTGTTTTATCTGTGATCTTTCTCCTGCTTTATTAGTTTAAAGAGCCTTTGGCTACTCTCTAATGAGAGGAAACCAGGTTTCTGTAGCCTAGGTCACCCTCTGTTGTTTGAAGGGAGAAAGAAGAAAGTTCACTGGAAGGTAACGAGGGGGGAAAAAATTGGCAGACCCAATCTCCTTAGCATCTTTTTGTGACTACCGGGAACAACCTGCCTGACACTGGATTTTTGTTGTTGCTTGACTAAAGTAAAAATAAGTAAGTAAGTAAGTAAGTAAGTAAGTAAAAGAAAAAAAAAATCATAACCCTACAACATTTCCCTTGGGGGAATTAGCCTTATCTTGGTGTTCTCTCTCTCTTCTGTGATCTCTAAATGCTGACAAATCTGATGAACAACAAGCCCTGGTGTTTCTTTCTGGACTCTCAAGTTCTCTTCTTGCAGCAGTTGGCCTAGGGTGAGGTTTTTCAATCAGTGTCAGCTTCAAGCCAACAGCTTGCATCCTACTGCAAAATTTATGGAGCATGCCAATGAGAACAACGTGACTCCCTGGGAAGATGACTGGGAGTTGGCAGAGGAATTTTGTAGGTCTGAGCACGGCAGCTGGGCCATCGATCGTTCCTTCCTCTGGTTGGACTTCAAAAGGTTGCCTGCCTTGTTATCTGTTTTGCACCCCTAACCAAAAGCTACTTTGGGAATACTAGACACATCTTAGAATACATTAGAGGATTATTCACAACCTCACCTCCTTTTAGTAAAGATCACTCCTTACCCAAGCTTCAAGTTTCTAGGGTGTTAAAAAGGGGAGTGATGTGTTCGATTGGTCAGTTACCTGATCTATCTCAAACTCAAGTGGCCAGAAGTTAAAAGGATGAATGGGTTGTTTTAAATGGTAGTGAAAGTATATGGCACAGCATCTACCGTATGTAGTGTACACCCAATGAGCACTTGGAGAGGAAATAGAGTGTAGACTCTGAAGCCCAGATTTTAATCCTGGCTCTATTCCTTATCAGCTGGACAAACACAAGCAGTTACTTACCCATTAGTGCCTCAGTTTATTCATCTACAGCATACGGACAATAATAATTATGCCTGCTAGGGATGGCCTAAGAACTGTGTGAGAAAATACATGTACATTCTTATGTCTAGGTCATAGCAACTGCTTAATTAATGTTATTTGGTGAATAAAAATTATAAATAAAGAATATGGATCCCAGCCACTTTCAAGGTGTACTTGTCTTCATTCTTCAGGTAATATCTGAGATATGGCTAAAAACAGCCATCCTTTCTCCTAGCCATTGAATTTCTGAAAGTAACCTAAGAAATAACAAGATCTGTCTTCTATGATATTTATAAATGTCTTATCTTATAGACTATGTTGTGTACTATATATATTATACTACATCATGTACTTATGTTTATATTATTTTTTTATTTTCTTATGTATGATGCATTTGAACTGATTTTTATATCGAGATATATTTATTTTATGTAATCTTATTTAAGTCCATTTCTGATACTACTATTAAATATGAAATGCGTATTTACAGAGAGGAGAGTGACCATTTTTAAAATCTGAGTGTCTAGCTTGTGATTGTGTTTGTATTAGCTGCCTGAGGACTGATGTTTTGATATTACCTGATTTAGAGGGTATCTGTTTTATTAGCTTTTTGGAGTACTGTTTCATTTGGGCCAAAATAGTTTCCTTGGAAAAGAGCATTCTGACTTACCGATCAATTATGGAGGCAGAGACCCTCAGAGTCCAAATGTGATGTGGATAGGGATGATGTTGGCGGATTTTCCTTTGCAATTTGCCTGACTCATATTGCCATTTGGTGTGAGCTTCTATCTTATTTATTAATCAGTTTATTTAAATACAGATTTTTTCCAAAAAAGAAGCCAGTGAAAAAATCATGAGTTATTGATCATCTTCAGTATTATATACAAGACAGCAGTTTAAGCGACTGTTAGATGTATCCAGATACAGTTAGTTCCAATTAGGTACCAGCTTTGGCCAAATTATAAATCTAAAGAGGCATCTACATGTGGAAAAGACATGGGGTTTGGAATGAGATGGAGCTCGGTTTGATTCTTTACCACCTGCTAGCTGGTGACCTCAAAGTTTTAGATTTCTGAGTTTCCTCATTTATGCTAAGAGACCTCAGTATTGTCCCTCTGAGCTTCATTTTTTGTATGGGGATATTTTTACCTGATTTCTTTTGAGTTTGAAATGATAGTGCTGGAAAATTCAGTCAGACAACCAACTTAGGTTTTTATAATGATTTCATATTTTTGAGTGTTATGGATTCCATCCCTACCACAGTGGAAATTAGAATTGTCAAATCATAACCCAAGTACTGATGAGGAGAAAATAGCATAGATTTTGGAGATAAGAGTAAGTGGACTAGAATTTTAGATTTTATTATTTTTTACTGAGTTTTTTTTGTGTTTTAAGAGCAATTTTAGGTTTACAACAAAATTGAGGGGAAGGTACAAAAAGTTCTTATATAGTCCACTGTTGCTCAACATGTGTAGCCTTCCCTATTATCAACAGCCCCCACTAGAGCGGGACGTATGTTAAAATTGATGAACCTATATTGACACACCATAATCTCCCAGAGTGCGTAGTTTATATTACAATTCTCTCTTGGGGTTACACATTCTATGAATTTGAAAAACATGTATGATGACATGTATCCATTATTAAGGTATCATACTGAGTATTTTCATTGCCTTGAACATCTTCTTTGTTCTGCCTATTTGTCCCTCCTACTCTCCCTACCAACCACTGGCAATAACTTTTTATTGTTTCTATAATTTTGCATTTTCTAGAATGTCATTTGGTTGGAATCATATAGTATGCAGCCTTTTAAGATTGGCTTCTTTCCGTTAGTAATATGCATTTAAGATTCATGCCTTGAAAACTCATTTCTTTGTGCTGAATAATATTCCATTGTCTGGATGTACCACAGTTTATGCATTCAGCTACTGGAAGACATCTTGGTTACTCCCAAGTTTTAGCAATTATGAAGAAAGCTACTATAAACATTTATGTGCAGGTTTTTGTGTGGACATGTTTTCAACTCATATGGGTAAATATTAAGGAGCAGGATTACTGGAAATGTGGTCAGAGTATGTTTAGTTTAGTATAAACTGCCTAACTGTCTTCCAGAGTGACTGTGCCATTTTTCATTCCTACCAGTAATCTCTGAGCGTTCCTGTTGCTCCACATCCTCCATAGCATTTGGTGTCATTGGTGTTCTGTAACCTTTATTTTCTAGTCCGGTAATGCAGAGCAAGTTAATTCATCTATTGGCATCTTAGTTTCTTCATTGGTAAAATAAGGTGTACTGAACCTTAGAATTTCATAATTTATCTAGACAGTGTTCAATATGCATTAGTTTTCTCTTTTCCTTGTTAAAATGAGAATTTACTGTTTTTCTTTTTTGCTTAAAGCCAAAAAAAAAAATTGAAACCCTAAGTCACACTGATCTAGCAGTGTCACAGCTTTGTATTTTTGTATCTTTTACTTCTGCATCCAAATATTGTTCTTCCCTTTCTTCTCTACCTAGGAAAATTTTGTTTTTCTTTCAAGACTCATCTTAAATATCACAGGTCTGGACTATTACTCATCTCCCTTAATATTAATATAATGAGGAACTAATATTTTAGGGAAAATATTCTATCAGTCATCATTCTAGTCAGCTACCTGGAATATTTTTTTTAATCCTCACATGAATATCTCCATGAGGTTGGAGAAGTAAAGTGATAAACTCAAAGTCACTATTTATAGGTGATAGAAAAGCAGAGGATCTGGGATTCTAATTAGTATTCGTATAACCCTAACTTCCCAAGCAATATGTTTTCTTTCTTCTTCTTCTGCTCTCAGAGAACTTTATGCTCATCTTTCTTCGAATACATACGCCAGTTCAGTAGACTCAATTTTCACATACTCGTCTTTCCTATTCAACAATAAATATGTTAAAGTCGGGGGCCTTAGCTTATTGATCATTGTGTCCCAGCTCCGGCAGCACTCTGGCAGATATTAGATATTTTGTCAGTGCTTAGGTTAACGCAGACACCAAATATTGACATTCAGCTTCCAATAATCAATTTGTCACACAATGGAGTTATTAGCAGCAAAGCGATGCAGGATGCAATTCTTCCTGTGTCATTCGGAAGATTCTTCAGGAGAAGAGCTTTAGGAGAGATGTGTCATTATGAATATCAGTTATTAACAACTGATAAGTATAAAAACACATTTTGTTTAAAGTAATACCTTTTCAGTAACTGTAAATTTTTAAATAATTTAGTGATAGTCACATTTTTTGACAACTGTCGGTATTTAAACTCTTAGTCTAGACCATACAGACTTATGCTCATTATTTATGAGTTTCCCCAGTACAGTATTTGTAGAGAGATCAATGACAAGATGGTTTGTGGGATTTACATAAGTGAGTTTTGGAAGATTCTACATATTCTGGTATTCTATTATTACACAGAAAATTAATTAAATAGAATTAATAAGGTACCAGATTTTTCTATTAATGTTAGCAATTTAAAACATTTAAAATAACACCTCTTCAACCATGTATACAAAATATAAAATTTACTCACCTCATTTAATTGGTTATCTATTTTTGTAAGTCCCCAAAGTAGCAAACAATTGCTCTTGTCAGTTTTTGTTACAGTCTTGGAAAGATCTAGGTCAACCCTTTTTCATTTTTTTTTCCTTCATCATGTTTAAATGCAGACAACAAGGACATTCACAGGCTTATGCCAAAGACATCAATTGTTTTTTAATGAGGCCATAATCCTGAGTAGGTCATGGAATATTATAAATGAACATATTGCTGTCACTGGGGATAGAACTCTCTTGGCCGAAGGGTATCGATGAGGAAACACAATACCAGGACACAATACTCTGAACTGCCTACATTTCAAAAGGCAGTTAATTGGTAGACTGATGAGTGGCCCTTGCCCATGTCCTGGGTGCAGTTGAGTTATGTTCGTGTCAGTGAGAGAGCTGTGCCCTGCTCCTCTCAGTAGAGGGCCAATTGGCTGAGACACATGACAGGCTTTATCTATGCAGTCAATTGGGATAATTAAAAGGTCAGTCACTCAATAAGAAACATTTCCCTTTCAGTGGCCCTGTCTAGCAAGGAGATTATCCTCATGAATGAGCAAGAATGAGAACAATAGTTTGTGAGGACCTAGACCCAATCAGTGAAAATTCTCAGGGGCAGGGAGAGTGGAATGAGAAGATACGGTGTTACTATAATGACATTTAGCCTCTTCATCTTCAGCTTCTCATCTCTTTCTCTGAACTCATCTTCCACTACTCACTACCACACAATTAGTGTGGAAGCAGGATGGAACTCCCTTATTTTCTTGTTCATATCTGCTCTGTCTAACCTGTGGGCCATTGCACATGTTGTTCACTTCACCTGGGACATCCTTCATGACTGTGCTCCTGAATTAATGCATATTCATCACTCAAGTCTCAGAATATGTGCCACCTCTTTTGTGAAGGCCTCCTGACTCAGACGGGCAGTGCCTGGCCCACCTGGGACACAGTTATAACTGTCCACCGAATGTCCATAACAAGGAGATGTCTCTGGGAAGCAGCTTTCCAGGTAGGGATTTCTTTTTCCAGGTTGCCTGTTGTCTGGCTTTCACTGTGGTCTGTGGATGGAAATGATGTGCATCACTTTCAAGTTAAGGTGTTGAAGAAGGGACAGCTGTGTCCTCTTCCGGCTCTCTTCTCATCCTCCAGCTAGATACAGAGACTGACAGGCCCCGGAGGATGGCTGAGGGAGATGATGGCTGAAAAACACATGGAAGAAAACCATCCCTCTGTCTTACAGAGACACCTGAATCTAAGCTGTTGAAATTTGAAATTTATTAATTCTGCCAACTAAGATTTCTCTTACTAATGAAATATCCAAAAAGTAGTTTAATACATTAACTCTAGGCCATGAAACTTGCATTTTAAAACTATAATGAATTATAATATATAATCACTATGTTTTCACATCTCCTTTCCCAGCAGAATTAGGAAAATTGCCTTGCCATTTTTTACCTTTGTTGCCTAACAAGTTAGTCACACCATAACAAGAACACAAAATAAGATGAATAAATGATAATATGAAATTACACTTTAATGAGCACCTTCTCTGCACAGTAATATGTCATTTTTATCCTTTAATCTTCAGCATCTGTGTAATGAGTGTTAATACTTTATGTTTTCCAGAAGATCATAATCATTTCTTTGTTCAGTGAGTATATGTTGATTCCAGATTCTGTACTATAGAGATTTTGCAAGAAACTAAGACAAAACTGGGAAAAAGACTTTTTTTTTTGTCCTTTTAAAGCCTATAGTTAGTATAGTGCATTAATTTGTCAATTTTATTGTTACTGTTACTGGGGGAACTTTTAAAAACTGCAGATTCCTATTGGTCTGTAAGTCCAGAATTACACATTTAGACACATAGCATAGTAGTGCTGGAACATTAACCAGATCTTTCTACTCCAACCCCAGTGCTCTTTCTGGATTAAAGAATTATGAGGTTGTTCCGTGTCCCATGAAGTGTATTGATAACAAATGCAATTGGCTTGTTGGCTGTCATAATTTGGTTTTGTTAAGAGAAGACACAAGATAACGCTACTTTTCAGTTCATTGAGATTTGATAAGAAATCGCATCACAGTTATGCTATCTGCTTGGGCACTCTTTGCCACTGATCTAGCCCTCTCTCCACAGTCAGTGTCAGAGAGAACTTACATCATAAATGGCCCTGGAGTTGGAAGGGAAACCGGATAAAGAGGTTAAATAATTTCTCCAGTGGTAAAGCAGGGATTTCAACATTGGACTCTTCATTTCTATTCAACACATTGAGTGTAACTATATTTTTCCTCCTCTAAGCTACCCTTTTCCATTATTTTAAACTGAATATTTTTTATTCTTCAGAGTGTTTTAAGCCTTTTTAACGAGGAACAGTATAGAGAACACAATCCATTTACACTTAATTTAAAAAAAGAAAAAAGAATTTGCTTTCTCAGTCCAATATTAAGAACACCAAACTATTACATGTCTAATGGATAGGGAGACACATCTGGCCAATGTGACAGGATAATAAAGGTAGTTGCTGTATTAGTTGGCTAAGGCTGCCACCACATAATGTCACAGACTGGTGTGGCTTAAAATATAGAAATTCATTTTCTCACAGTTCTGGAGGCTAGAAGTTCAAGATCAAGGTGTTGGCAGGTTTGATTTCTTCTGAAGCTCAAGTTCTCCTTGGCTTGCAGGCGGCCCCCTTCACACTATGTCCTCAAATGGTCCTTTTTCTGTGTAAGTGAATTTCTGGTGTCTCTTTGTGTGTCAAAATTTCCTCTTCTCATAAGGACACTGGTCATACTGGATCACAGCCCACCCTAATGGCTTCATTTTAACTTAATCACCCCCTTAAAAGCCTGTCCCCAAATACAGTCAGATTCTAAGGTACTGAGAGTTAGCATTCCACATATGAATTTTTGAGGGAACACAAATTGGTCCATAATAGTTGCTGAGTAGCATTGAATAACAACAATAAGGATGTCATAGACAGGTGTCTGTCTCAAAAAGTCTACTAAGTAAACATAGCATTTTTTTCTAGAAAAAAAAATACATTTAAGTAAAAATAAGCATTAATCTTTATTTAGCTCCCACACATAAAAATATCTGTGATGATGCCATAATATCGCTATCATTATATTAAAACAGCTTTTTTTTTTTTCCAGCTCATAGTACAAAATGTGCAAAGTTATTGCTGTATATTAGTAGATTGTGACCAGTCCTTGGTGTCTGGTAAACTAGTATAA
This sequence comes from Pteropus medius, assembly GCF_902729225.1. Lineage (NCBI taxonomy): Eukaryota > Metazoa > Chordata > Mammalia > Chiroptera > Pteropodidae > Pteropus > Pteropus medius. The sequence goes on along the minus strand of NW_024349804.1, from coordinate 5,054,782 downwards.
TATCTGATTTCTAATTCTGTTCTTTTGAGGTAAATGAACTTTTGCAGATGACCTTTATGTTTACAGAAGTAATTATGGTGTGATACCTGATTTCTCTCTTACTTGGGTCTATCAACCTCATAATGCTATCCCTATATCGATGTAACAATCTTCTTGCTTAGAGTTTGAAATTCAATTGCTCAACAGTTAAAATTCATAGTACAAGGTCAATCATTATGAATGATACTAGCATGGAGCTAAGCCCCTCCTTGCCTTTGTTTGCATGTCAGCTGGATTTCTCTGTGAGCATATATTCCATCAATATCCATCCAGGGAAACTAGCTTGAATAATTGAGAATGCATACAGGCAGGGATCAAACAAAGCTTTTTGTCCTTTCAGAATAAATTTCAGGGAATGCAGAGCAAACATCCCGTTTCAGCAGCTAAATGCAAACGTTTATACAGTAGGGTAGACTACAAATATGGACTCTTTCATGAAATGTCTATGAAGGTGGGTCCAGGATCTGCTTTTCCCCAGGAGAAAAAATATGGTACGGTTGTTATAAGCACAGCTAGCTCAGTGGTTTTTCTCATCATCCTGCTCCTGTTATTCCCTAGTGGGCGCGGTGTCTTTTTGCAAGTTTCTTAACCTCTTTGTGACTTAGTTTACTATCCTGTTGAATGCAAATGATGAAATCCATCCCTGATCATCATGAGACTTAAATATGATAATGGATGCAAGGTTCCTAGCCACAGTGACCGGTGTATATTGAGTTCTGGGTAAATGTTACCTTTAAATACCATCCTATAATACATTGTAAAATATAATTTTCTAGCAGATCTTAAATATATTTGTGAGGATGAGCAATATGTGGGGCTCTTGCTTTTGAACACCAAGATTCAAATTTTCTTGAGTCCTGTTTCCAGGGCTCCTGAGTTTTACTTGATCCATGTGCTATTGTTGCGAATGGAAGTTGCCCCAGTGACATTACGGTTGGGCAACGCGTGAGCATCCACGTTGCAGCAAAGCAAGAGGTATATGCCTTTCTATAGAATCATTTCATTCACAATTCTTATTTCAATATCATCAGGAAAAAAGTTTCCATTAATTATTTCATCAAGTTACAAAAAAAATTATTTGTCATTATTTGCTCTTTTTTTTTTTCTTTTACCAACCTCACATATAGCTCACTGCTTGAAAGGGAAACAAAAAAAATTCGTTTCTGTTATTTGTTGTCAAATGATTCACAGATTTGCTCAATACCATCTATAACATCTTAGTAACGTCTTAGTAAGGTGTGCTTTTGACTTTAAAAAAAGGTTCCTGTCCATTTAAAATAATAATATGAGAGAGAGGGAGGAAGACAGAGAGAGAAGCAGACACAGAGAGGGAGAGGAGGAGGAACAATAAGAAAGAGGAAGATAAAAGGAAAGGAGGAGAAAGAGAGGAAAATAAAAGAACACAAAAACTCCAAGTAAAAACATCCTTAAACCCCTTTTCCTCTCACCTGAAATTTTATTGGATAAAAGTTGAATCATTATCTTCCTCAGGAAATGAGACGTTGGTGTTAGTAGGAAAGTTTCAATTCAATTCAATTTTACCTATAATTAATGAACCTTGTATACATTCAATTTGCCGTGGGATTTAAAGTAATATGTATATTTGTGTAGTGTAAAATTAAAGGACATAGAGTGGATTTTGAGTCACATTTAGGTTCACATCCCACCTCCAGCATATGTAGCTTTCCCTTGGGAGAGTGACTAAGTCTGTTTCTTTTTGTATATAATGGGGGGTGAATTTTCTATTTTAAAGACTTATTTTAAAGGAAAGTCAAACAGTGCGCATAAAGTATTGGAGATCAGATACACAGTGGATTTGTAATATATGTTAGTTTTCTGTCTGCCTGCTTTCAAGAAACTTGGATTTTCCTTGTCACAAAACAGCATGAGCATATGACATGGAGCAACTTGAGCTAATCAGATATTAATGTACTCAGGGAACTCAGAAAAAGAATCGTGCTGGGGTCTCATGGATCAGAAGAGATTGGGACTTACATAGGGAATTAATAGTCTTAAATTGAATTTCCAATACCAAATGCTGACCATGAGGCCAAAAAATTAGTTTTAACTACCATCTATCATGCTTCTAGGGTAGATAGAGTATAGGAAAATCAAGGAAAATTAACACCATCTATGTCTGTCAGAGAGTGGCTCTGAAAACTGACAGTGAGATGTGAATCAGGTTTTCTATGATAAAAATGGAATTATGTTTCTAAATACAATTGAAATTAAAGCATTAAAATAAATGTGTTGGTCCTCGTTGCAGTTTGACAAACTGAGATTGACTCTATTTCCACACCCTCTATAATTCCCATCTCCTCCTTTCTCAAAGGAGCAGAGCAAAGAGACAAGATTAGAAAAGCAAAGACTAAGAATCTTCCTTTTCTCTGTTCTTTGTTGTAAAAACATTTCTTTTTGGCCTCGATCTTTTAAGTGTTTGTATTTCCTTTCTTCCTAATTCATAAGGGCAAAAGTGAGCTTGGGGTTTTGGGCACAGAGAATATTAACTTTTTGATATTTAACCTAAGCTTATATAAATCTGTTTGGATCACTGATAATGGTGATTACACTAAAACTCTGTTAAGATACAAATTTTTCTTGAAAGGTCAGGCACCTCTGGGTTACAAATAAAGCCACAAATTTTAATCCGAACACTTTTGGGATAAGACAGAAAATGACAAATTTGTCCTCCTCCTGAAAACACACAATATCAAAACTATCTTTCATCATCTCCATAAAGGAAGTAAATATAGCCAAAAAGATACACCAGTACACATACCTACAACACGAAAATCGTAACAGCTTTTCTTCACAAAGGAAAACGTACATATGTTCCTTTCTCCTTTATCGATTTATTATAGGAAAAATTTACTCAGGATTTTTCATATACTTTCACAAATGTCTCATTTCTGGGGGCATCTCCATTTATCCGTTCCTGGCTACAGAACCTTTGACGTCATCTTTATGCCTCCTGCATTAACTATGACTATACTTTCCAAATAATTTGACTCTTTCTTTGAGATTTGACTTTGTCATTTGAGTCCTTTAACATTTTTCTTGACTTACATATTTTCTTTTTTCTTTTTTGCCATCCATTCTGAAACTACTCTTAAGAAGGCCAGATTTACCTTATAAATGGATTATAATTATAGTCTTTCAGTAATCTTTTTGTTTTTAGTTTCTCCCTTTTGTCCATCCTACTCATTGTACTGGATAAATTTCTAACTCACTCCTTTCTAATGTCTCGGTTCAAAAGCCAGTTCTCATCCGAATGGGAAAATATATTTGTAAGCAATACCCTCCAATAAGGGACTAATATCCAAAATATACAAAGAACTCATACAACTCAATAACAACAACAACAAAAAAAACAAATGATCCTACCAAAAAATGGACAGAGGACCTGAACAGACACTTCTCCCTAGAGGACATACAAATGGCCAACAAATATATGAAAAGATGCTCAACATAGCTAGCTATTAGGGAAATGCAAATCAAAACCACAATGAGATACCATCTCACACCTGTTAGAATAGCTATGATCAACAGGACATGTAATAACAAATGCCGAAGAGGATGCGGAGAAAAAGGAACCCTCATACACTGCTGGTGGGACTGCAAATTGGTACAGCCACTATGGAAAAGAGTATGGAGGTTCCTCAAAAAACTAAGAATTGATCTACCATATGATCTAGCAATCCCTCTACTGGGTATTTACCCCAAAGACTTGAAAACCCATATCTGAAAAGATATTTGCACACCGATGTTCATAGCAGCATTATTCACAGTGGCCCAGACATGGAAGTAACTGAAGTGTCCTATGATAGATGATTGGCTAAAGAAGCTGTGGTACATGTATACAATGGAATATTACTCAGCCATAAGAAGAGATGAAATACTGCCATTTGCGACAACATGGATGGACCTCGAGATAATTATGCTAAGTGAAATAAGCCAGACAGAAAAAGTTAAAAATTATATGATATCACTTATATGTGGGATATAAACCTACAAGCCACAAATGAGCAGGACAAACAAACAGAGACTCATGGACATGGACTATAGGCTAGTGGTTACCAGAGGACTATAGACTAGTGGTGACTAGTGGGGTAGGGGAGGAGCGGGGAGGTAGACAGGGTAAAGGGAGTCAAATATAGAGTTTAGGGGGAGGGTGAAGTCGGTAAAGAGGATCAAATATATGGTAGCTGAAGGAAACTGGATTTTTGGGTGGTAAACACACAATAGAATATACAGATATCAAATGATAATGAACATCTGTAAATTATATAATTGTATTAACCAATGTTACCCCAATAAACTTATATAAAAATTTTAAAAAATTAAAAAAATAAGCCCATTTCTTCCCATTCTTGCTGTGTTTATAGTCATCCAACAACTTATTCAATAGTGATTCCTACCTCTCTGTTGTTCAGGTGAAATATTTTATATTCACCCTTAATTTTTTCTCTTTCCTCCAATCCACTTGCACATTAATCAATCAGATGATCTATTTTGCTCTATATCAGTTATACTGAGACTCTAAATTATTGTCCCTCCTCAACTGCTACCTCCCTACAGATTAATTAGTCGTCTATGCTTCATTTGTCTATGGCTGCATAGATTACTCCAAACTACTCCAAACGTTATAATTTTAAGCAATATCTTATTTATTCCCATTATGCTCTGCATTGAGTGGGCTCAACTGAGTGGTTCTCACGTGAGCTCTTTCATGAATTCACAGTCAAATGATACATGAGACTGGACGTCCAAGATGGCTCACTCACTTGACTGGCAATTGCTTCTGGCTGTTGACCAGAGCTCAGCTGGACCTGTCAATTAGACCATCTACATATGGACTCTCTATGTAGCTTGAGTTTCTCACAGATGGCAATTAGGTTCTAAGCTGGAGCATCTCACTAGAAAGCTTTGAGATAATTAGTTCGAAGCTGCAGGACTTCTTATGAAGTCCTTTTATTATTTCCATCTCATTTCGTTACTTAAACAAGTCATTAAGTCCACTCTAGATTCAAGAGGAGGGGAGTGCTCAAGTGGACCAGGAAGAAGCGTATGCATGGTATAGGGATGAAAGAAATGGATGGGTATCACCTTGGGGACTCTGCCATGGCCTCTGTTTCCATCTTTGCTCTGCTTCACTCAATTATTGCTGAATCATCAAGAATAACTCTTTTTAAATATAAGTCAGATTATCTTCATCCTCTGCTCAAAGTCCTGCAATGACTCCCCATCTGACTTAGAGTAAACACTAAAGTCCTTATAATAATCTACTAAAACCCTACAGGATTTGGCCTCTGGCTATGGCTCTAAACTTATTTTCTACAATTTCCATTGTTACTCTGCTTTATTGTTTTTCTTAAACACTTTAGGCGTTTTCTTGACCTCGGGCTTTTGCCCTGACTGTTCCCCATTGCCTAAAATATTCTTCACTGATATCTACATGGTTACATCCCTCATGTGTTTTAAGTCTTTGTTTAAATGTCACTTTCTCAAAGAGGTGTAACCTGATTATCTACTTTAGAATTACAACCCCACCCCAGTTTATGGTTTCCCAGTCACAGGTAGGTGGTTTCATTCATTTCTGTCTTGCTAGGGAACTTGATTTGTTGAATGATCTGGTGAACTCTTGTTCCTCTACAGTCCACTGGAGGTGCGTTTTGGAACAATATTTTTGGTCTAGATTTTAGAGAACATTTCCTTACCTGAAGGTGTGTATGAATGAAATGTACCATTCAGTATCGGTACATGTCTGAGACCATCCCTTCCCGGAAGCACTGCCCAGCTTCATCACTCTGAGAGATGCGTAGGTCTTCCAGAACATCCAAGGCTACGTTAGTCAAGTACTTTCTTTCTTCGATTGATTTGCTCTTTCTCTTTCAAGTATAAGACATGTCTTACACTCTTTTCAGCATTTTACCCATTTTTAAATCTCGGTATCTGTTCATGCTTTACCTCTTCCACATATACATCCATGCTCCAAACTCTTACTGTAAATATAATCAATTTCATCAGATAAAGATAGTCTTTATCTTTAAATGTAGTGTGGTCTCTGGTGGTTTCTGAAGCTCTTTCAAGAGTTTTTTTTGTTTGTTTTTGTTTTTTTTAATTAGATCATCTTTTCAAATAAAAACTAAAAACTGATTCGTCTTTTTCACTCTCTTGCTTTGTAAAAAGGCAGCATTAAACCTATACCTACTGGTGAATTAGGTTCTGCAATGCAGCTCAGAATATCATATCCTGTGGTTTCCAAATCAGATAGAAAAAAAAAAAAGAAAACAAAGCACACCCATGTTTTCCAAAAGAGAGTGTGCAAAAGAAGAAAAAGAGAGTAATTGGAAAATTAAGTTAAAAAAAAGTATTATTGAAAAGTCAGGTAAAAAAGATCTAGTGTGAAACCCTGGGAAACAGTCTACCAAAATGTTCGTTTCAGTCAAAGGAATTCCAGCCCTAATTATTAGCACCTAATCATGATACCTCAATTTTGGGGTGTGTTTTCTGATTGGCTCATTGTCAATGATATATGAGGTGTTAGACTGAAAACAAAGTTAAGACAAGGTGTCAACTACCACATCTGGAATGGATTGAACCTTCCTTCCAGCCCTATTGTTAACACCCTCTTAACACCCTTCTTTTTATACTGCCTGGGCCAGGAAGGGGTAAATTGGTGGATGAATGAGACAATACAGCTGGAAGTACTTGTCTACTGTATATATAACCTTCTTCATGGGAAGAATCATTTCATATTATGAACAGACTCGAATTCTGCTGATGTTTCATCTGCTTAATTGACAGCTCACTCTTCTTTTGTACATACATCCCAAAATAACTCAAGGAAACAATTGAATAAAATAAAATACATTGATTGAGCACCTATTCTGTAGATGTACTTAGAGATTCCATATTAACAACATATACTGAGAGATCAAACATAAACAGGACCTAGACGTTAATGGCTTTCCCAGAAAGGATAATGGAATTATACTCAGTAAGCTATATTTTCATTTAAAGTTCTCCTTATAAATCAACTGTTCATATTTGCAAGGCACCTTCAGTGCTGTGAGAGGGAGACCGTAATCTAAAAAGAGAAAAATTTAACTCACAACATGGATGTACCCAAGATCCTAGGTCCAGGGCTATAAAAAATGCAGCTATGGAAAGAGCTTTGTTTCTGGAGTACCAAGAGTCAGCAGACATAAGTTCAAGTCCACGTCCTGACATTTACCAGGTAAAAGTGTCCCTTCACATCTGTAGGTGCCATTTTCTTCAACTATAAAATAGGAAAAACCCTAAGCTCTTATGCAGATCTAAAAATCCTATGACTTTAAGTAAATATGTACTTACAAGCATACAAATTTAGTGGAAATGCCAGCTACAGGCACTTGTCCTCTGAAGCACATCAGTTCGTGATGAGAGGGCCTGTTTCGGACCAAGTTGTCACTCTGATTTCTGACTGTCTCCCAGGCCCTGTTTCTGCCATCACTCAAAGGACAGACCCACTCAACTGTGCGACACAAACCGAAGAGAAGTGACAGGCATGCAGAAGTCTCGCCACCAACAAGTGTTCTTGCAGGGCACTGCCATAAGCATTCAGCCCTTGCAGCTACAAGGACAACAAACTAAGTCAAAAGAGTCAGATGCATCTACTTAAATAAAAATATGGCTGGCTTACACTTTTATAGGGGATCCTGAAGGCAAGAGAAAAATTCAGTAATCTAAAATGATGGCAGAATGGATACCTAAACGAGCATATTTTCTTTGGATACTTTTGGTTTCAATAGAGGACACTGATATTTCAAAATAAATGGAAAGTAATTGGTATTTACTTCTTTCGTTATTCAATGGATTCATAGTAATCAAATGGATCCTTACGAATTCATTCCTATGTAACCTGACCCCATAGAAACTTTATTGCAATTTGGCCTTCGTTTAAATTTTTGCATGCAATATGTGACTGATATTTTTAATCAGAACCACATTCATTTGTGTACTCTAAATCCCCTACAGCCCTCATTAAAAATGAAAAGTCTTCTGTCTAATAACTCCTGAGGTTGTCAAATTTCACAAACTCACCGTTCCCCCTTCCTGAATTTTATTTTACTGCTTGGTCAACAGGAACCGTTTGTAACACTGGGAAATTTCAGGTCTTATTTGTCCGGTGTAAATGTTGGCACTGAGTTCTAAGCGAGATTTGCCACATGGGCTTTATGGGGAGATTCTGGGTGAAATAAAATACTCTGCTGAGATAATTGTACTCTTGTATCTCCACTTATTAAATTGTCAAGTGTGGTGAGAATCTTTATTAGCATTTGCTTCGTTTACTTTTCTTATTTAACAGCCAGCAACAAAACATTCCTCCTACCCACAAAACACATTTAAGTCGATCATTATTTCTATTTCTGATGAGAGGGATTTGTTTTGCTGAGACACAACTAAAGCATTTTTTCAAAATATAGAGAGAGGACACGTGAAACACCCTTATCTCTGTGTGATGGTGCCAATTGGCTGACCGCTTTCCTTATATGTTCTGTATTTCCCAAACAATTTTCTCTTAATAGACATCATGTGCAAAGTTTTCTCTAGAGAAGGTTCCCCAGAAGTTACACATATTTGCATATGCCTATCACTGAAAGATTCTTCAAACAGCAGTGGACGATGCTAAGATATTTTTGATTGTTGGTGGAGATCTTTACACGAAGCTGAGAGTGGATGGCAGCACTTGAGATTCACAGGTAAAAGAATTAGCAGGTAAAAGCAACACGAAGGATGTTTTTTTAGATGCCCATAATTGGGAATGTTCTTCCGCCTTCCTGTTTCCAGCTCATAGCAGGTAGATGTCATCATCTCCACAGGGAAGTGTGTGCCTGCCATCTCAGCAGTTGGAAGAGTTAACCTGACTTCCAGTGGAAGCTACACAGGACTACCGAGCAATAAAGAGCAGGAGCCCAAGAATGAGAAACAATTAGGGATCACTCCATTAATGCTTAATGATGTGGAGCAGGCATACAGCCAAGCTGATTGTGTGCTCTGTCTTGGCCAGTGATGCTCACACAAGGCCAATGTGGTATTAGAAATACCTCTGCTCTGTAGGCTGTGGGTCCAAGAAGGCAGGAGATGAAATTATCTGGGGAACTTAGTATGACAGACTGGGGAAAAGCCAGACAATGATCAGTGTGGATCTAACTGCCAATCTCAGTGCAGGTTGGGGAAATGTTGCATACTTTTCATATTGGGTTTCCTAAACTTAATTCCTAATAGGCATGGTTAAATCCCACTGAGAATTTCTGTTCCTAACAATGCATTAAGCATCTCAGTTGGAGGGTCCCATAAAGCATTTCCCCCTGCTTTTTTCCTCTATCATACTGCAGCGAAAAAGGATTAAAAAAAAATATAGCACAGGTGCAAGTTGCAGCTGTTGAGGGTAAACTCTGTTCTGCTCTATTAATTCATATCCCACCAGGGGGATTGGAGAATAGATTAGTTCCCATAAAAAAATTGTCTTCATCAAAAAGAATTTTCTTATCCAGTGTATAACATTGTTTTGGCCAAAGCGGCTTTTATAAATACAATTTCCTATCCTAGTCAGACAACCACAGAAATAAAGCGGGAATTCCTTGGTTTTAGTTTAAAATTATTTATTTAAAGAACATAGTATATTATGTATGTAGTACACTGCAAAACCTCAAGAAGCTACATTTTAGCAAAAGTTTAAGTGAACAAGGCTATTAAGCCAGATCTGTATAATTACGGTGCTTAATTCTCAAAAGTAACATATACATTTATATTACATATTTATTTTAAAAAAGTAAATCACATATTAGGATATTCTTCCCGTAAAAAATGGCTTCATTATTTTTGTTTTGTATAGCCTCGTCTGTAGCTGTGTTGATCACCATGACCCCTGATGTACAACTTATAACTATTAAATGAAGATTCACATATGTTCAGTCTGGAAAGAGAGACGAAAGGTAGGAGAAGAAGGAGGATGAAGGAGAGAGAGACGGAAGGGGAAGAGGAGGGAGAGAGAGAGGGAGAGGAGAGGAGGGAAGGAGGGAGAGAGAGACTGAGACCGGTGTGCACATTTCACTGGCTCTAGGGTGATTTGTAACTTCTGGGAGCCTCCGTTCCTTTCAAATGGATAATAATTCCTGACTTCCTTCTTTTAAAATAGTCATAAGAATCCAAGAATATCATGATTAAAGATCCATTGTACTCTGTAAGGAAGTATATGATCATATTATGCTCTTTGTAACCCAGGTCACACTGTCCTTTGATATTTTCATCAAATCTTCTTGACTCTCCTGTCATGTTTCATAGGAAATCCATTGCCTCTGCATGATTTGTGTAACTTTTATACTTTTATGGTCACTTTTAACTCTATGTTACTCATGTTTACATTACACTACACTCTTTAACCTATTGGTGTCATTGAATCTTGTGGCTGTTCTCTTCTCTCTGACGTGACTCAGATTTTAGTTGGAATCCCTTGACGTTCATGAAACACCAGTCACACCGTGCAGGTTTGCCACAGAGGTTGCCATTCAGTGTGCACACATCCTTTGGCCTTACCTGTCAGAGAGAATTCTCAGACTTCGTATTTTTTTGTTCACTTTCACTAAATCATCTTCTATTCCTCTCTTTCTCTTTCTCTCTTATTTCTCAACCACCCTCAATTGAATGACAACTTTTTAAAATTTTTTAAATATTTTATTTTTTTAAATTTTTTTTTTTTATGGTGACATTGGTTAACAAAATCTAGTGAGCTTCAGGTGTACAATTTAACAGTAAGGCATATATATATATATATTGCATTGTGTTTTCACCTCCTATAGTTAGATTTTTTTCTGTCACCACATATTTGACCCTTTTTACCCCATCTACCTCCCTCCCCCCACCCTGCCCCTGTATTAATGTTAATTTTTTATAGAGCCAAATATCTGTCACTGATTTTTCTCATCTAAAAAAGAACATGTGAGAATATGGAGACCATATCAATTTTAGTACCCAAAATGGCAAATAGAAAAAAGGCCATGCATTCTAGGAAGAAATGGTAGCACTCTATTTTGGAGGAAAAATTGATTTAAAGTACTACTTTATATGAAATTTTAATTACAAGTATGTGTTGTTTTTATCCTCATATCCGCCTACTAAACCCATGGCAGATGCTTCTAAACATACATGACCCTCTGTCCAGAGCTGAGAAATGACCTTAGAATCCTTGTCAGTAGAGGGCCACTGACCAGTCCTCCTCGCTGGGAGTTAGCATAACAGATGCTACCACATTTACATCATGCGTTATAACACATGCACAAAGAGAGAAGTGAGAAATAATGCGTTAATCCTTTCAGTAAGCGTACGCTAATATGTCGGACACTTCAGTGGTCGCTCAGAATACACAGATAACGGCTTTCATGGAGATGACACTCTAGTGGAGGAGCCTAAGCCAATAAATAAGTGAATGAGAATTTAAGAGATTATATGATAGAAGTATGGTTGGGGTTTTGTGAGAATATCCAAGAAGGGTTGCTCTGTGTGCAACTGAGCTTAGAAAAAACTTCACAAAGGAGGGGGCACTTTAGATCTACCTTGAGAGAAAATAGAAATCTAATGGGTAAATAAGAAACCAGAAAAGCATTGTAGAAGGGAGGACTAATATGAATAATACACACACATGCACGCACACACTACACATTCATGTATATGTACGGATGCAATAGTGATCTTAGAAATAGCATTTTACAAGTAAAGTTTTAACTTTAATATTTAATATTTTATATTAAATTACATGGTACTTTCTCCCTGGGGCCCATTTACCCAATTCTTATACCACTCTCGCGGGAAACTATTTGGGGTTCTATGTGTTTTCTCACAGAGCTTTTAGGCAGTCAAATACAATGTTCAATGCTTTTTTTTTCTTTTTGACTTTGTCAACTTTATTAAGGTACTACTGGCATATAGTAAATGACATGTTTAACATGTCTAATTTCATAAATCTTGACATATAAACACGCCCATGAAACCATCCTCACAATCAAGATAGTGAACATGTCTATCATCTCCAGGAGCTTCCCTGTACCCCTTTGTAATCTCTCTCCCACTACCTCTGCCACCCCCACCTCCACCCCCAGGGAACCACTGACCTGCTTTCACAATAGATCAGTTTGTAGTTTCCAGAGTTTTATATAAATGGAATAATACAACATGAGTCTTGTTTTGTCTGGATTCTTTCACTCAGCATAATTATTCCGAGCTCCTTCCACGGTGGTTCGTGTCCATTCCTTCTAATTGCTGAGTAGTGTTCTGCATAATGGGGACTGATTTGAGGGTTTTAAGCAATTGGATGAAATTGTCATCGTACATGCATTAGGTTCTAAATGAGCTGAATCTAATTCTATCTCTAGGCTAGTTTCCTTCTACTTTGCTCTTCTTTATAGGAATATATGTAATATTTTGTTCCATGAACTGATTATACTAATCATATGCTTAGAAAAAAAAACGCTCCTGACTTTTCATGTAATGAATGCCTATTTATTGTTAGAATTTTGGCATTAGAATATCTTCTACAATACTTCCTCTATCTGTGATGGGGATATTTACTTTCTCCTCTATCTTGCTTCAGGATTGTACCGTCGTCTCTTTTAGCAGTTATCACATTCTAAACTAATTATTGATTCCCATGTGTTTATCTCCAACTAGAGTATGAGTTTTTCAAGGGCCATACTACGTATTGGCTATCATTTTATATCCAACATTTATTTAGTACAGTGCCAGAACTATGATTGATATAAACATAATTGTGATTATAATAGGGTTGAACTGAATGAAATGGAAATATTGGGAACGCCTCTCTTCAGCCCCTGAAATTAAATGGAGAAGATAGTTAAGATCTGTCATATTCATGACTCATATCAGGGTAATGTCCAAACAGATGGTGGCTCTCTCCAGGTTCCATTCTCAGGATGGAATAGTGAAGGTAGAATCTGGCCATTACCACCCGGCAGACAAACATAGAATCATGACTATAAATGTTGTTGAAGGGAAGATACTTAAGTATTTTTTTCTTGACTATAAATGGAGAGTTTCTTTTCTTTAGATGTTATTAGCTCAAGCAAGATTATTTGAGGAAATCTTGTAGAATAACTACTACAATTCTTTAAATAAGTACTTCACCATGCATTTAATCAGGGAATAGAATACGGGCATAACTAATGATTCTCACTTGAAGGTGTTTCAGCACTGCTATGGAGTATTTAGTGGTCAAGGGCATTTTTATTGCCTGATAGTCACACTTATTGGGGGTTGAGGGAGACTACTGGCACTGTGGATAGTGGGTTGAGATAAACATTCTACAACGCTTGGGATAGTCTCTGCGAGAAAGAAATTTTTGCCTTAAATCTTAATAAGAGTTTCCTTTCACTATGAAACACCGATATTAAATAATGGCCGGCGGGGGTGGGGGTAATTAGCACAAAAAAATGCTTAGAAAAGTATCTTGGTCCTAATTCTTTTTCATTGCCTGGTTCTTTTTCCAATGTGTATCTTTTTCGAGGCTCCATGTATATCCGTCTCAGAGGTCAACGTACTGAGCTTTTCTTGTATCAATAGTCTTATATTCAGAAAATTTTTAAGCTCTCTGGGTACAAATTTTCAAGGTTCAGTTTGCTGGCAGCATCTTCCTCACCAGTATTCTTTTCCTCAAGCTGTTTCTATTTTTTGTTATTGAAGAAGGTTGTGCAGATGGTGGAATTCTCCGTCTTCCTGGTCTGTGAATATGCTGCCTAGGGATTTCTGTGAATTTCTTCCTTACAGAGCGGTAGTAATGATAAGGGTTTTATAGAGCTCCAGAGATTTGGGCAAGAATGAGAACTACTGAATTTTCTCAATTTATATATATACAAATTATATATATATATATTTATATAATATATAACTACATCCTTCAGGGTCTGTTATATATATTTATATATATGTAATTTGTATATATATATAAATATATATATATATAAATATACATACACACACATACACACACACATATTTAAATTTATATTTTAAAATATTTCTTTCAGGATTTCATATTTACTCTTATGGGCTAGTGTTTCCTTCCCTGCCAAAAAAAATTTTTGAAAGCTATCACTAAATTTATATTTATCACAGAACGAGTTGCGTTTGAAAATTAGAAAAACGTGGGACATCAGTACTGAGTGCTACCTGTGCAAATACTCTAACTTTTAACCTCATAACGTTAGATGGGGTACCTCGTTCATCCACAGCAAATGTGGTTCAAAACTGTGTACTTGGTATTTGCAGAGACTTTGCTGAGCACGACATTTATTAGCGGAAACACCACACGATAATTATAAGCATGGACTTTGTAGACTGACAGGCTTAGGTTCTAATTTCCTGATCCAAGAAATATCAGTCCTATGTCATCAAGGAATTGGATATGTCTGTATGTATATATGCATCTGCGTCTCCAGTGTTTAGCGTAGTGCCTGGTATGTATGAGATACACTAAACTTGATAACTATTGTTATTAACTTTACTGAGAATAAAGGCCCAGGAATCTGAATGTTCAGTAAATTCCTACACTGAAATTTAAAGGCTGCTGTCATCCAAAACCTTTCTAAATTGATTTTCCTGGCCTGACATTGGCTTTCATGGAGTCTTTGTTATTATAAATATCTCTGTAATTAACTTCTTACATTTCTGGGTTCTTCTCTGGGTGAGGAGCATTTCAAAATCTTTTGGTTAAATTATTATAAATAATTTTCTTTGCATCATGGTCATCACTAGCATGTTCACCATTATCTTTATTGTAACATGTACTCTGAGTTGGCATACTCAGTTCTTTAGGAGAATTCCCTGGCCTACCTGAACCTTGACACTGTGTGGTAGCACCGAGGTTGCAGATGAGAATAATCCCAGGGGTGGAATGATATCCAGACTATACATTTCAGTTTGGAAATACTCTAGTGCAGTGGTTCTCAGCTGGGGGTAATTTTGTCCCCCAGAAAACATTTGGCAATGTCTGGAGGTGTTTTTGGTTGTCTTACATTAGGGCAGTGATGCTACTGGCATTTGGTGGGTAGATAGGCCAGGGATGCTATTAAATATGCTAAAATGGATAGGAAAGTGCCTCCTCCCCTCCCAAAAAATAAGCAAAGAATTGCACAGCCCCAAATGTAAAAATCGTTGAGTTTGAGAACTCCTGCTTTAGAATTTTCTTTCAAGATTGAAAAGCACTAGAAGCCAGGCGTCTCTACTTTGGTTCACAATTCTACTCCTGAGTGAAAGTAGCAGGAAATTATCCAAGGCCCTGTGATACAGGAGCACAGCAACATAAAGGGGGTCGAGAATCAGATAACAATATCCTTAATGATCCTTTATTACATATAGTGCATAATCTAGACTCCCTAGCCTTGGGATTCTCGATCATTAGCATACATCGGAACTGCCTGGAGAGTTCTAAAACACAGGGTTCTGGATCTCATACATGGGTTTCTAAAGCAGTGGGTCTGGAGTGCGGCCAGGAATTTGCATTTCTTACAAGTTGCCATGAGGTACTGATTATTCTGGTCCAGGGACCACACTTTGACTACCACTGCCTGTTACTCTCAGTTTGTCTGATCTCAGTATGTCCTTGGAACCTCATTAATCATCATCAAGTATCTATAGCAAAGGTAGAATCCCTCGTTGATTCCTGTTTACATCTTCTAGCTATTTTGTATTGGTTTATGTATTTTTACATTGGTTCCTTAATTCTATTTCTTTTGCTCAGAATGGCCTTTACGGTTCACAGCATCTCTTTTTAAGAAAACAGTGCCAGGGGAAAACAAAACACAAATCAACAAGCAACAAATGAAAAATCCCTGCCCTTCCCTTTTAATGGACTTATTAACTGTTGATAAAATAACTGATAGTGTTTTTGTCTTCATTTGGCCAGAGGCAAATTGACATCCCACCTCCAAAACGAAAATTAACTGAATACTATGAATTCCAATTTGCTAATTTTATGCATTTCTTGCTTCCTTATTTTTTCACTCATTATTTTTCCCTAACCCCTGGTTTCTGCACCATGTTATTTTTAAATTTTGTTTCATAACATTTTTATAAGTAATTTAGAATCCTTTGAAAAATGGCAAGGTATAAATAATGAATACTACATCCTTCAGGGTCTGTTAAAATGCTACCACACACAAGAATTTCCCTGCACTCACGATCTTAAAATAATCTTAAAATAATGATGCTCTCTTCTGAGTTCTCGTATAATATTATTTATGCCCTTTGTATGTCATGAATTTTTTACATTTTAATGTTTTAAATTATGCAGTATTTGATAGTTTAGTAGAAAATATGTGACATAAGCAGAAATCAAGACGTGTAGCTTAGAACAGAAGCTCATTTTCTCACTTAAGTAGTCTAACATTACAAACACTTCTGGGGCCATTCTTTACATGTGTCCTTGTCCCATAAGCAGGTATTTCTCTAGGGCTGACGTAAACTGTATAGCTGAATGAAACTGCCAAATTATGTATGATTGATTTTATGACATATTCTGAATTGTTTTTCGAAGTAGTTGTACCACTTTACAGTTCTCTTAGCACTGGATGAGAATTATTCTTTCTTTAAGGCTTTAGCAACACTTTCATAGCATCACATTTCTTAAATTTTGCCAGTTTATCCAGAAGATGTAAAATAGTATATCATCCTGGTTGTTACTTGTCTTTCTGTGATTGAAGTTGGAGATTAATTTATCTTTATTTTATTTTATTTTTGCCTATCACGTTCCTAACTCAGAAATAGTTGTTCTTGTCTGGCAAACTTTTCAATTGGATAATACGGCTTTTTTCTCATAGATTTTTTTTTTTTTAGAAATTATACACTCCAGAGAGAAATGTATGAAGTTATATGCATTACAGATTTCTTAATGTCATTTTTTTGGTGAACAGATGTTCTTAATTTTAATATAATTAAATTTATCAATTTTTACTTTTATGCTAAACAAGTTTTACTCTTTTTAGGAAAAACCTAGTTACAAAGACAATCTTTTATATTTTTCAACAGTTTTGAAGTGTTCTTTCTCATTTTGATGTTTACCCATTTGGATTTGTCATATATGATTGGGATCTATCTATATTTACTTTTCTAAAGAATATCAACATCATCCATTGAATGGTTTCTCCTTTCCTCCCTGATGTTCAATGTCATCTCTTATGTAACAAGTTTCCAGATATGAGTGATTTTGTTTCTGGATTCTCTGTTTTGTTCCATTTTTTAGTTTGTCATCTCTGTACAAATACCACACATTCTTACATAATATAACTTTATAATATATCTTCATATCTAGCAGAGCATGTTCACACATATTATTCTATTTCTCCTGACTTTTTTTTGGCCCTTATCTCTTTCACATGTATTTAAGTGTCAGATTGTTAAATTCCCAAAGAAAAGAAGGAACAATGAGATTTCCATCAGAATTGCATTGAACTTATAGATGAATTTGGGAGAAATAGTACCTTTATAAATATCGAACCTTTCTATTCATGAATATGGTATACATCAGTTTGGTATTCTCTTATGTTAGTCATCGAGGTCATATATTTTCCCATAAAATATTGTTCATATTTTGTTTATTTCTAGGTACCTTAATTTTTGTTGCTATTATAAATATCTCCTTTCAAAATTATATTTCTGTCTATTTTGGCTTACTCATAGATTATAATTTTTTGTGTGGACATTTATACCATCTATAAATAACACATGCTTTGTTTTCTTCTGATCTATCTATCTGTCTACCTACCTATTTTACCACAATGACTAATGTCTTGAGGATAATATTAAGTGGATGCAGGGATGGTGACATAAGTGGATGCAGTAATAGTGACATACTTGTCTTACTTCTGATGCTGGGAGGGGAGACTTCTAAGTTTTTTTACCATCAAGATTGATGTTTTCTGTACTTAGGGTGGGAATTAGATGAAGTGTACATACCTTAATAAGATTAAGGAATATCCATTCTAGTCCTAGGTTTGTAAGAGATTTTATTGTAAGTAGGTATTGAATTTTATCAAACTATTTTCTCTCCTAATGTGTAAGCCTGATGGATGGAAAGATAAATTCATGTTAAATCAATCATATATTCCCAGGATAGATCTAATTTATTTATGATAAATTAAGATTTTAACTTTTATGATTATAACCATTTTAATACTATTAGATTTTGTTTGATAATAGTTTAAATTTTTGATTCTATGGTAGTGAGAGACATTTGCTTGTTATTCTGACTTTTTGTACCATCGTTGTCTGTCTTTCGTATTAAGGTCACACAGGCTTCATAGAATCGATTGGATGGTAGAGAAATTTTTAAACAAACGTAAGTTTGTAATCTTTTGCAAGAAGATTTGGCAAAAATAACCTGAAAGCCATCAGGACTGAGTTTGCTTTGAGATATAAATCACCTTCTACCTTATCTTACAGTTATTTATACATAATGGAGTAATATATTTTTAACATGTAATTTTAATATAATTAAGAGTATATTTTTAAATGTATTAAATTATTTTTAATCACTTTATATATCTGAAGATGCAGTATCACCAAGGAAGACTTCCTAGAGTAGGTGATATGTAACTCAAGTTTTCTTAATAATAAAAACCAGGCAGGCAAATCAGGCAGGAAATAATAGATCTAATATTTAGCATATGCAAAAACTTGAAGGCATATTAAAACTTTAGTATACGGAGGGAAATCCAGCAGATGTATACTACTAGAATATAAAGTTTGGTGTGGAGTGATAGAAGTAGTAGTTGGTGGGTAAGCAAAGGCAAGGTCAGAAAGCATGCAAAGGAGCTCGGTACCTTATCTATCTTATGGTACCTGCGGCCCACAATACAAAGGGCCTTTGAGCATGGCCATAGACAATACCAGGCCTTCTGTTAAAAGAAGTAATAGACACCCTTGGAGATGCTGTTGTATGGTTTTGCCATTACTCCAATAAACTGAACTCTCAGAAGATGGTTTTCCCCTGGAAGGTATTGAGGAGAAGGGGCAGGATCTGGAGGTTTTCCCCGTTTTAGACTTCATGTGTATCTATGAATTTAGCAAGCCTTTGCAGACAAGATAAGCTATCATGGAAATGCCACTACAGGTTAGAATAATGGAGATCTGAGATACAGAAAATAATGGGATCGCTACAATAAACACGGATGGACGAAATAGCTCTTATCAATAAAAACATATAGGGGATTTCCTTAGGAAAAAATAAGAGTTAATAAACGGAAATAATTTCTCTATAGTTTTATCAGGCAAACTCTCATTAAACAGGAAGTACATGAAAAATATGAGGATTAGTGGTTGGAATAATAAGAGTACTGTGTTTGGAATTTTGCTCCTTAAAAATGAGCTCGGAAGAGGAGGATTCAGAAAGAGAGGCATTGCAAAAGGGGATTTTGCTGGATTTTGGCCTGAGAACACAGAATAGGGATTTTTTTTTTTTCAGCTCGAGACCTATTGAAATCCCTATAAATTTCAGAGAAAGAGTAGAATCTACATCATCTTTCCAAAGGATTATTTTTTGAGAAATGAGAGCTTAGAAATTCTTAACAGTATTATAGGCAAGGAAGGACTGAAATTTGCCTTGCTTCCAAAAAAGGGGGAAAATTTTGACCCCAGTCCAATGTCTTCCCTACACCAAGGTACATTATCCTTTGCCATGTACATGAGCAAATAGATGTCAGATGCTAAAGGATCGACTGAGGAAACTAAAGAAAAGCACCACAGGAATGAGAAACCCTGGGTTAAGAGAGCTGTCAGGTAAGAGTGTTTAGATTTAGTTTGACAGTTTGCTGATACACTGTTCTCTATTTATTATAACAGCAGTATCATAATTGCAAATATTGGTGTGCTACCACATGTGGTATGTGTCTCCCATATGATAGGTGCTTAA
Organism: Pteropus medius; assembly: GCF_902729225.1. Classification (NCBI taxonomy): domain Eukaryota; kingdom Metazoa; phylum Chordata; class Mammalia; order Chiroptera; family Pteropodidae; genus Pteropus; species Pteropus medius. The sequence goes on along the minus strand of NW_024349804.1, from coordinate 5,034,783 downwards.
TACATATTGTAGTGTATTTGTTAAACAATATGTTTCACATGGTGTTCCATTTCCCACTCCAAGGAGATACTAGTGACCAGCTATTGACCAGTTGATAATACCATGGTGGTTTTATTGTTTTTAAAAGGATACGTATGTAACCTAAGTTGGCCAAATGAGTTTCAATTTCATGATTTTATTAGCACCTTTCAGATCGAAAACTCGAATTTTGAAGGTAATTTGAAGGAGTTTCTGGATTCACAATAAGAAATCTGAGAATTCTAACCCACCCATAGGAAAGAACTGAGATAAGGAAAGAGAAGGAAAAAGAGAGGAAGGAAGGTAGAATAAGGGAGAGAGAGGAGAGGAGAGAGAGGATGGTATTCAGGAATTCATCATGCCATCGTTTGCACACCATTCCCAAAGGAAAATATATTTCCTTGACTTTTCAGTTACAGTGACAATGAATGTCCTATTCTGTTTAATCCTGTTTGCTTTTCTGTAATTGCTCGTTAAAGAATCTCAATTTCTTGAAAAAGACTGGAAAAATGAGATGAAATTAGAACGCATATGTTTGAGGCAGGGAAGTATTCCAGAGTGAAATAGATAATAACTGATATGAAGAGATTTTTCCAGCTGTGTTCTCATCCCAAAACGGGTTACAGTTTGGAATTTGGGGGGTCAGACAAAACTATGTGCAAATCCTAAATTCATTACTTACAGGTGGTGTAGCCCAGCTCGGGGCTTAGCAGCACAGAGAAGGCGCTTCATTAAATATATCAAATGGACAAATGAATAAATGGATGAATAAACTTAGCAAGGTTACCTAACTCTCCTGTAGAGACAGGTGGTACAACTATACTGTTCATTGTAGTCTGAATTTACATAAAACTTATTTTATGTAAGTTTTATGTAAATTCCTGAACATAGTGATAAAACTGAGTGAAAATTAATATCCAGGGAAAGCTTAGGGGAAAAAAGGTGTGAGAGTTTGCTCATGTGCATGTATGTGCATGAGAAAAAGAGAGAGAGAGAAAGAGAGAGAGAAAGAAAGAGAGAGAAAGGAAGACAGAGACAAATCCGTTGCAATATAGCCTAACTCAGCCTTTCTGGAAAGAGATTTGCATATAACCCTTACATTGTTTTCAACAACCTTATAGAAATGCCTTCTAAACTTTCTACCCACTTCATCCCAAGCCACTGCCTACCTTTGGGTATCAGTTTCTATAGGTGCGATTCAGAGAATAAACCACATTATCATATAGAAGTAGAATTCACATCCTTTTCCATAATGGAAATTAACATGATGTTTTGTCATCAGTAGGCACCATTCCCTAAGAGTGATTTATAAGGCGACATTTACTGTGCTGCAGAGCGAATTATGTAGTCTACAGACCAGCGTGATCAAAAGTAAGGTGATAACATGGAAATAGTTGCGACAGGTGTCAAGTGAAGTGTCACCCTATTTATGTACGCATGTTTATGATATGCTTATACAAAGTATTGCTTATGGATAGTTGTCTTATGTGAAAATTTCTGCAACAGCTTAGTTTCATCTTTTTCTGCTCGAAACCCATGTTGATGAATTATTTTTAACAGAACAGTTGTAATATTGCATAGCATAGATGCCTTGATTGTGCTTTTAAAATAGCTAGTCTTGGAATTGGAAATATACGATTAAGAACATAAAACTGGAATTTTAATAGAGTGGGGTTAATTTAGAAGATTTTAACAAGCAGGCTGGGATAGGCAAGAATTGGCCACATTTCCCTCTTTATAATTGACGTTGAGAAGGAATGAGGAACTTCCTTCCTGAAGTGGCGGGCCAAGTTTTTATTCATTCCCTTGCCTCCCGAACGTTTATATAGGTATATATAGAAATAAGTGCCTCGTGGGAGTTGGCCAGGAAGCTATGCAGGACCCCAGTTACAGTGCTCATATCTATATGTATGCTTCTTCCTATCATGCCAATAAGTGACACTAAAACTCGGCACGGTCGCCTTGCTTTCCCGCAAGTGGCTAACCTGTGTTTTGCTGGGGTGTTTCTTCAGGTACGGTCCAGGAACAGTCTCCTTTGCAATCACTCAGAGTGCCTGTTTGAACTGTGATGCCCAGGCCCCACACGGAGCCCGTATCATTTCTGGCAGGGCCCAGGCGGAACCTGCGCTGGGAAAGCAGCCATCTGAAAACCACTGCCAGGAGCAATGTGATGTCGTGTAATGCAGTGATTAGGAGAAAATGTTAGAACCGAATTGCCTGGCTTTGGATTTGGGTTCCGCCAGATAGTTATAAGCTGTGAAACACTGAGCAAGTTACTTAACTTCCTTATACCTCCGTGTCTTCATCTTCAAAATAAGCACAGAAACGCATTATATGATAAAACCGCTATCACAGGTATATTGTGAAAATTAAATAAGTTAATAGTGTAAAACAGCTTAAAGAAGTGCCAAACTCTAAATAAATGCTACTTAATATTATTTTAGAGGTTCCCAAATAAGGAAATTCTTTTAACATATACAGTTATCCCAAATTCCCCCACGGCTTTATAGTCTTTTCTCTTTTTTTGATTTCTAAATTGCATGAGTGTAAGGATTATGTTGATTTTTTTTTTTTTACCTCCTTTTACAGTGCCTGGGATACTTACTCTAAATAATTTCAAATATTTGATTTAATTCAATACTTCCTTCTGCTTCCTTATTAGACCCAAAAGCAAAGAAAAATGGTTAACAGATCTCTGTCTCATAAGAAATTAACCTTAGTATCTTTAGATTGAGAAAAGTGTTGTGCACTTTTCAAATGCAGAAAGTTTCTGGACTTTATCAAAACTTTCCGTATAAAACACAGGCTAGCGTTCCTTTGGCTCATTATTGCTTTTCTTTTCTTCTCCTTTTGCAAAGAACCACACCCCCCTTGCCCCTCGCCCAGCCTTCTTTCTGCCCGCCTCCTCACCTCCTTCATTGTTTCCTCCTTTCTTACGCTAAGCTCCAGGTGTGGACACCTGTTGTGTATGTTCCACGAGAGCCACAAGCTCCCTCAGCTAGGAGTCACCACGCCTGCTCCCCCTTAAAGAGGTTTTCGCAGGGTCTTCCCACCTCTGTTCCAAATCATCCGCCATGGTCTGTGTCTCCCTCTGTTCGCTAAGCATCTCAAGGTCAGGAACCTCTTCTTGTTCAGCCCTTTACCACCAGGGCCTGGCACAGGGCGTCATAGATATTTCAAATGAAGAAACGAAGGAACCAAGAAAACCTCAGCCTAGGGTTCTTTCGTTAGCTTGTGTTCTCCGCTCAGGCATCTGCAAGGACATCTATCTAGGTCATTACCATCTCAGTGGAAACATGGCACTGGACCTGTCAGGGGCCAGACTGGCCAGCTAGATAGAGATGTATCAGGGAGAGGAACGTGCCCTCCGTGGGGGCGTTCCATGAGGGCCCTGCAGAAGCTGCCTAGCTTCTCCTGAGCTAGTTTCTGGAGTCACTCAACAGCATTTCTGCTGCATTCTTAGTCACAGGCACATACTAGGGATCAGCTCAGAATTGAGGGAAGGGGACTGACATGGACATTCATCGATATGGGAGACAATTCTTCAGTGGAAAAGAAGAAGATCTTTCAAGACAAGCCACCATATTTCCCCTTTTCTCTTTTTACCTCCTCAGATAAATTATGGAGAAGTATGTTATCATGAACACTGCAGAAATTTTTAGATCTGCCACACTTGGGTTCAAAGCCGGAATTCACCTTTTAGCAGGCACCTGATATCTGTAAAAAGGAATTAACAACACCATACCTAAATTGTAAGGTGATTGTGAGAATTAGAGGTAATATGGGCACAGTTTCGGTTGTAAACACTTTGTAAATGGTAGCTATTGTTAATATTATTTTAATAATTTAAGAAATAAGTACTTTTTTAACATGAGAGAGATGAAGTATAAGATTTATATATTTTTTCTTTCTAAATCAACCTCATTCTGAATGTCTTTAAAACACGGATTATATATTTTCAGCTCAGTTTCGCTATATTTTATATACAAGTGGCCCTCAAATCTGAAACAGAATCGATAACATTTAAATGCTCTGTTGATTTTATTTTACCAACAATGATGTGTAGCCAGAAACTTGCAAATATCCTTTATCCAATTGTTGATAACACTGTACACCAATATACTTGGCCTTTTATATTATTAAAATTAAATGTCTCTTTATTAGCTAATGAAAGTGACTTGCATTTTGAAAACATCCAAACCTATCAGTTTTCACAATTTTCTTAAGAGAAAATATTACTAATCCGTCTTCTTCCTTTATTTTATTAGAAAACAGAGACGTCAAAGATGACATGACCAAATCCATTCTACGAGTTCATGGTTAAGAGAGGATTGGACTTGTGCCTCTAGCTATGACTCTGTGGTATTGTCACTACAGTACTAACTGCTTTACTGGCTCCCTAGCAGATGTTACTAAAAATAAAAAAGACTGCTTCACAAGGCGTCATTCTACTTTGCTGTCAAGGTGTTATCTTTTGATTAGAGAAGCAAGTAAAAACTTTGTGAAAACAAAGGGCAAGAGTATGTTCTGATGACATTTCTGAGTAAAATCAGAATCACTGACCCCCGAAGATGATTTGTTTTGAAACTTATGGCAAAAATGAATTTCCAATAATTCCATGTTCCTCAGGACTTCAAGCCGACTCAGAGGTCAATTAATGCCACTGCTCATTCCTAAGCAAGACCCAGACATACCTCGATGCAGCAATAATGAACTTCTCTCCACTTCAAATTGTTAGCAAAATATTTTTCTAAGCTCTGTTTGTAACATGGATAATAAAGCATTCGATCTTGTATATGGAAAACACTTCCTTATCCATTTTTCCTAATTTTCTTTTTCTGAATACGGAGGAACAGAAGTTCAGAGTCCTGTCCAGCAGTCGTTTCCAGTGCCAAATGTATCATTACAGCACACCTTCTGATTCTACTGTACACAACATCAGACACATCCTAAAACATCTGCAATTTGTGTTAATAATAGAAATTGAGGTTTTATATTATCAGTATTAAATGTCAATTTCAATAATGCCTGAGAGTTTTGTAAGGACAGGGACCATCTTTTCATCTTTAATTCCAAGTTTCCCTCATGTTGTCTGATAGGAGGCTTTCAAAACATGCATGCTAAATGAAAGATTGGAAAATGCATGAATTAATTACCGTAACCTTACTACTAAGATGGTAGGAAGACAATTCATTCTGCACAGCTCCAGTTTTTACATATGTAGACATATCCTGAGGAACTGACTAGCTTCTCAGATGGAAGGAAAAACTCTTTGGACAAATAGTCATCACTATTAAGAAATCTCTCCTTTTGCTCCAGCACTTGTTTTTCTGGACTATCATGGCCTTAGGGTCTCTTCCATAACTCTGCTAATGGCCACCATTTACTGTGTGCTCGTGTGCCAAAGACTGTGAGTAAAACCTTATATATTACTTCATTTCATTCTTACAATAACCTTATTGACTAGACTTTCAGAACCAAGTCTTAGTGACTTATCTAATATGACATGAATATTAATGTTGGGATTAGAAATTGATCTGTTCTCTGGCTCCAAAGCCCGCGTCCTTAAAGACATTATTGAAAGATGCTTTTCCTCTTTCCTAAATTGGATCTCTTTTAACAACCTTTCCCCAGGAAGCAGAGTTACTGAACTGGTCGAACAGAATCAGAGACATCCACTGGAACACACTGAATGCGTGGGCTTGCTTCTCGTGTCTTAAAGTCAGTAGGGCAGTGAGATTTCTTCCACTCTCCTCTTTTGTGGTCAGAGCTCAGTGAGAGAACTAGATTCATTTCTTTACAGAAAGAATTGCCACATCTTGCCTCCGCTCTTTTCCTGGGGCATGCTCAGAGCTTCGTGGTCTTTCAAGGGTAATGATTGGACTGGTCTTGCTCCATCTTATTCTATTCTCTTGGTGCTGGTGAGTACAGAAGTGCCTCCTTTTTTGCAAAGGAGACGTTCTAAGGCCTCCCAGTAGGTGTCGGAAACAGTGGATAATGCTGAATCCTATCTATACTATGTTTTTTCCTACATACACAAACCTATGATAAAGTTTAATTTATAATTTAAGCACAGTAGGGGATTAACAACAACTAGAATTAAAGTAGAATGATTATAACAATATAATAAAAGTTATGTGATTATAATCTCTCTCTCCCTCTCAGCAAACTAGCATGAATTTATTTTTTCTTCTTCACAACTTCATAGACAAAAGATTCGTTCTTATTGTAGAATTTAGCAACCTCAGCATACACTTCTTTTTTCTTTCTTTATGAAGTCCAGAACTTTCCCCTTTTCACTTAAAGGAAGCACTTTATGACTTCTCCTTGGCATATCTGAATTGCCAGCATCACTGCCCTTGATGCACCCTTGAGCTTTGGAGCCATTATTAAGTTTAATAAGGGTTACTGGAAATAAGCCCTGTGATACTTCAACATTAGACATGAGATTTTATCACACTACTCAGAAACGGTGTGCAATTTAAAACATGAATTGTTTATTTCTGGAACTTTCCATTTAATATTTTCAGATTGTGGTTTGACCACGGGTAACTGAAACCGCAGAAAGGGAAACCGCGGATAAGGGGGGACCACTGTATGTTCTTGTCACACTACAGTGTTAAGATTGTTCCCTGAGGTCAGAGAGAGAAGAGAGAAGAAGATTTACCATCTGGCAGGAAGGTCCTCACTAGTTATTCCAATCTGAACCATCGAGAAGGTGAAAAACAGCCTTGTTAACATGAGTGCAGCATTCCCAATGGGACATAAATAATGCTCAAACAAGGAGCAAATAGCCACTTTGACCATATTTGGATAAGATATAGACAAGGCTCTTCGTGACCACAGGAATAACTAAACATCCTCATCTCCTGCCTCATCTCCATCCTCATATGCTGCCTTCCTTTGATCATTTCTCCTTTAGTATGGCATTTCTGACTCCACTTTGTTCCACCTGCCTCCTAGATTAAATTTATTTTGATACCCAGTCATTAAACTGCCTTCACTTTTTGATAACATCTGAACTCTACTTCTTTTAACTCTGCTTAGAACCCTCTAACACAAGCCCAAATCCTATAAGAAGCTGCTCCCAATTCTCTCTTCCCACCTCGGCTCCCCTGGGGTTATCATTTCTTTCTGCAGCAAGCTAAATAACCTAAGCATTCTTTTGACTGGAGGTACATTCACCTTTAGAGGTAGGCTTTCATACCATATTCTCCAAACTACACCCGCTCCTCCAAATGTTGTAGCAGATCTGCATTAGGGGTTCTGGGTCCTCGTTAGGGGGAGCGGAGTGTAAGCTTGGTGCTTGCAGAAATGGGATTTCCTTTCTAAGAATGAAGCCAACGCAGAGCAGAGCAGACTTAAGAGATGGAGACTGACAGATCCTGGTAACCTTTGTTGAGCACTTGGATTCAGCTATGTCTTAAGCAAACATTTTCATTTATATTTTTAGTTAAATTATTACTAACTCTGTATCTGAGTTTGTTATTGGTTGGAGCAAAGTGCCTTCTGTCCCACGGAGCTTAGCTTTAACCAACGGACTTCGCCAGAATGCTTTCTGACTTGCAGGCTACTCAAGGAGTGATTGTCCTGCCGGGCACGACGAGTTGACCCCGGGGAGCACTGCTGAGTGTAGTTGTCATTAGTGCATATGTTTTGTATTCTGTCGCAAAGGAAATATCTTTCTGTTCTCAAGTCAGCTTGGGCTTATGGACCCAACAACTTGGAACGTTTTCAACCTACCAGAGGCTTCTTGTCCTGTTGTTCCCTATGTCCAGGGCCCTTTTGCTTTGCTGGATTATGTCAGCCTTTCTCAGTTTTTTTTACCACCTCCATTTCAAGAAAACAAACCCATACCATTTGTTCATTTGTACCCATTTTTAATTATCCTCCTTTCTCATTCTTTCTTGCTCCCTTCCCCCACCCCATCCTAAGCTTCTTCAGATCAGGAAAATGTTTTATCCAAACTTCAACTAGGACATCAGTGAGTTGGCTTTTGACCACCATTAGAGAATCAAATGGGCCAAAAAGGAATGGGAAAGCATGAAGAAATACTGAAATAACAACCAGAATCAGTGAGAAGAAAAAGCTGATGTTAAATAAAACGGGGACCAACGAAAATGGATAGGGAGGTTGGTGCCTGTTTGGAAATTAAATAAGAAATCCACTCTGTAGTTTTCTGCTGTACAAAAATAGGAAAAAATACAGCCAGCATTTGCATCAAAGGGGCAGGAGTACTTGAAGGTGGGCAGATAAATCCAGAAGCTAGGGACACTGAAATCAGAATCAGGCAAATTAACTGTTGTATTTGGTCAGTTCTGTTCACAGGCTAGTGAGAAGAAAGGGCTTGCTTTGTTTTTATAATTTCTAAAAACATACAGAAGGGCTCTCTGGTTTTCCTTCCTTAAGAGCTCTGGGTTTGATGTTCAGCTCTTCTACTTACCAACTGCATAACCTTGAAAAATTTTCTAAACCTCCCTGGCCAACTGTGTCTGTAATACAGAAATGATTATCCTCATCGTCCCAATTCAGAGGACTATTTTCAGAACTAAAGACACTGAGTATAAAGATACTTTTGAAATAATGAAGTACCACAAAGATAATAATTATACATATTGGTGTTATTACCATCACTGCTATTATTTCGTGGAACAAACATTGAAGTAGAGACTCAAAAGACTACAGTGAATATCACACAGATTGTTTCATAACTCGCTGTATCAGTGGGCACATTCTTTTCAAAATGACAAAAGAGATTCATCAGAGATTTAAATCATTTTTCTCCCAAGAGGAAGGTACAGAGTTTATGATGATTGATTGTGACCTTGAAAATATAATTATTTCCATGGTACCGAAAATGTAATTTATTCTTTTTTGTATTTAGAACAGTTGGAGGAATTTCACATTGACCTGCAGAAATGGTGGTAGGGCACTTCCGATTCAAAATACAAAAGAGAGCATTGTAGACCCACAGAACTCATCCTCCAATGGTGTTTTACAAATGGATTCAAATGTGCATTTTTCAAATGCACATATTTTTAACCATATAGGTTATTTATTATTGGATCTTGTCAATCAACAAAGAGAAAAATCATATCATAGTTATCAGCTATGCCTAAGAATTTCCAGCTAGGTTTGCCATGACCCATTATAGATCTTGATTTCAGCATCCAAGAGATTAAGAAACAGATGGAATTCCCAATATTTACCCTGACAATACTGTATGAATACATGGTTTCAGGCTTTTAGGGTTAAAAAGCTTAGGTCCAATATTTATTACTTTTACTTCCTCAAACTTTAAAACAACCACTTTGGGTCTCAGTTTTATCTATAACTTGGGAACACTAATAACTTCTTTACAGACTGATGTCCAAAATGAGCTCTAAATAGAATAGATGTTTAGGAGATAAAGCTTTATTATCAGCACTTCCAAATGTGAAAAAACAAAAGAGTAAATTATTCTACTATCCTTTCCCTAAACTAGAATAGCATCCTCTTTAGGAACCAGAATCTTTAGTACAGAATCTGATTCTCCATTAGATTCTACTTTAGAGTCTTTGGCTATTTCCTTTATGCAGATCCTGAACTCTCATTTATTCCATACCCCACACATTTTTGACTCAGTAACCTTTCCTTGCAATTTCTCCAAATATTTTCTTGCTTTAATGCTCTTCTGCATCTTTTCTACCCACTCATATTTCACACATCTTTCGAAGCTCTGATTTAGTTTTTATGATCTTAGGTTAGAATTTTATGCTCTTATCATAACAGCTATGTGACTTTATTTTTGCATAGTCACTCTCACACAGTCTTTTAACTCTAATTTTCATATCTATAAAGTAGAGAAACCTAGGCGAGTTTTAAAGAAAATTAAAGCGAATATATAAAAACTCCTAATATAGAACCTGCTGCATAGTAGATGCTCAATAAATGATATTTATTATTGTTATCATTATTATTTAGCTCAAATTACAGGACTAAGAATAATTATTAGTTTTAAGGTGGGATAATCATTATCATAAACCAAAAGCATATTGAGTCTAATATTTTCTAAATGCTCAGTTCAAAACCCAGTCCTATTCTAAAAGTTGATGTAATCCTGTTGCAATATGCTGAACCTTGCAAAAGAGTAACAGGCTTGACTTGTACACTTATTGGCTAAGTCCTGAAGATGATAAATGATTTTCATTAAAATTCATCCGACTCTATGTAAACCCAAATACTATACAGTTAAATCTTCTGATAAATCAAAAAAGTCTATGTGAAAGCTGAATATGAAACAGAGGTCATTTGAAAAGTGAGACTGGTTAATCAATTCATTTGCATATATATTTAGACATTCTGTTTAGTTATCCATCAGGCAATCATGGAAATATAAATCGTCGTTTCATGTTAGTTTTATATTATCAGACACTACACAGCCCTAGCACTAGGAAAGCAATAGATCATTACCAACAATATTTATTGAACTGTCACAATCTGAATAGGAAAATAAAGAACCCACCAGGCCAGTAATGTCAAGAGCCTCAAAAAAGTTCTGTCCTCCTTTCTCAATTGATCGAGGCCATAGTTTTAACTTCTGCTCCTACACAGAAGACAGTCGACAACCCCAAAGCCCCAGATTTTTATTCTTTCTACACTGCAGGTCTGACTACTCATTTGCTTTTATGATATCTGTATCTGGAAGCTCTAGGAAGTTGAATCATCTTCTCGGCATTCTGCTTTCAATTTCCAGGGCTGTCATTATTCGATTTTCAGGCTTTATTGTCATAGATACCTTTGACCCCATTTTTTTTTCTTCTCCATAAAAACTGGCCATCACCCTTAGTAGTTCCTTCTAAACATCGATCACACTACTTCTTTATTGTCTCTATGAACTTCTTTAGTACTTTAACACCATTATTCTGAATGGCCATCTAATCTCTAACTAAGACATCCTGTTTTCAGAAAATACATACGTGAATAGCAAACTCAAATGCCTGTAGAGCCAGACAAATAATGCAAAGAACGATACCAATTATGGATAAAACACATTTTGCTAATTATACAATTACAGGATATCATTTACTTGCACAAATATTATGGTCTCTTCTATTTTTTCTTGAAAATCAATCCTTTTGCCAGTTTTCATTTATCACTTACCAATTAATTTTTTGTCTTTATTAAATTACATTTACATAGTTTAAAAAGTAAAATACCATTAGAAGTTCCAAAAAGAAAAATAACAGTTCCTTGTCCGATACTTTTCGCTCTTACTTCTTGATCCCCCAAAATAAACACTTTTAGTAAATTTATCTGTTTATTTGGGATTGATATGTGCATTTCTTAAGAATATTCTTATATTACTGTTCTGATTATTGTTTTCCATTAATATTCTATTCAGAACGATGAGTGTTTAGCTTTCATATTCTTTTCCTTCAGGACCATTCATACTCTTCTAATTAAGTAAAAAAAGTGTTTTTCAAGTGTTACTGTACACCAGAGACAGCTGGACGGCTTGATTCAATGCAGATGGCAGGACCTCATTCTTAGAGTTTCTGATTCAGGACCCTCAGAATTGAGGTAGAACCCTCAGAACTACTGAACTTACATTTTTAACAATTTCTCAGGGGATCCTGACACTGAGTCTAGGACATATTTTGCAAACCATGGAATTTTTTGATAGTATCACTATTTGTAAAACCACATTTTGCTGATTTCATTTTAATGACCCAAATATTATTCATTTCTGTGCCACATAGTATACAATAATTATATATCCATTATTATACAACCTTTTCTTATTCCTGGAGTTAATACTATATTTTCATTCTCTTCTAAACTTTTTAATAGAACTAATATTTTTCAGTGTTGAAAGACATTCAATAATATATCAATTTCTTTTAGTTTTTGGAAGCCTCGTCTGCTTTATTCCACCTGCTTGCTCTTTATTGACCTCTATCACAGCTCTCCACAACATCCAGAAACTTTCCTTGTCTCTCTCTTGGATTGAATCTTCTGTTTTCTGTTCTTTCATGGTTTTCACTTTCATTTTGCTGAAGCACATCATCTAGTAGCTTTCCTAAAATGATTTATTTTATGAATGTATCCTTATTATATATACAGACTTGATTGCTAATTTGGCTAGTTATAGATTTATAGGTTGAAAATTATCTCTCGGAATTTTTAAAGCACTGCTTAATTTTTCTCTTTTAGTGCTGCTCGTGAGTAATCTGACACTATTTTTATTCTGGAAACTTTTTATATTGTGTGTGTGTATGTGTGTGTGCACATGCACATATATGAACTAAAGATGTTATATAATTAAAAAGCTGTGACATTATAAACCAAAGAAGAGTAAATCAGAAACTTACTAGACCTGTTAAATGTAAATAACATAAAAATAGCAAAACCACTAAGTAGCATAAAAAATATATTCCTTAGAGATATGCCTTTTCTCCTGTAGCAGAATATAGTTGACATTTTGTGTGAGTGTCCACTGTATGCTTCCTCATCCTCCATGTACATGTTTCTTTAAGAAATTTGAAAAAACTTTTCCCTGACTCCATGTGGTATCAGTGGGGCTATTGATGACAAATGCTGCCATTACTTTTAGGATGAAGGTGGTGATCTAGGCTAGCAGGTGAAGTAGTGTTTCTGTACACCAAACATACACATGAGTACATGAGCCAACATGGCCAATCATGTTGGTATTTAGAGATTAAGGGAAAGGTACCCTTGCAAAAATGGGAGAATAAGCAACTCCTGTTGGTCGATATGTTTAGTAACTGGCAAGAACATCTCTGAGAGGAAAGAAAGAGACAAAGAGAGAAACTCAACCTTGGTAACATATTTGAGCCCCAGAGCCCATTTCTAGTCTTCCTTGATATATGAGACAATAAATTTCCTTTTTACTTAAATACACAGTTTGTTTTCTGACATTCGGAATGGATAAAGCCAGAATAATATAATTTCCTTCCACTTCCATGGACAAATCATTTATGCCATTAAACAGAATCTTTAACATGATAACTTAGATTCCATGCTTGCAAACAATAAAATTTTAAAATAATCAAAGTCTCTTAGAAGCATATTCTTAAATGTTCATTTATAATTCAAAGCTTTCTTCATTTCAAAGCTGAAGTGATATAATGTAGGTGTTTAGTACATTGTAAAGGATATTAATAGTTATTATTTCTCATCATAGTTATTATAATTTTTATTACTATCACTTTTATTGTAATGACACAGATTTATTTTTCTTCATGCATCTACACATTAGAGCTTATAGTATATTGCTCAGTATGTGTAATGTCACAATGTTTTTATTGTACCATCACTTATTAATGTGACTATTACCATCATATAGGACAAATTATATGACAGACCATTTCTGGAAAGTTTTATCATAACCAGTCATAATGCCACATGCCCCCTCTTGCTGGTATTATTTCATTGAACATTTTAGTACCTCTACTCTGTATGCCTTTTCTCTTATTCCCTTCAATCATAATCTCACTTTAATTGCCTCTTCTCTGAAAAATACAAACATTATCTTCCTTACTCCTGGAATTAATAACTTCTGTGATGGCTTATCATCTTTTCCAATTAAAATGTAAATTAAATGGAACTGAATACAACAACCAAAATCATGTACATAGCCTTTGGTGGATTTGGATTCCATTGAGTGTTAAATAGAACTCTTTATACTTGAGTCTTTTTCCTATTAATTGTTTCCCACAAACCACTAGGCAAAAAGTAAATATATGTTCGTTGTCTGTGTAGATTTATTGTAACATAAAAATAGGTAGATAGATAGATAGATAGATAGATAGATAGATAGATAGATAGATGATAGATAAATAGATAGATAAGTGGATAGGTAGATCAATAAACAAATTGATCTTGGAAGGCTTATTATTCATTGGCACTTTTATTTGTCAACCCAAAATTTCCTAATCTATTTGAACTGACAATTTTGTTTTCCTCTTTTGCTTATTTTTATTTGTTTCAGTCTTTCTTGTTTGAACGTGATTCTTAAAACTATCACCTTTATGTTTCTTTGGCTTCATTCATGTGTACTTGAAGGCTGCCTGGCAAAGTGTGCTTCATTTGCTCTGCCAATGTCCTTTTCAGTGCCCCAGCCATTTTCCTCCTATGTTCAGTAAGGCGTTGACCCCTGAGCCAATCTTGACCAAGGCAAGATGATATAAACTGCTTCACTATGGGCTTGACTTCCTCCAGAATAAAGAAGATTCTAATCATAGATTATCATACTATGCCTGGGAAATAATATGATATTATATTGGAACGTCCTCTGAATTCCCTCATTTCCTTTACTTTCACTGAGTTGAAGGTGTAAGACCGCACAATTGACTTCTGGACATCGTGTTACCTCCACCCTAGACTCAATTTTAGCAGACTGGAATTGACATTTCCTTGTTTAAATTTCAAAATAACTTTGCCCGTTTGCCTCTAACTATCTATTATTATTTTTCTATGTATTTTATTTGACAAAAAGTAATTTGTGGTCATTATTAATAAAAATGAAACTGTGGGAAAAGGAAAAGAAGAAAAATCACCAAAAATTCCATCATAAGAGAGAATCACTATTTACCATTTTGAATATATTCTCTCTTTTAAAAAATTTTAAGCCACAGGCCTATTTTTCAAAATTCAGTTTATATTACATGTTATTTTTAAAGTTAACTGCTTTTGTGCTTTTATAATACATTATGAGTATTTTCTTGAATTAATGAGTATCTTGCGTTGGTTAGCTTTGGCTGCCCTAAGGAAATTCCACAGATGGTTGGCTTAAGCAACAGAAATTTACTTTCTCACTATTTTGGAGCTAGAAGTCCAAAATGTGGGTGCTGTCGGGGTTAATTTTTAGTAAATCCTCTCTTCTTGGTTTGCAGGTGGCCCTCGTCTGACTGTGTTCTCACGTGGTCTTTCCTCTCTGCACGTAAATCTGTCTCTCTTCCTCTTCTTATAGGGATATCACCAATCTGTGGGATTAGGGCCCTACCATTATGACTTTTTAACCTTAATTATTTTTGTTAAAGTCCCTATCACCAGACACACTCATATTAGGGTTTAGGGCTTTAAACATATGAATTTTGTGGGGGACACAATTCAGTCCATAACAAATTCTTTAATGTAATTTTTAATAGCTAAAAAAAATTAATTATGTAGGTGGACCATCATTTGATGGAAAAATTACGTTTTATATACTTGGGCCATGTCCAATTATTTCTCTTTATTTTTTTGAAATTATAACTCATGGTGCAATGAACATTCTTATAAATAACTATTTATAATGTTTCTCAGCTATTTCCTTTGGGTAGAATATTCCTAAAATTAAATGACTTGGTCAAACTATTTTTAAGTTTTAAGATTTACACTACCGAACACTTTCCAGGAAGGGCGTACCCA
Organism: Pteropus medius; assembly: GCF_902729225.1. Classification (NCBI taxonomy): domain Eukaryota; kingdom Metazoa; phylum Chordata; class Mammalia; order Chiroptera; family Pteropodidae; genus Pteropus; species Pteropus medius. Next base: position 5,019,351 of record NW_024349804.1, on the reverse strand, counting down.
TGTCTTCTCACAATAGTTTTGGTGAGCATGTCATTGTCCTTTTATTACTAGCTCTGGCTATCAATGTTTTCTTAAAATATGTCTCATTTTGATATAAGAAAGACATTTTCTTTTATAAAATTATTCTTTTCATTTACTTTATTTGATTAGTAACCGAGCTTACCATGCTTTACCATTCTTTCTTTCTCAAGTGACAAAAATCTATTCTTATATCAGAAAAATCAGCCGCCCATAGTCATACTTCCCTGACAACAGTCACTTAACTTGCTGGCTCACTAGGACTCCCGAATACCATATTCTGTCACCTACGTAACCTTCACTACTTCATCTCTGTCGCTTGCTGCTAGTCCACTTGACTAATTCATCTTGTTATGTCTTTGAATAAGTCATTCTCTGTCTGGTATGACTACGTCTGCCTTACACACCTCTCTAAATTTTAGTAATCCTGGAAAAACTAAACTCAAAGATTATTTTCCCTTACTTTCTTTCCTGATTTCTCCATTTTTATTAAATATTCAGTTTCCCCAATCCCACAGCATATATCTACACAGAGAAGATGCCCAATAAGTGGAATTACTATAATTATTGTTATTATCATACTAATTTAGTACATATGATAGCATTTTTCTTCTCTCTTATCCATTAGACTGCATGATCCTTGAAAGCAAGGTACGTATCTTGTTATTGTTGAAATCTTTGGACATAACAATAAATTTGTTTAATAAATTAATAAATGAACAGCACACAAGAGTGTTGGTTTAAAGTCACAATATCAAGGTCAACTGTATTCTTGCCTCCCACATTTGCCCCTGAAATCGGTTGCTTGGGAAATTGATACTTGGTTCATGCCAGTTCTTTCTCAAATAGGCATAAGTCTCACTTTTTTTTTTAAATTTAAATAAACTAAAAAAAATTTAGGATACTTTTAGATTTCTAGAAAAGTTGCAAAGTACAGATAGTTTCGGTATATCCTCACCAAGTTTTCCCCATGGTTAAGATTTTATGTTAACATTATACAATGGTACATTTGTCACAAGGAACCAACAATATGCTACAATTAACTAAACTCTACAGATTATTAAGATTACACTCCTCTCCTGCCCTAATGTCTTTTTCTTTTTAGAATCTTTCCCAGGGTCTTCATTGAGTCTTCCTTTCTCCTTACCCTTTTCTTGTTTTGATGATGTTGATAGTTTTAGGGAATACTGATCAGGTATTTTGTAGATTAATTTGGATTTGCGTGATGTTTGTCTCATGGTTTGACTGGTTTTACAGGTTTTGGGAAGAAGTCTAGAGGTGAAGATTCTCATCACATCATATCAAGGGTCTATATTTTTAACAACTGGCTTGATCAGGTGTCTGTGGTAGTGTTCATAGAGTTTGTCCACTGTAAAGTCACTTTTACTTGCTTTCCATGTTTGGAAGTATGTCACTAAATGCAGCCCATGCTCAAGGGGTTGAGAATTTTAAGTCCACCTCCTTGAGTTGGAGAGTAACTACATAAACTATTTGACATTCTTTTGTCTGGAGGATTTGTCTATTCTCCCCCATTTATTTATTTTTCAGTCATTTATTTACATTACTCTAGACTCATGGTTATTTATTTTATAGTTTGGATTATAATCAAATACTCTATTATTTATTTATTTTTGCTCAAATTGTTCCAGTTTTGAACATCTGGAGCTCTTTCACGTTGATTTCCATGTTCTTTCGTCATGCCTCATCCTTTTGGTTGAGTACTTCTTCACTTCCTGGCAATACAAATTGTTCCAGACACATTTTGTATATTCCATATCCCAATTCAGGAATCAGTCATTTCTAGAAAAAAAAACAAAAAACTCTAGTTCATTTTCTTGGTGAATAATGTAAGAACCAAGATCTGTGTGCTAGATTTCTTCTCATGTTTGACTGGTTTTGTGAGTTGGATAGCCAGGCATGTCATTACCACATCAAATGTTTACCTTCTGCTCACATTTCCCACTTCTGCCTAGAAGTGCCTCTGTGCTCTGGTCTTCAGATAAAATTTAGTAGCACTAATGTAGCCCAAACCAGAACCAGCTATGACCTTGGGGCTCTAGGTCCTGCCCTATACCACTGTGGATGCTGAGCCTTACTTACAAAGCTAGGGTGGCTTTTCTGCTCTTGCTCTTTTCTTGGTAAGTCTCATTCAGTTTATTCTCAGCTCACTCTTCTTTCATATCAGTCCAGATCATGACTGAGTTCAACAGCTCCATCCTATATAGTAATGGGCAGTAATATCATTCCTGTGGTGACTAGCCACAAGGTGGATATTTTGGGAAGGAATACACAAATAAGGTTACTCGGCAAACACAGCAGTAGGAAAGTCCTGACTGATTACTTTGACCAAATTTATAAGAATTATATATCTATGCATTTTTCATTTTCTAAGCATATCTCTGAATAATAGTGTTTTCTAAAGGTAGAATCACAAAATTTGAAACAGTAAACTGAAATAATAGATCTGTTGGTAACGCTCTTAAAACTTTCGGTTTACTTTTTTTTCTGTTACAACTTCATACAAGTTAAAATCAGTAAATTAAAAAAATTAAATAGTATCTAATAAGAGCGACGACGGTGCCCAACACAAACTTCATATGTATGCAAGCTTTTGATTATTTCCAACATGCCCTTTTAGAATTTTCATAAAGTATTAAAAGACATATCCCAGTGTTTTTGTACATGGCTATCAAAACCAGGCTACTCCTAGTTGTCTATTTAGGTTCATATAATAGGAAAATTAATTACAACTTGTTCCTTACCAAAAGAACATTTACTTGGAATTTTCTATACCTTGAGAAGCTGCTTATTACAGTTTCACTGAAGTAACTTAATATTCTCCAAAATCACTTAAGACCTCCCCCTTAAAATATTTACTGGCCACATTATATTCCAAAATTTTACATTTTCTTTTCTCAGAGAGACCTATTAATTTTGCTAAAATCAGTCAACTTCAGTAAAAAGAAAGTAGCTATACACATGTGACATATACCATGGTCGTCTCACAGGAGAGTATTCTTAAATGTCTACTGCTGAAATTGGATCAAAAATTTCAAAATTCCACAATATGTATCAAATTCCTTATTTAATAAGATAGACTTATTTCAAGTAATAGTCATAACTAAATTTTCAGAGAGATGATTTATTTGTATCTGCTGGGTCATCGATATTTTCCTTTTCCTCCTGAGTAACCGCAATGATTAATTTTTGTTACATTTCAATAGATATGTTCCTGAAATTCCCCATAGGAAGGATGTGCAGATGTAGAAAAACATTATGAAATGTAGATTTCATCTCTGATAACATTATATAAAAGTTTCTCACTAAGTTGTTTAAATAAAAAATAGCGAGAACTTCTTTCAACAGCAATATAGTACAGTGATTAGTACCACGAGTCCAAATTCCAATCCAGGTTTCCATCCAGAGCCCTTCACCTACCATACCAGCTTTATGATCTTGAGAAAATGACTAACCTTTAATATGGCAGATGGAACCGATGTAAACGCTGATAGCTTCTTAGGACTGTGGTATCCTTTATAAGAGTTGAAATATAAAGCATTTAGCATAGTGCCCAATATATAGGAAGTATTCAATAACTGTTAGATACTAGTATTGGGAATTCATATGCAAGTTTTAATAATTAATTTTACGTGTCATTTTTACTGGGCCACCAGGTGCCCAGATATTTGGTTAAACATTATTTTCGATGTCTCCAAGAGGTTATTTTTGGATTATGCTCGTATACCCAAAGCAATCTACAGACCCAGTGCAATCCCAATCGAAATACCAGTGGCATTCTTCTTAGATGACATTGACATTTAAATCTCTAGACTGTGTAAAACCTATTGCCTTCCCCAATGTGGGATGGCCTCATCCAATCAATCGAAGACATGAATAGAACAAAAAACTTGACCATCCCCTGGAATAAGAGAATTCTTCCTGCCTGACTGCCTTTGACATGGGACATCGACATTTTTTCTTGCCTTTAGACTCTAAAACATTAACTCTTCCTGGGTCTCCAGCCTGTCAGCCTTCGAACTAGAAGTATTCCATCCACTCTCCTGTTTCTATGGCCTTTGGACTTGAACTGGATTTACACCATCGGCCCTTCTCCATCTCCACCTTGCTGACTTACCAGGTAGATCTTGAGACTTGTCAGTTTCTCGAATCACATGAGACAATTTCTTATAATAAACCTCTTTTTATATGTACATAAGGGTAAAAGAGAAAGGGAAAAAGGCTGAGATTTTAAAAAGTCCAAGTGTGCTAATTTCTATCTTGTTCTCTTCAGCTGTCATTCTTCTACCCTATGTTAACCTGTCAGGGTCACACAGTCATTAAAGTGCAGCCGGTGTTGGTGTAAATTTATAATTGGCGTAATCCTTATTGCTGACATGTCAATATTTAACTTGCATTAACCTTTCCTTTGAGGCTGACAAATTGTGCATCTGTGGCTTGTTCAGTCTAATTTTTCATGTCATTGCCTTGCAAAGCATACAGATTTATAATGTCACTGTGTGATGGATGTGGGTCCCTCCTTTGCCTTGGAGAAGGGTTTCAACCCACTTAGATTATCCATTGGTTTATTTATTTATTTTCTGTTCCACCCACCACCTATGTTTAAAGGCTTTCAGTGAATTTACCTCCCCAAGGCTCATATTTTGAGGACAAATGGAAGGGTACCCCTGTCAGGAGCCATTAACAGACTGTTGCTAAGGAGTCGACACATTGTTCTGGCCTGTCTCACACAGAACAGCCTTCATCTGTGTGTGCATGTTGTCGCTAAGAATTTGTTGATGGGAAATGAAGACTGCTGAAAGAAAATTAGGTCAGGATAGTGTGTGGGAAGCGCAGTGACATTCTTGTCATTTTTACCTAATCTCTAAGAACAGAGCTGCCGAGCTGCCAGAGTTATCATTTCTTTCGGATGTGGACAGCTGAGACTTAAACTCAATTATTCCTATGTCGTCGCTGTCATCTTCTTCTTCTTCTTTTTTAATTTAGAGATGTTCCCTCCCACCCACCACCCATACGAGCTTTAGATACAAAAACTGGACAAGTATCCAAGAATTCTCACTTGAAACTCCTGGACCTAAAGGCTAAAGATTTGTGACTGAAAGAGCTTTAGGTGGGTAGAGTAATCTCATAAGTGTTCACAGTGTTTCCAAGCAAGGTTTATATAAAGATCAGAAAAGTTTCTTGCTAGCAATTATTTCCTTCAAGTTTCACAATACCACGCAAACTAAGCCACTCTCTCCACTTCAGTGGGGCGTGTAGAGCAGTAAAGTTATCCAGCCTCCCTCTAGCAAGTCTGGCAATTCATTTAAAGTTACCTAAGATAAAGATGAGAGCGACCCAGACCATATATTTAGAGGTAGATGGTTATTTTAATTTACATTTTATAGAAAGTTTGTATAAAAGCCAAAGGAACTGATGCTGAATTTTTTATCTCAGTTTAGCACAGTAATATTTACACATGTGCTATTAAAATGCAGCAATCATTGGTCTATTTCCTGAATCCTAGATTAAACTCTAACATATTTAGAATGTCTTGAATGATTTATGGAAACTAAAAATGGTTAATATATGTGTTTGAAATAACACCCCATCTAATTCATCACTTATACTTGACTTCCTCTTGGTCCTAAAAACCCTAAAGCAAAACTAATATTATGTCTTCAGTTACTGCTTAAAATGATATTTTTTCTGCTTCTTAATTTCCGAGCAACATACACCATGTAAACAAAGCTAACAAATCCCAAGATACAAGGTAAAACGTGGCCTCAGATGGACTTTGTCAACCAATGCCAGGACTGTGGACAATCATATTTATAGTTACATTTTGCTTTATTATAATGAATCATGATAAATGTGTTGCCCAAATAGAGATATCCATTCTAAGCATGACAGCGAATGAACAAATGAGGGCTAGATTTTATTGTCATTTTCCCCCTCACCATAAAATCTGCTTTTCAGACACTAGTTTCTGTGGGAGCCCAATATATGAAATAGGTAGGAATAAAAAACCTTTAACTGAAGTAGGCACTGTGTTCTGAAGCCCAAATTGTAAACATCCAGTTTCTCCGTGTAGTCTCTATATCATGTGGAACTTGAAAACTGCAGATTTCATTCGACTCTTAGTTTAAAAGTGAGAAAACCACAACTAGAGAATATTGAGTGGCCCATTAACATACTTAAACAAAACTAGAACTAGCAGTCAGATCTCCCAACTTCATTAGAGAAAGTCAGGAGACTCACATTGTCACAAGTGCATTTATTTATTCAACTCAATATTTAGCATGCATTTATTTTGTGTCGAACACTATTCTTGGGGCTGAAACTACAAAAAATTTCAATAAAAATGTTTCTACCTTAATAAAGTTTACATTTTCGTGGAAAAGACCGGTAATAAACACATATCATTTTGCATTCTATTCAGTATGATATCATCAGTGCTTTACAATGTAAAGTAAAAAAAGTGAAAAGAGCAATATGGAGTGTAATTTTCAACACTTTCAGGGACGGCTTTTCAGAAATAGTAGTATTTGAGCAGACACCAGTTGTCGGGGAGAATATTCATGGCATCATAAATAGCAGATGCAAATGCCCTTATTTAGGTGTTTGGTTTTTTTGTTTGTTTGTTTGTTTTTTTCCACACACTTAAAATCAGCCCGAAGGCCAGAGGAGCTAGAATGCAGTGAGTGGGGGTTGAGGAGTGGAGAAGAGACCAAATTGAAGGGGGAGATCTAGGGGCCATGGAGATCATTGCACAGTCATCTGAGTCTGTTGGGAAGCCATTTGATGATTTGAATTGACATGTCGTGGCTTTCATTTTGAAAGGAATGATTCTCCCTACTCTATGAAGGATGAACTATAGGAAAGTAAAATCAGAAAAACTTACACGTACTAACAAAGAATTCTTTATATAATGTCTTCTCCCTAAGGTTCTTCTACACTTTTAATTGAATTTCAACAATTATTCTGAAAGCTAGGTATGACACGTGGTATTAATTGCATTAACAGATTGGACACTGAGTTCGTAAAGTAGGAGATCAAGTACTCAGACTTCAAGACCAGTGCTTTATCTACCACATGATAATAACTATTTCCATTGATGGATTGGCTGACCGGGCATAGGTAAGAGAGAGGAATAAGTTTCTACTTAGAAAAGGAAGTGAAAATCAGCAGCTTTATAGTTTAATCAACCTTATCCAGAATATGTTATGCACCAGGCACTGCATTAGGCACTGGTGATACAGAAGTAGGAAGTCAGTTCCTGCTCTGACAAAGTCTATTCTATGATATAATAATAAGCATCAGTTCTTTAGTTCTTACTATATGCTAAGCATTTTAGAAGTAGCATATGCTTTAATTTCCCTAATAATCATAAATTACACATACAATTATAATCTACATTTTGCAGGAAATGAAATTAAAGAACAGAAAGTCTAAACAATTTATTTGATGTCGCCCAATGTGTAATTTGTGAATTTGGGATTAAAGCCCAAATTAATCCCAAAGTCTATTCCCTTAACCTTATGCTACTTTGACTCTTTTAACATTCTACATGTTTCCATATCTCTTGCATGGCTTAAGAGCACGGATTCTGAGCTTCAGTGTGAATACTGCTTACCTTATGTCTGTTGTGAGTACATCATTAAGCATTTCTGTACTTCACTGTCCTCACTGGTAAATGGAGAGAATAGTGCCTACCTTACAAAGTTGTTTTGAGAATTCAGTGAGTTAATAAAGCAAAATAGTAGGCACTATGTAATATCTACTCGGTATTATTTGATCTCAAAGGCCCTGCATAAAAATCAAGAGTTGTCTTGGTCATAATTTTTTTTTTTTTTTTTACTAATGAAAGTAACCATTATCATATACTTTACAGGTCAGAAAACCTTTTCTATATAGGACCAGAGAATAAATATTTGCAGACCATACTCAACTCTGCTTTTGAAGGATGGTCCTACCTCAGGCAATGCATAAAGAGATGGATGAGGCCACGTTCTAATAAAACTTTATTTATAAAAACAGATGGGCTAAGGTTTGCTAACCCCTAGTATATGTAGATCTCCTATGCTGGGTGCTCTGCCAAGAACATTACAAATGTCACTTTATTTAACTTTTAAAACAACATAAGAAGGATTTTCTTATATTCATACTTACATATACATATATTAAAAACAAAAACAAAAACAAAAACACAGCTTAGCTTCAGAGAGATGGGTTCATTGTAGCCAAAGTTTTAGTATGTGCTTAAGCTAGCTTCAAACTTTGATTCGTGTGACTACAAAGCCTAAGCTTTAACCTATTCAGTTACTTATGTTAAGGTATTTTGACTTGGTATCTTATGTGGAGTTGATTGATTATTTCAGCGTTAGGAAAGTGAGTTCGCTGAAGGAAGGGAGCAATGAAGTGGTGTGTATTGATGAGGAGAAGAATGGCCCACGCGCCGGAATTCCATGTAGTTAGTATTATTGTGGCCAACATTATTCATGTAACTGTTTAGCTATTTCACTAAAATGAGTACTGATTATCCCTATAATCAGCTCAGCACAAAATCTTGATTAGAAGTGGAAATTTCCTGCATTTTTCTCCATCTGTAACATAGGCCAATATAGCGTAGATAAATAGACTTCTTTGTAGCTGGCGTAGCTCTAAGTGCTGAGAATATGGCAGGGACTAGGTTGCTGCACTTAAAAGTTTATATTTTAATGAGAAGATAATGACAGTAAGATATACACAAAGTAATATATACTTTGTCTCATGAAGGAAAACAAAGCAGACTTAAGAGTGACGGAGAGTAAAGATGGATCACTGCTATGGAACATAAGATCGTTAGGAAAGTTCTATCTAAAAAGTGACACTATGGAGAAATCTGGAAGCAATGAGGCAGCAAGCCATACGTTTATGGTGGACAAGAATCTTCTAAGAAGAGGGAACAACAGACATATAAATTATGCAACGGAATGGTGGTTAGAGCATTCTGAGAACAGCTTAGTGGGCAAAGATTTTGAAACAGTGAACTGAAAGAGGATAGTAAGAAAATCAAGGCAGGGCGCAGGGGGAGGGATTTATAAGGAAGGAATGACACATTCTGAGTT